>NC_037357.1:36564501-36919578 GCF_002263795.3 Bos taurus | reverse complement strand
TGGGTTCCAGTAGCCATTGCAGTCACAGGTCCCCACGGACCCAGAAAAGGCCACCCTTTCCCTGGGCAACACTCTGGCAAGCAGGACACACCCCGAGGCCCCTGGAGAGAGAGATGGGGGCTTGGGGCTCTGGCCCTGAGCTGGAGGCACATCTGTGCCTCCCAGTTGCTCAGCCAGGCCTCCTCCTGGCCCATGCTGATGGGACAAATCAAGTTGGACTTTTCCCCATTTCTCACAATGGCTATTTGCGTGTGTTCATATCCGTGGTACAGCTGCGGCTCCAGAAGCCTGGCTGGGGCTTGGTGGGGCGGGGGGGTCTTTACCTGATTCTGCTACCTTGGAGATGTGCACGCCCTGTTCTGTGGCCATGAAGCCCAGGATGGAGAACACCACGAAGCCTGCAAAGAAGCTGGTCCCGCTGTTGATGAGGGCGAGTATGATGGCATCCCTGTGGACAGGGGAACACTCAGGCTCTTGAGACTGCCTGCCGCCCACAGGTGGGTAGGGCAGGGCAGGGGTGGCCGGCTGCGGTGCCTACTTGTAGCAGTTGTTGTTGAAGCGATTGTAGCTGCCCAGGGCGGTGAGGGCCCCCAAGCCGATGGCGTAAGAGAAGAAGATCTGTGTCCCTGCGTCGATCCATACCTGGAGGTGAGACAGGGAAGAGAAGGTGTGGGGAGCCCTGCTGGGGTGCCTGTCTCGACCCCGTGTCCCCCGCCACCACCGTGTCCCCTCCCTCTGCTCTCCCTCACCTGAGGGGATGCCAGCTTTGACCAGTCAGGCTTGAGATAGTAGATGATGCCATCCAAAGCGCCAGGTAGCAGCACTCCGCGCACCAGCAGCACAACGAGGACCACATAGGGGAATGTAGCGGTGAAATACACGATCTGGGGGGGTCGGGCTGCTTAGAGGGGGGTCCTGCTGGGAAGGCCGCAGTACCCCCCATGCTGGCCACTCAAACCACCGCCCCCTACCCTGCCTTCTAGTCAGAGCCATGGCTGCCAAAGGAGGCTGTGCTCAGCTGGGATACCGGCAGCCCCAAAGCAAGCAAGGTTAGCGGCAGGGAGGGGGCCAGGATCAGGTCCCATGCTTCCTGGGCCCCTGACTCTAGGTCATGTGCTCGCAAGGTCCTTGGGATTAGAACTCAGCCTGCCAGAGACAGGTAAGAGTGAGATAACACTGAAGGCGTCTGCCTCCCAAGCAGGTCTGCCTGCTCAGCAGGCTGTCTTATTTTGTGTCTGTTCAGTGGTCCCGCCAGCCGGACAGTGGGCCCCCGAAGGAGCAATGTGTCCAGGCTCCCCGCTGGGGTCCTCTAGGCCACACATCAGGGGATAGAAACAGGCAGTAGACCGGGTCTACCCACACCCTAAAACTGACCAGAACCCTAAACCAGAGCTGGAATCAACAGAAACTGGGAGGGTGGGAAGGTGGGACAGGGATGCCCCACCCCCAGGGAAGGGGCAGCCACTGTGGGGGCCTCTCCCCCTCCACTGGGTGGGGCTCTGGGGCTGGACTGAAGTACAACCCCTGATGCAGTCACCTCCTGTGGCAGCAGTGGTCCCTGGCAACTGCACCCCACGCCCAGGCAGTGGTGCCCAAGCCCCGGGGTCTCCCCCGGCTGTACCTTGCCTGTTGACTTGACCCCCTTCCAGACACAGAAGTAGACCAGCACCCAGCAGGTCAGCAGACACAGGGTCACCTCCCAGTTGAGGGCCCCTGGCACCTCCAGCCCTTCAGAGAGCCGCAAGACTTTGTTCCTGGAGAAGGAAAGCCTGTGAGAGTTGTGCCTGCAGAGGCCAAGAGACTGGGAGAGTCCTGGGTGGCACTGCTCTTCTGGCAGCGCTTGAGTCTAGCTGGTCCTACTGGTGCTTCTGGGAGGCCTGTGTTAAGTCCCCAGCCTGGGGTCCCTGCAGTCTGTGTGCCCGGACCCCCAGGCAGCCCAGCGCCATGCCATCCCCAGTAGGCCCAACAGCAGTTCCCGCTTCCCTCCCCAGGCGGGCAGGCACAGCCTGCTCTGCATCCCTGGTCGCATGCCTCCAGGGCAGGGTCCGGGACACACCCATGTGCATGTACCTGTGCGCGCATGCACATACACACATGCGCATACACAAGCTATGTGCAGGAGGCGAGACAGACTAGGCCTGGCTCCGAGGTGCTTTGACTCACTCCCAGAACTCGATGACCGGGGACCGGCGGTCAGCAAGCTGGTCACATGTGAGGTTGGCCATGGTGGCATTGGCACAGTCTTCGTGGCGGAAGATCTCCACGCAATCGGGAGTGTTCCACGTGTGGCCACACGTGGCCCAGGGCAGCGTGGTGGTGAAGGACTTCACCAGATAATAGAAGCCCCAGGCCAGCACCATGATGTAATAGGTGTTGCAGTAGAAGACGATCACCATGGAGGCGTAGCCCAGGCCTGGGGAGCAGGGAAGAGTCTCTGTCCAGGCTCATCCCTGGCCAGGCCCCATTGCTCCCACGATCTCCTGACCAGGCACTGCCGGTGATCCCTGCTGGGCCCCTAACATCCTGCTCCCCACATCTGCTGACTCTGACCCCCCTCAGTGCAACCAGACCCTTCTGTTGCTGTCCACCCAGACCCCTCCGAGCCCCCAACTTTCCTTGTACAAGTGCCCCATGCCAGGCAGACCTCTCAATCTGTGGCCAAAAATCAGATCCTCCCCCAGCCCCCTGCTTCCTCCCCAGCCCTCGGACAAGCACACATCCCATCATGAGAGGCAAGTCCTGTTTCCCTAGTCTCACACCTGTCATCCCCTGAGTCCCACTGCCAGCATGATGAGTGAAGGACGGGCAAGCCTTCACCTGTTTCCCGCCCCTCCCAACAGCAACCTCCCATACTCAGCAGCTGGGGGGTTTTATGGGGACCTGGGGCAGGGTGGGAGACAGTCACCCTCTCAGGGGCAACCTCAGCCAGTCACTTCATGAGTCTGTGCCACAGCCTAGGGTCAGCTCCTTCGGCTTTTTCTGCCATCGTGTCTCACACCAAGCCACCCTCCTTCCAGCCCCAAGGGTGGTGGGCAGGGCTTTCTCGCCCGGCGGGGAGGGGAAGAGGTCCACCACCAAGGTCACCCAGGTAGGTGGTCTTCAAGTCCTCGCAGCTTGAGGGCCACATGCCAAGCCTGGTGCTCAGACAGGATGAGGTTTTCTGTAGTGGGTACCATCTTTGTCCCAGGGGTGGAGAAAGGCAGAGGTCCGCGGGGGTCACACGGGAGCTGCCAGGGCTGCTCACCTTTGAACAGGGGGCAGATATTCCAGACGTTGATGCTGCCGGCCTTCATGAACTGGCCCAGCGAGATCTCCAAGAAGAAGATGGGGATTCCTCCAATCAGGGCGATCAGGATGTAGGGAATAAGGAACACACCTGGGGGGACAAAGCTGGAGGTGGGCACTTGCACAGGGTTGCCCCTTGGCCAGGCAGGGGACTTGACCAGAACTGCGGAAAGACAGTCCAGGGCCTTCCCAAGCCCTGGGGTGTGGGTGGAGCCCCACCTTCAGGCTCCACCCAGGCCATGATAACTTCCCACTGAGTGAATCAGTATAAGGGGTGGCCGCTGACTCAGGAGCCCAAGGTGAACAGTCTTGGCGGGGAGGCGGGGGGGCAGGCACCGAGCAGAACCCCATTTCCTTTTGGTTTCCTGAGAGCCCCTTTCCCCTATAGGGCTTTGGCCCCTACTCACCGAGGGTGAGCTAACTAACGGGCACGGCAGAGACACACACTTGTGGATACAAGCCACCCCTTGAGCTGCAGTTTGCTGGGCGGCAGAGGAAGGAACTGTGAGGGCATGAATGAGTGTGCATGCTCATGCCTGTTGGCTGTGGTTGGCACTCGGGCCCGGGGACCCACTGGGGTTGGGTAAGGGAAGGGAGCCTCTTGCCCGCACATCTGAAGGCCCAGGAAGAAGAGGGTGGGTGGGTGGAGTTGTCTACCAGTGAGCAGAGTGCAGGGTATGTGAAAGGGTTGCTAAGCAAGGACACGAAGTGAGCAAGTTGGGGGAGCCTGGCAGGTACAACAAGACAGGAGCGCCCAGGATGGGGGTGGGGGACCCCTCCCCTCCAGGCCCCTGACCCTTGGCCCAGCTCGCCAGGCAACTACTCAAAAGGCTAAGCTTTGGCTGCCGCTTGGCTGGGCCCGTGGTCTCTGCATCCTCCTGCTGTGACCTTGGGCCAAGGCCTTTGCTCTGAGCCTCAGTTTCCCGCCTGCTGCCTAGTCCCTGCGGCTTTTCCCACCCCACCCCTGGGGCTGCTTTGCAGTCACAGGACACACGCGTGCCCATCGCTGTTGCTAAGCTGGGCTGGGGCGGGCAGGCATGGGGTGTGCATGCAGTGTGTCCAGCAATGGCGCCAGGCGGCCCGGGCTGCCGGCTTCCCAAGCCTGGCTCCGGCACCCAGTGTTCCAGGCCCAGGCTCGAGGGGAGGGGAGGGGAGGGGAGGCAAGAGGAAGAGAGAGAAGGGAAGGGAGGGGAAGTCAGGGGGAGGGACAGAGTGGCCCATTGTGTGTGTGTTCGTGTGTGCACACGTGGGGGGCCCGCACAATGTGCCACTTGTGTGCCTGATCGGAGGGGGCATCCAGGGCTCCTCACCTCTGGAGGCCTCCCCCCAGGCGGGAGGCCTCGCCTGGCCACCTCAGTGGCCAATCACTTGCGGGTGTTGGTGCTGGGGTGGGGGGCCGACACAGCTCGAGGCTTCCTTCGCAGGCCCCCTCCCCCACCACGTTGCCAGGCACATGACCGGCCAGGGGGGTGGCCGCCCGGCTGGGCCACCGAGCGGCGACGGCGGGTGAGGGGCGGCCCCCCGGCCCTCCCCTTCCCTCGCCACCCCGGGGGCCTCCCCACCCTCTGGACTTCGCCCTGCCGCCCCAGTGGGGCTAGGGAGGGGCCCGGTGCTCACCTCCGCCGTTCTTGTAGCACAGGTAGGGGAAGCGCCACACGTTGCCCAGGCCCACGGCAAAGCCCACGCACGACATGATGAAGTCCATCTGGCGCGTCCAGGTCTCGCGCGGCGGAACGGCCAGGAGGCTGCCGGGCGCCCCCAGGGCTGCGGGGCCGTCGCCCTTGGCCGGGGCTCCGTCGGGCCCGGGCGCGATTAGGGGGCCCTTCTTCTCCTCGCCGGACACGCTGTAGATGCCGTTCTCCGTGCTCTTGTTGGCCATGGCCGGGGGCACGGCGGCCCGCGGGGGCGGGCGGGCGGACAGGCGCGGGGTCGCCAGCGGCGCAGGGGGGGATAAAGGCCCCGAAGGCGCGGGCCCGCCGGGGGCCGAGGACGGCCGGACCGGGGGGTCGGGGCGGCGGGCGGGAGGCGGGCGGGGTGCGGGACAGCGGGGGCGGCGCGGTCAGAAGCAGTCCACGAAGCACTTGAAAGTGAGCCTAAAGAATCTCATGTGTGTCGGGGGCCCGGGGGCTCGCGGGCGGCGGCGGGGCCCGATCGGGCGGCGGCGACGGCTCCCGAGGCTCCTGCCCGCAGCTCCCGCGGCGGCGGCGGCGGTGGCTCGCCCGGCCTGAGGCTCAGCCTAGCGGGGGCGCGGGCGGCATCCGCAGCCCCCTGTCTGCAAGCGGCGGCCGGAGCAGGAGCAGGAGCAGGAGCCTGCGGCCCGCACCTCCCGCGCGCTCCCCCCCCACCGCCCGCTGCGGCCCGGCCCGGCCCGGCGCGGCTGCCCGACTCGCCTGCGGCTCCCGCGGCGGCGGCGGCCTAGGCGTTCGCCCCTCCTTCCCGGCGGCGGTGGTGGCGGCGGCGGCGGCGGCGGCGGCGGCGGCTTTAGCCGCTCTCCGGGCCGCAGCGAGCTCAGCGACTCACCACCGTGTTCTGATCTCGCCTCTCCTCTTTGGCCGGACTGCTGGCCGCTTATGAACCGTCTCCAAGGTGACGTCACTCTCGCCCCGCCCCCCGAGGACGGGCCTCGCCCCTCCCCCTCCGCGCGCCCTGGTCACCCCGCCCACCTCCTCCCGCCCTTCTCCAGAGCCAGAGACGCTGCTCCCGCGGGAGGCCGCCCGCTACCTGGGGCGCCCGCCAGCGCCTCCTTCCCGGATCCCAGCCGCCCCTGATCCCGGGTTCCTCCAGGCCCGCAGCACCGTCCAGCCACCTCACTTGCCCTTCCCGCTTCGAGGCCAGCCGCTGGCCCGGCTACCTTCTCGGACATCCTGGGGCGCCCCCCGCCCCAACCTCCTTGCAGCCTGGCCCATCTCTGAGTCCCACCCGAGGTTGGGTACCAAGGCCTCCAGCTTCCGGGCCCCGTGACACCACCTCAGGGGTGCAGGCTGCTTCCACCTGCTGAGGCGCTGGGCCCAGCGAGCCCCCTCAGAAAGGCTGCGGTGGCGGTGCGGGGGTCTGTCTCCAGGCGTGCTGAGGGGCTTTGCCGAGACCCTGTCTCCTGCCCTTGGGCCCTCCACATCCCTCAGGGAGACAGCCTTGGTCTGTTAGTGTCCTGGTTGTCAGAGTGACAGCGCTCGCTGACTCTCCTGAACAAGCCGAGGGAAGCCTGACTGGCCGGTGGACAAGGCCGCACTTTTTCACCCAAGTGGACGGTGGGAGGGACTCCTGCGGCCCCTCCGCGTGCCCGACCTGCAGGAGACTGTGGCACTATAGGGTAAGGGTGCCCTCTGGTGCTTGGCAGGTGCACGGACCCTCCCCCCAAAGGCCTCCGCTCCACGCTTTTCTCTCCCCAGGGATCAGCAGGACCCAGGTTGTTCAGCTGCTTCCCCAGCAGCCCTTGAGCCGCCTGTTTGGAATTTTCCAGGACTGAGAGTAGCCCCACGAGGGGGCAGGGAGGGGTTACCATCATGGCTGCAGATGCGCGCTGTGCCCACCCCCAACCCCCTGCCCCCAGTCCCAGGCTCCCCCGAGCGTGCCACCCTGCAGTCCCCAGATGGCTCATCCCGTTAAGCTAAACCCTCAGCCTTCCGGGCGGCTTTAGGAAGAAAAGCAGTTCCGGTCCGAGCCAGCTTGAGCTTGTTAGGTGAGGGAGGGGCAGCGTCGCTCAGGGAGCCTTGACTGGCCGCTGGGGTAGACAGGCAGGGTCTCTGGGCTCAGGTTGGGGGCGGGGCCTGGAGCTCAGGGAACCCCTCTTCCCAAGGTGACGAGGGTCCCCTGACTCCTCAGGAGCCCCGATCTGGAGCTCTGGCCCAGCCTCAGAGTGAAGCAGCTTGGGAGACAGGCAACTGAGGAGTACAGGACCCAAAGATGGCCTGAGGAAGCCAGGGCCCAATCAAGCACAGGCACCCCCAGACACGTTGGAGAGAGCAAAAGAGTATCTAAGCAAAGCAGGCAGAGGGGAAGGGGCAGGATGCCATTTGCAGGCCGGGTGGGGTGATGCCTCTAAGGGGAGGCATCAGCTGTGGCGGGGACCTGGGTGACGTGACTGCTGGGACAAGTTCGGGAATGGTGAGGTCTTGGCTGGGGCAAGGAGCCTCCAGAATGTAACAATTTGCTTGTTCTGAGGAAGTTGGCGGGGAGAGGGATTGCAGGGCGGAGGATGATATGGTGAACTGCTGGCACTTTCTGAGGAGGACACAGGGTGAATCGAGCAGAGCCAAGAGTGGGGGCCTCCTGTGACCTTGCCAGGAGGGCGGGGCACATGTATCAAGGCCAGCAGCAGGACGGGAGGGAGCTGTCACCTGCCTGCCGCGATTATGGTGGGGTCAGAGGCTTCTCAGGGAGAGGTGACTGGGTCCTAGAGAACTCTCAAGGGTGAGCTGGCTGCGGAAAATGGCTCCAGCTCCTTCAGGGACCACCTCCAGCCACTTGGAGCTGGGGTGTCCGCATTCAGGGGCTGCAACAGGCTGGTTCCAGTGGTTCCTGACACCACCTCCCGCCTCCCGGGACCCCACGTGACCCCCTCCTGTGACCCACGCTTCTCTCAGCAGCACAAATCTGACCAGGCCCTCCCCACATGTCCTCTCCTGTGGTTTCCTCGCACCGAAGATCCACCTAACATTCGTGGAGCTGGCCCATGGGCCACGACCCGGGGTGCCTCTTCCTTGCCTACCACCTTCTGGTCCTGCAGGGTTCAGCTCAGCTGCTCTCTGGTCCAGGAAGCTGGAGAGGAGGCTGAGAGGGGCCTTGACCCAAGCGCATACCCACACAGCCTTCCACGTCCAACCGAGGTGAGCTGGCCTTTGGAGACACATGGAGTTCATGGACTGGTCCTCTGGTGTGTGGACCCCAGCAGCCCGTGGGAGTGCCCCAGCAGACAGGGAGGTCTCCAGTGTTTGAACACAGGCAGAGGGGTTTCCAACCCTCGGTGAGGTCTCAGGGCTTTGTCAGACCTCCCTCTGCTGCAGCAGAACCTCAGCTGAAAGCCAGGAGGCTGTCCTCCACTGGACCCAGGTATTGATGGCCCTTCCAGTCAGTTCAGTCACTCAGTTGTGTCCAACTTTTTGCGACCCCATGGACTGCAGCATGCCAGGCCTCCCTGTCCATCACCAGTTCCTGGAGCCTGCTCAAACTCATGCCCATCAAGTCGGTGATGCCATCCAACCATTTCATCCTCTATCTCGCCCTTCTCCTCCTGCCTTCAATCTTTCCCAGCATCAGGGTCTTTTCCAGTGAGTCAGTTCTTTGCATCAGGTGGCCAAAGTATTGGAGCTTCAGCTTCAGCATCAGTACTTCCAATGAATATTCAGGACTGCTTTCCTTTAAGACTGACTGGTTGGATCTCCTTGCTGTCCAAGGGATTCTCAAGGGTCTTCTCCAACACCACAGTTCAAAAGCTTCAATTTTTCAGCTCTCAGCTTTCTTTATGGTCCAACTCTCACATCCATACATGACTACTGGAAAAACCATAGCTTTGACTAGATGGATCTTTGCTGGCCAAGTAATGTCTCTGCTTTTCAATGTGCTGTCTAGGTTGGTCATAGCTTTTCTTCCAAGGAGCAAGCGTCTTTTCATTTCATGGCTGCAGTTACCATCTGCAGTGATTTTGGAGCTCCCCAAAATAAAGTCTGTCACTGTCTCCATTGTTTCCCCATCCATTTCCCATGAAGTGATGGGACCGGATGCCATGATCTTCGTTTTTTGAATGTTGAGTTTTAAGCCAGGTTTTTCACTCTCCTCTTTCACCTTCATCAAGAGGCTCTTTAGTTCTTCATTGCTTTCTGCCATAAGGTTGGCCCTTCCAGATGGGTTCCCAATCACTCCTCCTCTGTGAGATGCAAAGCATTCCTCAGGAAGAAGCCACAATTAGACTGTGGGTGAGAGGGAGGAGGTGAAGAGGAAGGGGAGGGGAGGAGGGGAGAACTGGAAAGAGGGAAGGCCAGTCCGGGGGGCTCCCATTGTCCAGGGAGGCCTGGGAATTCGGGCTGGGGATTGGACCCAGTGCTGGTTCCTACTGGGGTCTTCGGAGTAGTGGGTTGAGTGGGAGAGCACCCTGCCCTGGGGTGACTGGTTATGCCAAGAGGGTCTCATAGCTGGAGACAGGGTGGGGGCAGGTTGGGGGCTCCCCCTCTTTGGAGGCTGGCAGGCACAGGAAGCTTTGGAGTTAGAATTAGCTGGGAACAAAGGAAAAACTGGCGTCTACCTTGAAGGGCTTTGTGCTTCCAGCCACTGGGAAGGGGAAGAAAGGTGCAGGCTGCCCGGTGGGCTGGGGGGAGGGCCACCCGAGAGGCTGGAAGCCTGTGGAGGCTGATGGTGGACAACCTACCACTCCCCAGCCTGCACAGCACGCTGGTCCAACAGCTGTGCTCATCCACACAGACCTCCCCCAACAGGATTTTTAAAATTGGTTTCTGTGTTGTAAATGAACTGTCTTTTTATCAGAAGAGCTTTAGAGGCACAGACCAACAGCAGAGCTAGTAGTGAGAATTCCCACCCCCACTCCCAGCTTCCCCTGTTACTAACACTCTCCGTTGCGTGCTCCCGTTGTTACAATAATCAACCAATGCTCTACATTGTCACCCACTGAGGTCCAGTTTTCCGCCTTTGTCCTGGTGCCTGAAGCTGCCGGTACCGAAGACATGATGCCAAGGGACCCAGGGCGCTTTCCCTCTGCCTCTGTACGTTATGCAACCCGGGACCACACACCCAATCCCTGCCAAGAAAGGGAGGGTTCCAGTCCACGGTCATATTCGTATTTCCTCATGTCTTTTTTCTGCCCCAGGATCCCACACTGCATTGGTGTCCCATCTTCTTTGGTTCCTCTGGGCTGTGACCGTCCTCGTTTTTGGTGTCTTGGAGGAGGTCCTGGAGGACTCCTTGGAGTTTTTCTGGTTTTCATATCTCGAGATAACAGGGTGATGGTTATTGAAAGGAAGCCCGTGGAAGTAAAGTGTCGTTCTCATCACACCCCAGCAGGACGTCGTGCTTTCCACATGACTCCCACTGTCAGTGTTGACCTCGGTCACCTGGTCGTGGTAGTTCAACGGATGTCCCCGTTTTCATCCTGTCCTCTTGGGAATGAAGTCACTGTGCACGGCCCACCCTTGATGAGTGGTGGTTATGCTCCCGAGATAGGAAGAAAGGGGCCAAGGCACAATCCTTAAAGAATGACACACCCATTGAGAAAAGCAGGATATGACAGAAACTGGTTAAAACTGATTATGTCCAAGATGGCAGAAGATTCTACTTTCAGTAGACCTTGAGCCCCAATGTACTGCATTAACATACTAAGTGACACACCCACAGGTGACAAGACAGTTCACAGGCTGACATAAAAGGCCAAAAAGAAGGCAATGGCCAGTTCTTGTCAGCCTCCACCGCTTCTCCAAAATAGTTGGGATAATCCTCCCCCTAGGTAGCCTATGAAGCTACCCAGCCCCTAAAAACTAAGCACCTATATTTCAGGACCACTGTCACCTCTGAGACACACTGCATTCTGCCTTTCGAGTGTGTTGTTTGCTGCTTAGTCACCAAGTTGTGCCCCAGGCTTTGCAACCCCAAGGACTGTAGCCTGCCAGGCTCCTCTGTCCATGAGATTGTCCAGACAAGAATAGTGGAGTGGGTTGCCATTCCCTCCTCCAGGGGATCTTCCCAATCCAAGGATCAAACCTGAGTTTCCTGCATTGGCATGTGGATTCTTTACCACTGAGCCACCAGGAAAGCTAAGGAGTATGTTTCTCTCTGTAAACCTGCTTTCACTTTATTCTGGCTCACTCTTGGATTCTTTCCTATATAGAGCCAAGGACCCTCACCCGAGACCTGGGCATGACTATGCTCTTATGGCCCGTTTTCCTGCACCATCTTTCCTGATGGTGGGACCTCAAAGGGCATAATCTCAGTCCATCTGTAGGGCTGTGGCTCTCCTCTGTGGAGGGTGGCTGGGCCTCGTCCCAAGCCAGATAGATTCAAGTAGCCTCTCAGGTGGTGGCTGACACCGCCTGTGGAATCCAGCAGAGACCAGTTCTGGCCATGAAGGAGCCCGAGGCTTTTGTCCTTTCATCTTTCTCATTCTCCCCTATTGCTCTGTCTCTTAGGACTTGAGAAGATTCACCAAGAGAACCATGCCGGCATCCTAATTACAGGGGCAAATAAGGGGTAAGCCAAAAAGTTCGTTCGTTTTTTTCCCTAAGCTGGTTCGAGTAGCACTTAGTTGTCTTTAACTTCATTCAAAATGATGCTCTTAGATTCTTTGGTGACAGCTGTCATATCAGTGAGCATTTTTAAAAAAGCATCAAAGTCAGTAAACGTTTGTGTAACCATTTTAATATTGAAGATGGAAGAAGAACAGCAACATTTTCAGCATATTATGCTGTATTATTTCAACAAAGGTAAAAAGGGAACTGAAATGCAAAAAAAAAAAAAAAAAGATTTGTGCTGTGACTGATTGAATGTGTGGAAAGTGGTTTGTGAAGTTTCATGCTGGAAATTTGTCACTGGACAACACTCCTTGGTTGGGGAGACCAGTTGAAGTTGATAGTGATCAAACTGAGACCTTAACTGAGAACAATTAAATTTACACCACGCACAAGATAGATGACATATTCAAAATATCCAAATCAAGCATCAAAAATCATCTGCACCAACTTGATTATGTTAGTCACTTTGATGTATGGGTTTCACATAAATTAAGGGGGCAGGGGGTTGGGGGGAACCAAATTGGAACACGGAATGGAAAGTGGATACTACACAATATTGTGGAATGGAAGAGATTATGGGCCCCGTGAAATGAACCACCACCAACCACACCAAAAGCTGGTGTTCATCCAAAGAAGATGATGTTGCATATATGGTGGGATTGGAAGGGAGTCCTCTATTATGAACTCCGGAAAACCAAACAATTAATTCCAAGCACTGCTCCCAATTAGACCAACTGAAGTCAACAGCAAACACATAATCTTCCATCAGGAGACTACAAGATCACATGTTTCTTTGATGACCAGGCAAAAACTGTTACAGCCTGGCTGGGAAGTTCTGATTCATCCACTATATTCACCAGACAGCCCACCTTTGGATTTCCATTTATTTCCGTGTTTACAAAATTCTCTTCGTGGAAAATATTTCATTTCCCTGGAAGACTGTAAAAGGAACCAGAAATAGTTCTTTGCTCAAAAAGCCAAACTGTTTTGGCAAGATGGAATTATGAAAGTGCCTGAAAAATGGTGGCTCAGATGGTAAAGCGTCTGTTTACAATGCGGGAGACCCGGGTTCAATCCCTGGGTCAGAAAGATCCACTGGAGAAGGAAATGGTCACCCACTCCAGTCAGTATTCTTGGCTGGAAAATCTCATAGAGGAGCCTGGTAGGCTACAGTTCACAGGGTTGCAAAGAGTCGGACACAACTGATTGGCTTCACTTTTTCTTTCTTTAGTGGGAAAAAATGGTGACTATGTTGTTCAATAAAGTTCATGGTGAAAATGAAAAATATGTCTTTTATTTTGACTTTAAAGCCCAAGGACTTTTTTTGGCCAACCCACTCACTGGTGACTCAGTTCCCCTCTATGGATCCTTAGGCCTGACTCCAGCTCCATACTGGATCACAGTGTCAGTCTGGTTCTGAGACACCAGAACTGTGCTGAAGAACAACTTGGGGGACTCTCTGAAGCTTCCTTGAGGTTTTCAGCTTGGCCCCCCATGAGGGCTGTTGGGACTAAGGCCCTCATAGCACCCCCAAACAGAAGTTGCAGGCGAGCACCTCCTTCTTGAGGGTCACAGTCCCTTCCCACGCTAGGAAGTGCACCTTCCTAGTCCCACTCAGTCTTCTTCTTGATTTCAACCCCCTCATTGATGGTGTCACTGAAATGAGGGCTGTGTTCCCCACTGGCATCTCTTAAGGGAGCCCGGATACCCCTGCGTGGAAGCTGTGAGTGAACGCCTTCTCAGGGCACTTAGTAATCTCTCCTGGGAATGGTCGTGGGTTGGACACCTTCCCTCCTATCTTGGTTATTGCTTATGTCCTCCTTGTCTCCTGACTTCTTGGCCTTTCTCCTGATCCTTGAACCTCTTAGCCAGCTTTCCCAGCAGATGGGTGTTGCCTCTTTTACTTCTGAGGAGAGGGAGGCTCTTCTCCATCTCAAGGTCCATATCCTGAGGGGAATTTCAGCCTTGAGTTGTTATCACTGCCTGGTGGGTACGAACCAGCCCTACCCTTCAACTCTATTTGTTTCTCTTTTGTGGCAGTGATAAAGGTAACCTCTAGTTGACTCAGAGCCTAGGTCTCCTTCCTCCTTCTTGAAGGATTTAGGCCCTGGGACTCTGGTGGGGTTTTTTCCCCCCAACTAATCCAAGGGGCCTCCTCAGGCTAACCAACCTGGCACATTTGGGGTGCTCAACAGGGAACCCACGGTTGCCTTTGGCAAACAGACCCTTTCTCTCATGGCTGGACAGCCACAATCCCAGTTTTCCATGCTTAATTAAACACCTTTTCTGCCAAATCCCCAGAGTCAGGGACTGTCAGGGATCAGGCCAATTATATTGTCTCCTAAATTGCCATCAATGAATAGCAAGGAGATATACGAAGACCTTCTTAAATGAACAGTGCAAAGAAATAGAGGAAAACAACAGGATGGGAAAGACTAGATACCTCTTCAAGAAAGTTCGAGATATCAGGGGAGTATTTCCTGCAAGAGTGGACACAATAAGGACAGAAATGCCAAGGACCTAACAGAAACAGAAGAGATTAAGACAAAAAAAAAAAAAAAAAAAGATTAAGAAGAGGTGGCAAGAATACACAGAAAAGTGAAAGCGAAGTCGCTCAGTCGTGTCCAACTCCTTGAGACCCCACGGACTGTAGCCCACCAGGATCCTCTGTCCAATGGATTCTGCAGGCAAGAACACTGGAGTGGGTTGCCATTTCCTTCTCTAGGGGATCTTCCTGACCCAGGGATCGAACCCTGATCTCCAGCATTGCAGGTAGACTATTTACCATCTGAGCCGCCAGGGAAGTCCACAGAAGAGCTATACAAAAAAGATCTTAATGACTTAGATAACCACAATGGTGTGGTCACTTACCTAGAGACAGACATCTTGGAGTGAGAAGTCAAGTGGGCCTTAGGAAGCATTACTACCAACAAAGTTAGTGGAGGTGATGGAATTCCAGCTGAGCTATTTCAAATCCTAAAAGATGATGCTGTTAAAGTGCTGCACTCAATATGCCAGCCAATTTGGAAAACTCAGCAGTGACTACAGGACTGGAAAAGGTCAGCTTTCATTCCAAGCCCAAGGAAGGCAATGTCAAAGATTGTTCAAACTACAGTATGGTTGTGCTCATTTCACATGATAGCAAGGTAATGCTCAAAATCCTTCAAGCTAGGCTTCAACAACACATGAACCAAGAACTTCCAGATGTACAAGCTGGATTTAGAAAAGGCAGAGAAACCACAGGTTAAATTGGCAACATTCATTGGATCATAGAGAAAGCAAAGCGATTCCAGAAAAACATCTGCTTCATTGACCATGCTAAAGCTTTTGACTGTGTGAGTCACAAGAAATTGTGGAAAATTCTTCAAGAGATGGGAATACCAGACCACTTTACCTGTCTCTTGAGAAATCTGTATGCAGGTCAAGAAGCAACAGTTAGAATTTGACATGGAACAATGGACCTTGGTTCAAAATTGGGAAAGGAGTATGTCAAGGCTGTGTATTGTCACCCTGCTTATTTAACTTATATTCAGAGTACACCACGCGAAATGCTGTGCTGGCTGAAGCACAAGCTAGAATCAAGATTGCCAATAGAAATATCAATAACCTCAGATATGCAGATGACACCACCCTAATGGCAGAAAGTGAAGAAGAACTAAAGAGCTTCTTGATGAAGGTGAAAGAGGAGAGTAAAAAAGCTGGCTTAAAACCCAACTTTCCAGAAACTAAGATCATGGCAGCCAGCCCCATCACCTCAGGGCAAATAGAAGGGAAGAAAGTGGAAGCAATGACAGATTTTATTTTCTCAGTTCAGTTCAGTTCAGTCGCTCAGTCCTGTCCGACTCTTTGTGACCCCATGAACTGCAGCACGCCAGGCTTCTCTGTCTACCACCAACTCCCAGAGCTTGCTCAAAATCATGACCATCAAGTCGGTGATACCATCCAACCATCTCATCTTCTGTCATCCCGTTCTTGGGCTCCAAAAATCACTGCAGACGGTGATTACAGCCATGAAATTAAAAGACCTTTGCTCCTTGGAAGGAAGCTATGACACACCTAGACAGTGTATTTAAAAGCAGAGATATCACTTTGCTGACAAAGGTCTGTCTAGTTAAAGCTATGGTTTTTCCAGTAGTCATGAGATCTGAGAATTGGACCGTAAAGAATGCTGAGTGCCAAAGAATTGATGCTTTCGAACTGTGGTGCTGGAGAAGAGTTTTTAGAGTCCCTTGGACAGCAATGAGATCAAACCGTTCCATCCTAAAGGAAATCAACCCCAAATATTCATTGGAAGGACTGATGCTAAAGCTGAAGCTCCAATACTTGGGCCACCTGATGTGAATAACTGACTCCTTGGAAAGGACCCTGATGCTGGGAAAGATTGAAGGCAGGAGGAGAAGTGTTTGACAGAAGATGAGATGGTTGGATGGCATCAACGACTTGATGGACATGAGTTTGAGCAAACTCTGGGTAGTGGTGAAGGACAGGGAAGCCTGGTGTGCTACATTCCACAGGGTCACAAAGAGTTGGACATGACTTAGTGACTGAACAACAACAAAATTGCCATCAAGACTTATCTCTGAAACACTATCTTGAGTGTTTAACGGGGTCCACCCATTTCACCCATTCAAATCCCTGGCAGCACACTCAGGCTTGTGGGATATCTATCAGGGACACTGGCAAAGTGCCAGGATGAATAATCAGGATCTGGTCAGAATCCATCAGACCCCTGTGTCGTCGTGATACCCTAAACAAAATGGGAGCGACTGTAGACCCCCTGAAAGAGTCTTAGCTAGGATGCATATTAGCTAATTGGGGAAAATTTAGACACTGGTTTAAGAAAAAAATTAATTTTCTTTTGTAATCCTGTATGGCTCCAATGCAAACTAGAGGACCAAGAGATCTGGCTAGAAAATTGAGTCGTTGAGTTACAACCCTATCTTGCAGCTGGACTTATTTTGTCAAAGGAAAGGGAAATGGAAGGGAGCCCCGTATGTTCAAAGGTTCCTGTCCTGAATCTAAGATCCAGGTCTAAAGAACTCCTATCAAACGTGGCTGGCTCACAACCCTTCAAAGTGGCTTCTTCCCTGACAGGAGACTGATGTTTTGGAGAGTCCCCTTATGAGTCCAGCTCTGGGAATTCCCATCTCCCCTGATTCTGAGAGGGGACAGTCTTCCAGATCATTCCCCCTGACTCCTCATCTAGACGTCTGGAGACCCCAGGTCCCCTTGAATCAGCTCATGGACTTGGCCTTTGGAGTATTCAGTGATAGCAATAAGGTTGAAGAAGCAAACCAGATTCAGGGACAATAAGGATGAAAAGCACAATTACTGGGGGCAGCCCTGACCCCTGCACCACCTCAGAGTTACCCTCCATTACAAAAGCCCATGGCGTGGGCAGAGTTCAAGAAGCCAGGATCAGAGCCACTGTCTTGCCAAGAAAGTATCGAAGTGTAGCAAAGAGGGCCGTTGCAAGGATAAATGCCCTCTGCATGGGAAAAGCCGACTGGGTCCCTGCCTGATATGAAAATGAGAGGGCCACTGGAAGTGGGACTGGCCAGGACCCTCCCCGGCTCGACAAGGAAACCTGGTCATTTGTCTGGAGGAGCCTCAGGTAACACTTGACGTGGCAGGTAGGACAGTTATTTTCTTATCAGATACAAGGGCCACCTACTCTGTGCTAACTGATTTCCTTGGACCCTGGTCCTTCTGATCATGTGTGATAATGGGGCTCAATGGATGGCCAAAGCTAAGCAATAAGCCCCCTACCACCCTCAGCTGCTTGCTAGGAAGTCGTACCTTCACATGTCAGTTTCTGCTCAGGCCTGAGTATGCCTTCCCCTTGCTGGGAAGGGACTTGTTCACTAAATTCGAGACAAGAGTCCAATTTGGAGAACCTTACGAGGAAGCCACCCTCCAAGAAAAATGATCGCTCTTGCACATGTGAGCCTGCCTAAGTCTTAAGCCAGAGGGGGTCTCCCCTCCACCCCAGGTTGATTCTCAAGGGAACCCCACTGTGTGTGATGCTGAGATTTTTGGTGGAGCTACTGCTGTTAGGCTACTTTTAGAAACAGGACTACGTGAGGCTGCTGTTGGCCAGTCTCTTCAGATATGAGGCTGAACTGGGGGCCATCATCAGATAATTTTTTTTAAACCCACAGAAGATCTTCAAATAGTTTATAGACAAGTTACCAAAATGGGAGGCCACCTGTCTGATTAAACTAACCATGTGTTAGTCGCTCTGTCGTGTCCGACTCTTTGCAACGCCATGGACTGTAGCCCGCTAGGCTCCTCTGTCCATAGGATTTTCCAGGCAAGAATACTGGAGTGAGTTGCCATTTCCTTCTCCAGGGGATCTTCCTGACCCAGAGATTGAATGCAGGTCTCCTGCACTGAGGGCAGGCTCTTTAACATCTGAGCCACCAGGGAAGCCCTGTAATCATAGCTAAGCATAGCTGTTAGAAATCTGGGGGGAGGCTTTCTCCCCTAAGCTAAATGAGGGAAACTGAAACATGCCAACGTATAGGTGAATGGGTGTGTCAGTCCTTTAATGTCCTTGAGGTGGCCACCCAATTGTTTGATGTAAAAAACAAAACAAAACAATGATCTTCTTGTTTTGTAAATCTAGTCTTTACAGGACCGGAGGTGTGGCTCCAGAAATAATCAAATGCAGGGGACATTTGTGAGCCAGTGTGAGTTGGCTCCCTGGTCTGGGAAGATCCCACATGCTGTGGAACAACTAAGCCCATGTGCCACAACCACTGAGCCTGTGATCGCAGAACCTGTGAGCTGCAATTACCGAGCCTACGCCCCCTAGAGCCCGTGCTCAGCAACAAGAGAAGCCACCGCAATGAGAAGCCTGCACACCGCAACTAGAGAGTAGCCTCCGTTTACTGCAACTACAGGAAAGCCCACACAGTAATGAAGACCCCCGCACAGCCAAATAATAATAATAACAATAACATAAAACTGAAAAAAAAATGCACATCTTGCAAAAGAGGGTAGGTAACTTGGACCTTAACTGGTCAAGGACAAATAGAAATTCTAAGTGGATCCTTCTAGCACCTGCCCTTGCTCGTGTGTGTCTTCCCACTGGCTCCCAGCATTTGCCTTCCATGTATTTAATTGACTAATTCCAGCAGGCAGGTAGAGAGTGCTCAGAATTATTAACCCTTACCTTCAGGAGGAGCAATGTTGGTAACTACAGCCAACGGCTTATATGTCGCCCCTTCTGCTTTTGCTTTTGACAGATGCCATTCATTTCCAAAGTGACGTAGATCAGCTCCTTTCCATCCCACCCCCTATTCAGTGACGTGGTTTTGTACATTTCTAATACGTGTCGATTCTTTTTGTCACAGTCTGCATTCCTTCTGAGGCTGAATCGAGTCTCAGAGACAGAGTTTCATGTAAAGTAGAAAGAAAGAAAGAAAGAAAAGTGAAGTCACTCAGTCGTATCTGACTCTTTGTGACCCCATGGATTGTAGCCCACCAGGCTCCTCCATCCATGGAATTTTCTAGGCAAGAGTACTGGAGTGGGTTGCCATTTCCTTCTCCAGGGGATCTTCCCGACCCAGGGATCAAACCTGGCATTGCGGGCAAATGCTTTACCCTCTGAGCCACCAGGGAATCCCAAAGTACAAAAGTAGAAAAGGATAGCTTTATTGCTTTGCCTGGCAAAGGGGGACACAGCAGGCTACTGCCCTCAAAACTGTGTGTCCCAGCTTGGAGAAGACAGTGAGGAATTTTATAGTAATTGTTCAAAGAGAGCAGGATCAGCTTGTGGACCTTCTTCTGATGGTGGTGAGGTAAGTAAGCATCAAGATTATCAACCTTCGGGTCCAATTGATCTGGGGTCTACATTTTTTGTGGGCAGTGTACCAGAGGTCATTTCCAGAATCTGCAGGACAGCTCAAATATGTTGTTCTGTATAGATAGGGAAACAGGACCTTGCCCCAAGCCTGCTCTGCACAGTTTATTTTTCCCTGGTGTGACATCCCCTCCCTCTCCTAAAGAACAACTGCTTGAATCTGCGCACTGGAACTCAGGGAAGGTCATGGAGGCTGAATGAATGCTGTTTCCTGTAATCAAAGACACAGGCACACAGAAAGTGTTTGGGCCCCGGAGGATCACTTCCTGGGATCTCCCAACCTCCTCCCTCTTTCTGCTGTACATTTCTCTACAGGGTGTCATGTATCCACCGTGACAGCATCATCACGCAGAGTATTTTCATGGCCCTAAACACACCCTGGGCTTCCCCTAGTCAAACCCTACCCCTCTTCTCAAACCCCTAGCAATCCCTGATCTATTACCGCCTGTAGCTTTGCTTTTTCTGAAATATCATATAAAAGTAATCATACAGTATGTAGCCTTTCCCAAACTGGCTTGTTTTGCTTATCAATGTGCATTTAATATCTGTGCATTTTTTTTTCATGGCTGCATAGCTCTTTCTTCTTTATCACTGAATCATATTTCATTGACTGGATGGGCCACAGTGCGTTGATCCATTCACCTAAGAAAGTACATCTTGGCTGCTTCCAGTTTTTGCTGATTGTGAATACAGCTGATGTGAACATTTGTGTGCTGGTTTTTCTGTGCCTGGTTTGTCTCTACTCCTTTGGGTAAAATACAAAGTGGTGTGGTTACAGGATTGTATGGTACATTTAGTTTGGTAAGACACCACCAAGCTGTCCTCCAAAGTGGCTGCACCATTTTGCAATCCCTCCAGATTGCAAACTCCAGGAATCAGAGTTCCTGTTGCTCTACAGCCTCTACATGCCACTATGGGTGTTATCCATGGTCTGGATTTTGGCCGTTATCATCGGTATGTAGTGGTGTCTTATTGTTTGAATTTGCAATGCATGAATGACCTATGGTGTGAAACATCTTTTCATATGCTTATTTGCCCTCTGTATTTTTTCCTGGATTAGGTATCTTTGGCCTATCTTTAAATTGGGTTGCTTGTGTTCTGTTCAATTCTCAGAGTTCCTTATCTATTTTGGTCCTTTCATGGATCACAACCTTGAGATGGCGAAGGGGCTTGCATAACTCAATGAGAAAGCAAAGGAATTCCAGAAAAACATCTACTTCTGCTTCACTGACTACAGGGAAGCCTTTGACTGTGTGGATCACAACAAACTGTGGAAAATTTTTCCAGAGATGGGAAAACCAGACCACCTAACCTGTCTCTTGAGAAACCTGTATGCAAGTCAAGAAGCAATAGTTAGAACCTTACATGGAACAACAGACTGGTTCCAAATCGAGAAAGGAATATGTCAAGGCTGTATATTGTCACTCTGCTTATTTAGCTTATATGCAGAGTACATCATGTGAAATGCCTGACTGGATGAAGCACAAGCTGGAATCAAGATTGCTGGGAGAAATATCAACAGCCTCAGATATGCAGATGACACCACCCTTATGGCAGAAAGTGAAGAGGAACTAAAGAGCCTCTTGATGAAAGTGAAAGAGGAGAGTGAAAAAGCTGGCTTAAAGCTCAACATTCAAAAACGAAGATCAGGGCATCTGGTCCCATCACTTCCTGGCAAATAGATGGGGAAACAACGGAAACAGTGACAGACTTTATTTTTATTTTCTTGGGCTCCAAAATAACTGCAGATGGTGACGGCAGCCATGAAATTAAGAGACGCTCGCTCCTTGGAAGAAAAGCTACGACAAACCTAGACAGCGTATTAAAAAGCAGAGACATTACTTTGCCAACAAAGGTCCATCTAGTCAAAGCTATAGTTTTTACACTAGTCACGTATGGATGTGAGAGTTGGACTATAAGGAAAGCTGAGCGCCAAAGAATGGATGCTTTTGAACTTTGGTGTTGGAGAAGACTTTTGAGAGTCCCTTGGACTGACTGCAAGGAGATCAAACTAGTCAATCTTAAAGGAAATCAGTCCTAAATATTCATTGGAAAGACTGATGCTGAAGCTGAAACTCCAATACTTTGGCCACCTGATGCGAAGAACTGACTCATTGGAAAAGACCCTGATGCTGGGAAAGCTTCAAGGCAGGAGGAGAAGGGGACGACAGAGGATGAGAGGATGGCATCACTGACTCAATGGACATGAGTTTGAGAAAACTCCAGGAGATAGAGAAGGGTAAGGAAGCCTGATGTGCTGCAACCCACGGGGACCCAAAGAGTTGGACATGACTTAGTGACTGAACAGCAACATCTATTCTGGATACCAGTCCTATATCAGATATACCTTTTGCAAAGATTTGCCCCAGGCTGTGGCTTGTCTTCTCCCCCCTCTGTCTTTTTTTTTCTCATTGTCTTAACAGTGTTGTCTACAGAGCAAACATGTCACATTTTGATACAGTGCAATGCATCATTTTTTCTTTCATGGACCATGCTTTCCATATTGTATCCCCAAACTCATCATCAAATCCGAGGTAAGACAGATTTTTCTCCTATGTTTTCTTCTAGATGTTTGCCATTTTACATTTAGGTCTGTAATCCACTTTGAGTTCATTTTACTGTAAGGGGTCCCCTGAAAAGATTTTGAAAAGCTCTTTACTCACCACCATATAACACACACACATGTATTGTGAAGTTGACATCTACAGTATTTCAATGGATGTTTCAACAGTCATGAAGGGTATAATTTCCAGTGTATTGTAAATAGTAGATTTCAAACAAAAACTGTGAGATCACTTTTTTCCATTTCCACAGGTGATTTTCATGCCACAGGCTCTTTGGAGGTGGTTCTTTTTCTTCCTGCCTCCCCTTTCCATCCGCTGCCCCTCCTTTGCGGTCCTTCTTCACACGGGCCACCTTTTATTATTCACACACCCTCGTACTTCTCCAAAACACCAATTACATTTCTTGTTAGGACCTGTGACCATGGGGGCAGTGGATTAGACATGTGGATGTGTAATTATGAAACAAGCAAGTAAGATGTGGTTTCTGTGTCAATTAGTCCAAGTGTCCAAGAACAAATAGTACTTTCTGCCAGTATGAGATGGGGTTCACTGTTGGCTCCATTCCTCATTTTTTGCTCTTTTAGGTGGAGACTCTAGGAAACCCTGTGCACAGATCAGAGCAGTTGGGAGGGGGGACCAGGCTGCCAAGTGCTGAGGCCCCTGGAGCCTTCTCAAGGGAACTGAGAGAGGCGGTTGAGAAAGTGAAACTGAGGGGGCATTCTCCAACTACCAGTTTTTAAAATGTAGTTTGAATTGGAGGATAATTGCTTTACCATGTTGTGTGGGCTTCTGCCATACATCAACATGAATCAGCCATAGATATACATATGTCCCCCTCCCTCTTGAACCTCCCTCCCACCTCCCATCCCAGCTTACCCCCTCGGTTGTCACAGAGCACCGAGACCCCACTATTTCAAACAAAGGATGTGCAAGTGTTGAGGTACACAGAGATGATTTTGATTTTTTAATTTTATCTTTTGGCCCACATGGCGTGTGGGATCTTTGTCCCCTGACCAGGGATTGAATCCATGCCCCTGCACTGGAAGAGCAGAGTCTTAACCACTGGACTGCCAGGGGTCTTGAGAGAGAGTTTTAAAAACCTTTGCCTGCTCCGTGGACTTTCTTGAACACTTTGTGTCAGACTAGGGGCCTACAGACCCCCTAGAGGACAGATTCAGTGGGATACTCACAGACCCTGAGATTCCTTGAAGACCCTGCAACACTGGCCTGTGTGGGTGCCCTCCTGTCAACAGCCAGGACACATGTCATCCCCATCCTTGGTGGGACCTGGACCCCCTGGGAGGAGTACCAGAACTGAGATGAGACTGGATGGGCCGAATCTACTTATTGTCAGACGAAGGATTGAATTCAGTCACCCAGCACTTAACTTCCTAAGCGATTCTCCTGGGCCAGGTCGGCAGAGACACTCTCTGGGAATGGGTGCTTTGCTGAGACATATGTTCTTCAGACAAGGCAGGCAAGGTGACGTTCTATAGAACGTGTTGGAGGGGGACAGCTGAGGCCTGTCAGAGGAGGCAACATTCTAGTTGAGACCTGATGGAATGAGGTAGCCAGCCAAGCAGATACCTGAGTGAAGAGTATTCCAGGCACGAGGCTGGCAAGGGCCAGTGCAGAAGCCCTAGGGCATGTGCCTGGGTGGCATGTTTGAGCACCAGTTAAGAAGCTGGTGTGGCTGAAGCTGGCTGCAGCTGCTAGAGCAAGGGGCAGAGTGTGTAGAGCATGGCCAGAGCATTGATGGGGGAGAGGGACCCATCCTGCAAAACCCTGGGGCCCCTAAGGATTCCTGCTTTGGTTTGCAGTGACACAGAGTGCCACAGCAGGGTTTGGAATTCAGGGTTGGCCAGATCTCAAGGAAAGGCATGCTCCAGAGGCTCGGGGTGGAGGGGAAGAAGGGGCCAGTCGGAGAGGGTAAGGGTGTAATCAGAGGGCAGGGGAGCCCAGCAAGGAGGCTGGGGCTGTCCCCACCTGAATGCCCAGGTGGGCTCAGGCCAGGGCTGCCAGAGGCGGCAGTAGCAAGGCTGGGGCAAGAGCGGGAAGCTGTTTTTGGCCAAGCGGCCTGGACGGCCTGTCGGCGGAGAGGACGGTAGAGCGGGAGACCTGAAGGCAGGCGGAGAGCCAAAGGCAACATGTGGGTGAAGAAACTTCTGCATGGCTGCCGCCGGTGGTGGTGCAAAGGCCCTGGGGTCGACCCCGTCTGGTTGCCGGCGGGGGTGGTGGGGTGGTGGTTGCTGGAGCCTGCAGGAACCCGCACAAATGACCAAGGAAGGAGGCGGGGGCGGCCAGCGCGGGCCGATTGCCTTACAAGGCGCCCTGCAGGGCCGCGGCCTCATGCTCCGCCGCCAGCGGGCCGCAGGGCCAGGCTTGGAGGGGGCGGGACTGCCGGGGCGCGGGCGCGGGGCTCGGCGCGGCGGCCACTGCCCAGGGGCGACTCTGCGGCTTCGCTGGGGCTCCAGGTCCGCAATGGGCACGCGCGCAGGCGGGGTCGCGCTCAGGCGAGGTGGCGCGCGCAGGCAGGGCGCGCGCAGGGGATCGGGCCGTGTCCGGCGCCGCGCACACCTGTCACGCCCAGCGCGCCCCCGGCCGGCACGCGCGCGGCCCACGCAGCTCCGGACTTGGGAGGCCCGGGCTGCCGAGTCCCTCCCGCCACGAGGCGCCACGGGGCTGGGCTGCGCTGGGCGGCCGCGTGGGTGGCCGTGGCGGGCCGCTGTGCGCGGGGGTCGCAGGTGCATCTCCGGCAGGTCGGAGCCCTCGCGGGGGAGGGGGGCCATGAGTGGCAGGTCTAGGCCTGGGGGTGAGCGGGAACGGTGGTGGGGCGGGCGGCCCAGGGGAGGGGGGGAAGGGGCACGGAGCCTTCTGGAAGGCGGCAGATCGCGGCTGACTAGGGGGTGCGGGGGCGGAGAGGGGGCGTCTGGGTGCTGATCGCTGTCGGGGGCTGGCCCTGCGCGGAAGCGGGGAGGAGGGTGGGCGTCCACCTGGGAGTGTGGACCCGGACTGTGGGGGAGGGGCGGGCCGGGTCGGGCTGGGCTGGGGGAGGGTGTGCGGGACCGGGGTTCCGGACTGAGGCTGTCTCTGAGGGCGCCCTGGGGGCACCGCTGAGTCTGGGCTTGAGGGCCGGGGCTGCCCCTCGCCCCTGGGAGCCTTTCCCCACCTCGCCCTGCACCCCCAGACATGCTGCTGCTCAAGAAACAGACGGAGGATATCAGCAGCGTCTATGAGATCCGCGAGAAGCTCGGCTCGTGAGTGTGTGTGTGTGTCTAGGAATTTGTGTGTCTTCGTGGGGGGGGGGGGCAGGGGTGCTATGGGACCTAGAGGGCCTCTCCATCTCCTTCAGCTCAGGGGTCCTTTCCCGTCCTGTCCCTCCCTGCCTGCCTGCCTCTCTGCTGCAGGGGCGCTTTCTCTGAAGTGGTCCTGGCCCAGGAGCGTGGCTCCTCACACCTTGTCGCTCTCAAGTGCATCCCCAAGAAGGCTCTTCGAGGCAAGGAGGCCTTGGTGGAAAATGAGATCGCGGTGCTCCGCAGGTGTGTGCCCCACCAGGGCTGGGGAGTATTCTGGGCTGGAGCGCCATCCCCCCACCCCCCACCCCACCTGCCCTGGTGGCCCCAAGAAAGGCCTGGCCTGGTCTCTGCCTGGCTGGACTGGGCCAGGCTGGGAGGAAGTAAAGAGGTTGCTGGGCTTCCCAGTGGTGGCCCACAGGGGACGTCTTTGTGCCGTTGCAGGGTCAGCCACCCCAACATTGTGGCTCTGGAAGATGTCCACGAGAGCCCTTCACACCTCTATCTGGCCATGGAGCTGTGAGGACCGCAGGGTCAGGCGGGGTGGGGTGGGGGGCGCTGGGTTTGCGTGGTAAGCTGGGGCCGGTGGGGCCTGGGTCCGCTGAGTCACTGCTCTCCTCAGGGTGACAGGGGGTGAGCTGTTCGATCGAATCATGGAGCGCGGCTCCTACACAGAGAAGGATGCTAGCCACCTGGTGGCCCAGGTCCTTGGCGCTGTCTCCTACCTGCACAGCCTGGGCATCGTGCACCGAGACCTCAAGGTGCCTGCCCACCTGGGGCTTGCCCGGTGTCCCTGTGCCAGGGATCTTGGGAACCTGAGGGCACCCAGCTCCCAGAGCCACACTGGGGCTGACCTGCCGTTCTTTCTGCCATCTGTGCGTCACAGCCTGAAAACCTCCTCTACGCCACCCCCTTCGAGGACTCCAAGATCATGGTCTCTGACTTCGGTCTCTCCAAAATCCAGGCGGGCAACATGCTAGGCACCGCCTGTGGGACCCCAGGCTATGTGGGTGAGTGAGGGGGTGCCCCCAGGCTCCACGGGGAGCCGGGGGAGGGGGCAGGGGGTGCTGTGGGTGCTGTGGTGCCAGGGGCAGGGCAGGCGGTGGGTCCACTAGGCCGCACTGAAGGCACAATGTGTGTGTGCACGGGTGTGTGTCTGTCTGTCTCTGGCCTCCAGCCCCGGAGCTCTTGGAGCAGAAACCCTACGGGAAGGCCGTAGATGTGTGGGCCCTGGGTGTCATCTCCTACATCCTGTGAGTGACCACTGGGAAGGTTCTTCTTCTGCCTGCCTGCCCCCGGCTGGGTTGGGGAGGTTTGGACAGCTGGCTGATTCATCTGTGGGTGCCAGGCTGTGTGGGTACCCCCCCTTCTACGACGAGAGCGACCCTGAACTCTTCAGCCAGATCCTGAGGGCCAACTACGAGTTTGACTCTCCCTTTTGGGATGACATCTCAGAATCAGGTGAACTTGAGGCTGATCCAGAGCTCAGGGAGGTGGGTAGGGATGAGGGCCCATGGGGACATGGGGGGCTGACCCCGGTCTGACCTGGCTTCCCGGCTTCAGCCAAAGACTTCATCCGGCACCTTCTTGAGCGAGACCCTCAGAAGAGATTCACCTGCCAGCAGGCCTTACAGCATCTTTGGTGAGTGGGACCTCTGCTGAACTGTCCAGGGGGAACCTTCAGAACCCCCACTGCCACTGACCTCCGGCCACCCTCTAGGATCTCCGGAGATACAGCTTTTGACAAGGACATCCTGGGCTCCGTCAGTGAGCAGATCCAGAAGAATTTTGCTCGAAATCACTGGAAGGTCAGTGTGGACAGGGACCTGGGGGAATCAGCTCAAGGCTGGCTGCTCCTCCCGTCAGCCTCAGGAGGATGGTCTGGGTGGCCAGTGACCTTTGTGGGCCTCCAAGTCTTGGGCCCGAGATGTGGTGGCCTGACACCCCTCTCTCCTGGCAGCGCGCATTCAATGCTACCTCCTTCCTCCGCCACATCCGCAAGCTGGGGCAGAGCCTGGAGAATGAGGCCTCTGGACGGAGGGTGATGAGCCGCAGCCACCCGGGCCTTCCGACCAGCCAGCCCCCCGAGTGGTGACAGCCAGGTGCATGCTGGGAGATGGCTCCTTGGCGAACTCCAGAAGTGGCAGGCCCCGGGTGGCCTAGAGCTCAGTGGGCTGAGGGTGGAGAGCACAGACAGGGGTAGCGGGGGAGCCGGGGTCCCCCAAGAAGGGGATGAGAGAGAGGTGCGGGGGGCAGGCCATGCTGCTGGCCTGGATTCTTGAGGGGCCCAGTGCCAGGCCCCAGTGGGCACCTCTGCTGAGAGCCTGGGCTGGGGGCCGGGGGCACAGGGCAGGCCATGGTGGGGGGGGGCTCCTGAGTGTCCGTTTTCCTGTGCTTCTCTCTTTCCCTCTCCTCCAGGCAGATGCCCAGGCTGAGCGCATGGACCCTCAGAGCCCCCAGCTCTACACACCCCACCCCGCCAGCCCAGGGTGGGTCGCTGTGGGGAGAGTTCGAGTCCTGTTGGGTGGGGTGCATGGCGCTGGGGTGGGGCATTTGCAGACTTTCCCTCCCCTGTTGCCACCACACCCTGGCTACGAGCCAACAGGCCCCAGGGATGTCTGGCCCGTGCCTGTTGTGTGCTTTGCTGTGGGTGGTCCTGCTTATGTCGTGGCCCTCCAGATCCCCCCACCCACCCCAGTCTCCCCCAAATCAATAAAGACAGACAGAACAGTGGGCAGTGGTGAGCTGGAAGGAGGGATGAGGGGTGGCAGGGCGAGGGTGGAAGGGGCTGGGTGTCTTCCACGGGAAGGAAATCAAGGAGGCAGGTCCACGGCCGTGAGACTTGGTCCATCATTGCCCGAACTTCCGCACACAAGCACCCGGTGGGCCAAGGACTTCCTGTCCTCACTCTCCAAAGTGCTAGCAAGAGTCAGCCCAGCAGGCCAGCAGGGCCACCACTTGGGGTCGGCCTGCATGTGGCTCTGGGGCCCTGGGAGAGAATGGGCGCATCTCCTGCTGGCAGCGGGGGTGGGAGGCGGCGAGGGCTGTCTCCAGGCCTCCAGGGCTGGGCTGGGCTGTGCTCAGGGGCAACTAGAGTCCTGGGCCGTTTTTTGCCCTCTCCGTTCCTTCCCTTGCTTCCTGGGGCCCTGGACGGACAGTGCACGCCCTGTGTTTGCAGGCAAAGGCTCTCCAGCCTCGGTATCCAAGGCTGAGGGAGGAGCCCCTGGCCAGTAGGGGGCGCCACTGGGGCCCGCACCGTGTGCTGGGTCGTGGCTTCGGTGCACCTGGGCTCCAGGCTCCACAGGGCCTTTGCCCTGTTTGTGCTCCTCACGGGAAGACTCTGAGGACCTTGGCCCCATCCGGGCCAGAGGGAGCACCCTGAGTTCTGGGCCAGCAGGCCACCCCTTCGCCCTACCGGCCCGTGCCAGCCTGAGTCGCCCTGAGCAGCACTAGGAAAGGCTCTGGACCTATCAAGGCCGGGCTCTGGAGCTCCGCCCCGTCCAGCCACTGCAGAACCTGATGAAGACACTTCTCCGTGTTGACATTTGGGCCCTGAACGGAGGCAGCGAGAAACCCCAGAGCAGGGCTGGCCTGGTGCTCAGGGGTGGGGCTGGAACAGGGCATGCCTGCCTGCTGCTTCCCAAACCCCAAGTGCCTTCTCTGGCTTTCTCCTCCCCCCACTCACTACCTTCCATATACATCTACCTATGGGCCCCTGAGCCCTGGGGCAAGTCCTGTGGGGGAAGGCAGCTTCATCCTCTGTCACCACGGGCACTTTTAGGCTGTCGTTTGCTCAAGGCCTCAGGGTCAAACAGTCAAACAGTGAGGTCCCACCACACCAGCTGCCAGCAGTCCAAGGGACTGTGGCCAGGTCTCCAGAGCTTGGCCTCTTAACCTCCAGCAACCTGGCCTGCCTGCCACTTGGGGCCTTGTCAAGAACTGTCCTGCCCCCTCAGACGTCCACTTCACTGGCTCTCCTTCCCTCATTTCGGTTGTTCATACTGTCTCCCCAGTACACCCACACTGTCTCATTCTGCCGTCCAAATTGATGGGGCCTTTAGTGTGCGCCAAGCGCTGGGCCCGCGGGTCAAGGGTGCCCACTCTTACACAGAAGGCCCTGCAGCGGAGGGGCTGGGCTTCCTCAGACGCAGGAGAGAGTAGCCGCTGGCTGCTCCTGGAGGCTTGAGCCGGCACACCAGAGCCAGCCTTCCAGAAGGAATGGCACTCCTTCAGAGACACCCAGCCCAGGTTGCCCCCTGGTCCTCACTGAAGAGTCAGCCCTGGCTCTGGCCGCAGGGAAGTGAAGTCACTCAGTCATGTCCGACTCTTTGTGACCCCATGGACTATAGCTTACCAGGCTCCTCTGTCCATGGGATTTTCGAGGCAAGAATACTGGAGTGGGTTGCCATTTCCTTCTCCAGGAGATCTTCCCGATCCAGGGATTGAACCCGGGTCTCCCGGATTGTAGGCAGATGCTTTACCATCTGAGCCACCAGGAAGTCAGGCCGCAGGGAGATACAGTGCAATTTGACTTCCGGCCAGTAGGTGGCGCCAAGGTCACGTGTTCCCCAAGAGCCCACCCCCTCCCCCCACCCCCGTTGATCCTTCAGCACCTGGGGCAGCTGCTCAGAACCACGTCTCCCCCAAATCCTGCCTTCTTCCGAGTCAGGCAGAGGTGGCATCCTTCCCTTCATCCCTCCAAGCCCTTCCCATCTGAGGGGCAGTTTGTGAAAAGAAAGCTTTGGGTCACCCAGGCCATGGGAGCATTTCCAGGCTCAGGGAACAGCAGGTGCTCAGGCACTGGGGCTGCTACTGGAGGGACCTGTCAGACTGGAGCCAGGCTGGGGAAGCCTCTGGCCAGTGATGAGCCAGCGTTGGGGTGGGAGCCAGACAGCGCCATTGTCCACGCTGGGCAGGTGCTGAGCTTCTGTGAGTTGGGAGTCGGGATCAAAGGACTGGCCAGTCCATCCTAAAGGAAATCAGTCCTGAATATTCACTGGAAAGACTGATGCTGAAGCTAACACTGCAATACTTTGGCACTTGATGATCAAATTTGGCATTTGACTCATTGGAAAAGACCCTGATGCTGGGAAAGATTGAAGGCAGGAGGAGAAGGGGACGACACAGGACGAGATGCTTGGATGGCATCACTGACTCGATGGATGTGAGTTTGAGCAAGCCCTTGGAGTTGGTGATGGACAGGGGAGCCCCTGTGGGTGAGATGAGACGAAGCTGTCTCCCTCGTTCTGGGCCACTCAGGGTGGGTCTCATGCTCTGTCCTGGAGCAAACCCCTGGGTGTCAGGAGTTTCAGGGATGCTCAACCTAGGGGCCCTCCCTGGGTATCTGGAGACTAGGGCGGTGGTCCTGGGAGCTCTTTAGAAGTCAGTGATGGGTTGAGGGTGGGGAATGAAGGAGAGGAGGTCTGTGGTGGCCCATGGAACCATTCACCAAGAGGGGTTCAGCTGGGGTGGGTTTGGGGGAGAGACAGCGAGATTGGCTTTGAACATGGTGGTTTGGCACTGCCTGAAGGGATATAGAATTAGAACATAAGAGACACATTCCTCACCCTTCTCTAATCAGAAGAGTTAGCTCAGTGGCGAGTCTTTATTGAGCACTTACTGTGTGCCAGGCACCTGGATTAACTCCAGCCTCGACTATGAGGTAGTCATTCTCATGAGTCATCCCCTACTTTGAATACAGGTGGACCAACGCATCAGTTCAGTTCAGTCACTCAATCATGTCCGACTCTTTTCGACCCCATGGACTGCAGCACGCCAGGCCTCCCTGTCTATCAACAACTCCTGGAGCTTGCTCAAACCCATGTCCATCGAGTCAGTGATGCCATCCAACAATCTTATCCTCTGTTGTCCCCTTCTCCTCCTGCCTTCAATCTTTCCCAGCATCAGGGTCTTTTCCAGTCAGTTCTTTGCATCAGGTGGCCAAAGTATTGGAGTGTCAGCTTAAGCATCAGTCCTTCCAATGAATATTCAGGGTTGATTTCCTCTAGGATGGACTGATTTGATCTCCTTTCAGTCCAAAGGGCTCTCAAAAGCCTTCTCCAACATCACAGTTTAAAAGGATCAGTTTTTCGGTGCTCAGTCTTCTTTATGGTCCAACTCTCATATCCGTACATGGCTACTGGAAAAACCATAGCTTTGACTAGACGGACCTTTGTTGGCGAAGTTATGTCTCTGCTTTTTAATACACTATCTAGGTTGGTCATAGCTTTTCTTCCAAGGAGCAAGCATCTTTTCATTTCATGGCTGCAGTCACCATCTGCAGTGATTTTGGAGCCCCCAAAATAAAGTCTCTCACTATTTCTATTGTTTTTCATCTATTTGCCATGAAGTGATGGGACCGGATGCCATGATTATCGTTTTTTGAATGTTGAGTTTTAAGCCAAAATTTTCACTCTCTTCTTTCACTCTCATCAAGAGGCTCTTTAGCTCTTTTTCGCTTTCTGCCATAAGGGTGGTGTCATCTGTGTATCTGAGGTTATTGATATTTCTACCGGCAATCTTGATTCCATCTTGTGCTTCATCCAGCCTGGCATTTCACATGATATACTCTGTATATAAGTTAAATAAGTAGGGTGACAATATACAGCCTTGACGTACTCCTCTCCCAATTTGGACCCAGTCTGTTGTTCCATGTCCATTTCTAACTATTGCTTCTCGACTGAGGCATAGAGGCCATAAAAGTGAGCTAAGGTCACACAACCTTGTGCTTGACCTCTTGCTGGCCTCTGGGCAAGGAGGATGGCTCCCTGGGAATAGGAAGGCCATATGGGGACTGAGAAGAAGATGGTGGAGCTCTTCTCTACCTTTCCTTTGGTGAGCACAAACTGTTGGTGTGAGGACAGAGGAAGAACACTGGGCCGGGGGGCACCCTGGATTGGAGTCTCAGCCTTGCAAGTGGTTCTCTTGCCTTTAACATCCTCTGTGCCTCTATTTCACTGAGTTAATTCCTTGTGAAATAGGAACCTGGGTAGTGGGGTCAACCCCTGGGGTTCACTGTGAGGGGCTACTAGGAAGTGGGGCAGGGCTGACACTTCTGGGGGACCGTGTCAGGCGGCAAGGCAAGAAATGGAGGGAGCCTGTGTCAAGGCAATTGAAGAAGGACAGGAAAGATGGAGGTTGGCAGTGGTGGACGGAACAGGGCTCTGTGAGGGAGACTAGGAGAGAAGCAGACCAGTTGAGGAGGTGAAGGGGGCAAGCCAGGCCCTCTGTCAGGACTCGAAGCCTAGCTCTTTCCTGCCAGCCACTGGGTGGGCCCATGGCAGCCATGTTCTCTACCCAACCCCAGCTCTGCCCAGGTATCCTTGTCTCCATCCCTGTCTCCTCAGGTGGGCAAGACATGGAGTATGGAGTGTTTCAGGAAGAAGCAAATAACCCGATTTGATTTCTTGAAGGTGGTTGTGAAAAGTGGTTCAGAGATTGGCCAGAAAAAGTGAACTTGCTCAAGAGGGCACTGTGGAGCCACTGGAGGGCTGTAGGTAGGATAGTGACAAGATTAGATTTTTGCTTGAAGAGAGTTTTCCAGTATTTTTCGACCCTATCTGATCTCTCTTGATAAATATAAAAATCTCATCTCTAGATTCCACCCCCCGACCCAGGCCCCACTGAGAGTTCTATAGTTCCCCTCATGCCAGGGAGCCAAGCCTGCCTCATGTGATGTTCCGAGTAGAGGCCCAGTTGCTTTTTCCTCAGTTGAGGCTTGTTGTTCAGTCGCTCAGTCGTGTCCAACTCTGTGACCCCATGGACTGTAGTACTGCTGTTTTCCCTATCCTTCACCATCTCCTGGAACTTGCTCGAACTCATATCCATCGAGTCAGTGATGCCATCCAACCCTCTCATCCTCTGTCGTCCCCGTCTCCTCCTGCTTTCAATCTTTCCCAGGATCAGAGTCTTTTCAAATGAGTCAGTTCTTCGCATCAGGTGGCCAAAGTATTGGAGTTTCAGCTTCAGTATCAGTTCTTCCAATGAATATTCAGGGTTGATTTCCTTTAAGATTGACTGGTTGGATCTCCTTTCAGTCCAAGGGACTCTCAAGAGTCTTCTCCAACACCACAGCTCAAAAGCATTAATTCTTCAGCATTCAGCCTTCTTTATGGTCCAGCTCTCACATCCGTACAGAACTACTGGAAAAACCATAGCTTTGACTACACAGGCCTTTCTTGGCAAAGTAACATCTCTGCTTTTTAGTATGCTGTCTAGGTTGGTCATAGCTTTTCTTCCAAAGAGCAAGCGTCTTTTAATTTCGTGGATGCAGTCACCATCTGCAGTGATTTTGGAGCCCAGAAAAATAAAGTCTGTCGCTGTTTCCATTGTTTCTCCATCTATTTGCCATGAAGTGATGGGACCGGATGCCATGATCTTTGTTTTTTGAATGTTGAGTTTTAAGCCAGCTTTTTCACTCTCCTCTTTCACTTTTATCAAGAGGTTCTTTAGTTCCTCTTTGCTTTCAGACATACGGGTTGTGTCATCTGCATATCTGAGGTTATTGATATTTCTCCTGGCAATCTTGATTTCAGCTTGTGCTTCTTCCAGTCCAGCGTTTCTCATGATGTACTCTGCATATAAGTTAAATAAGCAGGGTGACAATATGCAGCCTTGACGTACTCCTTTCCCAATTTGGAACCAGTCCATTGTTCCATGTCTGATTCTAACTGTTGCTTCCTGACCTGCATACAGTTTTCTCAAGAGGCAGGTAAGGTGGTCTGGTATTCCCATCTCTTGAAGAATTTTCCACAGTTTGTTGTGATTCACACAGTCAAAGGCTTTAATGTAGTCAATGAAGCAGAAGTAGATATTTTTCTGGAATTCTCTTGCTTTTTCTATGATCCAGTGGATGTTGGCAATTTAACCTCTGGTTCTTCTGCCTTTTCTAAATCCAGCTTGAACATCTGGAAATTCTCATTTCATGTACTGTTGAAGCCTTGCTTGGAGAATTTTGAGCATTACTTTGCTAGCGTGTGAGATGAGTTCAACTGTGAAGTAGTTTGAACATTCTTTGGCATTGCCTTTCTTTGGGATTGGACTGAAAACTGACCTTTTCCAGTCCTGTGGCCCCTGATGAGTTTCCCATATTTGCTGGCATATTGAGTGCAGCACTTTAGCAGCAGCATCTTTTAGGATTTGAAAGAGCTCAGCTGGAGGTCTATCACCTCCACTAGCTGTGTTCGTAGTGATGCTTCCTAAGGCCCACTTGACTTCACACTCCAGGATGTCTGGTTCTAGGTGAGTGATCACACCATCAGGGTTATCTGGGTCATTAAGACCTTTTTTGTACAGTTCTGTGTGTTCTTGCCACCTCTTCTTAATATTGTCTGCTTCTGTTAGGCCTATACTTTTTCTGTCCTTTATTGTGCTCATCTTTACATGAAATGTTTCCTTGGTATCTCTAATTTTCTTGGAGAGATCTCTAGTCTTTCCCATTCTATTGTTTTCCTCTATTTCTCTGCATTGTTCACTTACACATGAACAGGTATATGTATACATATAGCCACTCATTTTTAGATTTCCCTCCTGTTTAGGTCACCACAGAGCACTGAGTAGAATTCCCCGTGCTATAGCAGTCGGTTCTCATTAGTCACCTATTTTATACACAGTAGTGTATCTATGTCAACCCCAGTCTCCTGATTCATCCCACCTACGCCTTCCCCCCTTGGTGTCCATATGCTTGTTCTCTCCATCTGTGTGCTTGTGCTTTATAGTCGACTTATACAGTGATAGTAACATAGCAACTGTATCTTTCTTTTGGTGAATACTTGTCTGGCATATCTTGTTAAGTTCTTTTTCTTTCAAACTTAATTTTTTTTACTGAGATATAATTCACATACCATAAAATCCACCCTTTAAAATGTACAATTTATTGTTTTTTTTTAGTATACAGATGGTCCCTGACTTAAAATGGTTTGACTTAACGATTTTTTGACTTCTACGCTGGTGCGAAAGCAATACACATTTAGTAGAAACCATGCTTTGAATTTTCAATTTTGATGTTTTTCCAGGCTAGCAATATGTGGTGCAATCCCCTCTCATGATGCTGGGCCATGGCAGTAATCTGAAGCTCCCACTCAGCTACTTGATCATGAGGGTAAACAACTGGCAACACTCATCAAAATTCCGTACCCAGATAGCCATTCTGTTTTTCACTTTCAGTTCACTATTCACTTATATGAGATATTCAACACTTTATTATAAAATGAGCTTTGTGTTAGATGGTTTTGTCAAATTGTAGGCTAATATTAGTGTTCTGAGCACGTCGAAGCTAAGCTATGATGGTAGGTTAGGTGTATTAAGTGCATTTTTGACTTAGGATATTTTCAGCTTATGATGAGTTTATTGGGATGTAACCCCATCGGAAATTGACGAGATCTGTATTTACAGTTTACATCATCACAATCTAATTCCAGAACATCTTCATCACCCCAGAGGAAAATGCTGTACCCGTTAGTGGTAACTCTCCACTTCCCCTTCTCCAGCCCCTGGCAAAGACTGATTTACTTTCTGTCTCTGTGGATTTGACTTTTCAGATATTTTACATAAATGGAATCCTAACATGTGGCTCTTTGTGTCTGCCTTATTTCACTAAGCATAATGATTTCAAAGTTCATCCACGTTGCAACGTGTATCAGTACTTCATTTATTTTTATAGCTGAACAATGTTCCATTGTATGGATAGATCATGTTCTATTTATCCACGGATTCACTGATGGACATTTAAGTTGTTTACACCTTTTAGCTATTGTGAATAATGCTGCTATGATCATTTCTGTGCAAGCTTTTGTGTGGACATACATTTTCAGTTGCCTTATTTGATAGAATTCACCAGTGAAGATTTCTGGAGTTGGATTTTCTTTGTGGGAAGACTTTCAATTACTATTTCAACTTATTTGCTTGTTATAAGCCTATTGAGATTTTCCATTTCATTTAAAGTCAGTTTTGATCATTTGTGTCTTTGTCCGTTTCACCCGAATTGTCTTAATTTGTTGGCATAACGTTTGCCTTATAATCGTTAACATTTTTTAGTTCAGTAGTAATGTTCCTCTTTTCATTCTAGACCTTGGTAACCTATTTTTTTTTTGCTCATTGCGTAGTCTAGGTTCCCCAACCAGGGACTGAACCTGAGCCTATGGCAGTGAAAGCACTGAGTCCGAGGTAATCTTTTTTTTTGATCAGTCTAGGTAAGATCAACTGTGTTGGTCTTTTCAAAAAACCAGCTTTTGTTTTCACTGATTTTCTGTAGTTTTCCTATTTTCTAATTCATTTCTGCACTTATCTTACCTCTGCTTGTTTCAGATTTAGTTTGCTTTTCTTTTTCTTGTTTATTAAGATTTATCATTTGGCCATTGATTTGAGACTTTTTTGTTGTTGTTGTTGGTATAGGCATTTAAAGCTCTAAATTCCTCTTGTAAACAATATATATTCAATAGTTGAATCTTGTTTTCTTGACTCTCTGATTTTTGATTGGGATGTTTAGACCATGAATATTTAATGTAGTGATTGATATGGCTGAATTTACATTCGCCATTTTGCTATTGGTTTCTCTGTATCTTCTGTCTTTTTGTTGCTCTCTTCCTCCTAGACTGCCTTCTTTTGTGTTAAATGTTTTTTAGTGAACCTTTTTTTCTTCTGTTGATTTTTAACTATTTTACAATATATATCTTAAGTAATTATAATCTACTTCATATTAACACTCATTTAATTTGGGTAAAATGTAGAGACTTTTCTCTAACATAGCTCCATTCCTGCCTTCCTCTTTTGTGTTATTAATGTCATATATATATTACATCTATATAGATTATCATAGGAACTTAACATGACAGTGTTATAGCTATTGCTTTATATCAATACAATCTTACTTTTTTTTGAAGAAGTTAGGAGAAGAAAGTTAGGAGAGACATTTGTATTAACCCAGATTTTAATCATTTTGGCTCCTCTTCATTTCTTCTTATGAATTCAACTTACTAACTGGTGTCAGCCTGAAGGACTTTTTTTTAGTATTTCTTGTAAAGAAGTATGCTGCTAAGTCGCTTCAGTCATGTCTGACTCTGTGCGATCCCAGAGACGGCAGCCCACCAGGCTCTCCTGTCCCTGGGATTCTCCAGGCAAGAACACTGGAGTGGGTTGCCATTTCCTTCTCCAATGCATGAAAGTGAAAAGTGAAAGTGAAGTCACTCAGTTGTGTCCGACTCCTAGGGACCCCATGGACTGCAGCCTACCAGGCTCCTCTGTCCATGGGATTCTCCAGGCAAGAATACTGGAGTGGGGTGCCATTGCCTTCTCCAAAAGAAGTATAGTAGCAATGAATTCTCCCAGTCTTTGTTTACCAGGAAATGTCTTTTTTTAACCTTCAATTTTTTGAGGTATAGTTTTGCTAGATACAGAATTTTTGATGGATACTCTTCTTTTCTTTCAACTCTTTGATTATGTCACTTCACTGTCTTTTGGCCTCCATTATTTCTGATGAGTAGTTAACTGTTAATTTTATTATGGTTTTCTTCTACATGGGTCATTTTTCTCCTATTCCTTTCAAAATTGTCTATCTTTGGCTTTCAACAGTTTGACTGCAAAGTGTCTATGACTATCTCTTTATCTTATTTGGGGTTCATTGAACTTCTTGGATCTGATTAATGTTTCTCATAAAATATTGGAAGTTTTGGTCTTGTTTCTTCAAATACTTATTCTGACCTTGTTCTTCAAAACCCCCCAATACACATATTTTAGAATGTTTCATATTGTTCCAGAGGTGTCTGAAGTGCTATCATTTTTCTCTCCATTCTCCAGATTGTATAGTGTATATTAATATTGTTGATCTATTTTCAAGGTCAGTAGTAATTTCTTATGACATCTTGAACCTACTCTTGAATACTTCTAAAGAAGTTGTCATTTCAATTATTGCACTATTTAAAGCTATTTTCATTTAGTTATCATTTCTTAATTTGTGTATCCATATTGAGACTCTCTATTTGTTGATTTGTTGTTGTCATCATACTTTCCTTTAACTCTTTAAACATGGCTTCCTTTAGTACTTTGAACCTATTTATAATATGTGCTTTGAAGTTATCATCTGCCAATTCTAGCATTTGGAAACACTCAGAGACAGTTTCTGCTGACTTCTTTCCCTAATGTGGATCATACTTTATTGTTTCTTTGCATGTTATACAATTCTTTTGTTGAAAATTGAACTTTTAAACAAATATTTATTTCTTTGGCTGTGCTGGGTCTTAATTGTGGCATGTGGGATCTATAGTTGTGGCACGTGTGATCTAATTCTCTGACTAGGGATGGAGCCTGAGACCCCAGCATTGGGAGTGTGGAGACTTAGCCACTGGACAACAAGGAGGTCCCCCCAAATTGAACATTTTAGACAATCAGATCAGATCGGATCAGATCAGTCGCTCAGTCATGTCCGACTCTTTGCAACCCCATGAATTGCAGCACACCAGGCCTCCCTGTCCATCACCAACTCCTGGAGTTCACTGAGACTCACGTCCATCGAGTCAGTGATGCCATCCAGCCATCTCATCCTCTGTCGTCCCCTTCTCCTCCTGCCCCCAATCCCTCCCAGCATCAGAGTCTTTTCCAATGAGTCAACTCTTCACATGAGGTGGCCAAAGTACTGGAGTTTCAGCTTTAGCTTCATTCCTTCCAAAGAAATCCCAGGGCTGATCTTCTTCAGAATGGACTGGTTGGATCTCCTTGCAGTCCAAGGGACTCTCAAGAGTCTTCTCCAACACCACAGTTCAAAAGCATCAATTCTTTGGTGCTCAGCCTTCTTCACAGACCAACTCTCACATCCATACATGACCACAGGAAAAACACAGCCTTGAATAGACGAATCTTTATTGGCAAAGTAATGTCTCTGCTTTTGAAAATGCTATCTAGGTTGGTCATAACTTTCCTTCCAAGGAGTAAATGTCTTTTAATTTCATGGCTGCAGTTACCATCTGCAGTGATTTTGGAGCCCAGAAAAATAAAGTCTGACACTGTTTCCACTGTTTCCCCATCTATTTCCCATGAAGTGGTGGGACCGGATGCCATGATCTTTATTTTCTGAATGTTGAGCTTTAAGCCAACTTTTTCACTCTCCACTTTCACCTTCATCAAGAGGCTTTTTAGTTCCTCTTCACTTTCTGCCATAAGGGTGGTGTCATCTGCATATCTGAGGTTATTGATATTTCTCCCGGCAATCTTGATTCCACTTTGTGTTTCTTCCAGTCCAGCTTTTCTCATGATGTACTCTGCATATAAGTTAAATAAACAGGGTGACAATATACAGCCTTGACGAACTCCTTTTCCTATTTGGAACCAGTATGTTGTTCCATGTCCAGTTCTAACTGTTGCTTCCTGACCTGCATACAGATTTCTCAAGAGGCAGATCAGGTGGTCTGGTATTCCCATCTCTTTCACAATTTTCCACAGTTTATTGTGATCCACACAGTCAAAGGCTTTGGCATAGTCAATAAAGCAGAAATAGATGTTTTTCTGGAACTCTCTTGCTTTTTTCATGATCCAGCAGATGTTGGCAATTTGATCTCTGGTTCCTCTGCCTTTTCTAAAACCAGCTTGAACATCTGGAAGTTCACAGTTCACATATTGCTGAAGCCTGGCTTGGAGAATTTTGAGCATTACTTTACTAGCGTGTGAGATGAGTGCAACTGTGCGGTAGTTTGAGCATTCTTTGGCATTGCCTTTCTTTGGGATTGGAATGAAAACTGACCTTTTCCAGTCCTGTGGCCACTGCAGAGTTTTCCAAATTTGCTGGCATATTGAGTGCAGTACTTTCACAGCATCATCTTTCAGGATTTGGAATATAGTTTCTATCAACTCTGGATTATGATATTCCCTTTACCCCTAGAAGTAGTTTTCAGTGTGTGTGTGTGTGTGTGTGTGTGTACTTGTTTCTTTGTTGTGTAACTTTTTTGCACTAAGTCTGTGAAACTGTACTGTCTCCCACCCCCAGCTGCAGTCAGTGGTGTCTCTGTTGAATTAAAAAAAAAACAGTTTAAAATGTAAGCCTGGTTTCCTAGGGGCTGCCGCATATCTGTCCAGCTTAGTGGCCAGTCAATGATTAGTCAGAAACTATGTTGAAAGATCTCAGGCCACTAAGGCTTGTGTGCTCTGATGTATCTGTGTGTGGGCAGGGGAGTTCTTTCAACGTTCAGGTTATTTTCAGGCCTTCCCAGGGTTTTCTTTCCCCTGACGCCTTTGAATCTCCTACATACATGTGTATAGCCTCAGTGTAGTCAGGAAACATGATTAGATTGGGACCTCTCCATTCTCCAACTAGTCAGGAACACGCTTGCCCCAACCACATTCACAACCTGTCTAGTAGAGCTGAGTTGTTGGCCCTTCCCTGTTGGTCTTCCCCCGAGAAGTTTATTTCCATTGACAATGTCCCTGGATGTGGATATTCCCCACCAAATTGACTTAGCCCCCTTCAAACCTAGGCAGAGAAGCTGCTGGTTTTCTTGAGCTGCCTTGTACTGGTAGAACCTCCATGACAAACTGAGCTGGGAAGGATGGGAGCAACTCTAGGCCAGAATGCCACAGATTCCCACAGTTCAACTTCTCATTTTATTATATACCTTTGGTTAAGTTCTAGATCATAAAGGTATTTGTCAGCTTTGTCCAGCTTTATTTTTTTTTTTTTTGAGGTTATTTGTTGATATCCTCATTTGGCCATAGCTAGAAGTCCTGACTTTTCAATATTTTCCTTTTCTGTCCTATCATTTAGATGTACCAGTCTTTTAATTTTTATTTTTGTGTATTCTTCTTCTTCTTATTATTTTTTTTGGCTGGGCTGCGTGGCATGGGGGATCTTAGTCCCCCATCCAGGAATTGAGCCCATTCCCCCTGCAGTGGAAGTATGGAGTCTCCACCACTGCACCACCATGGAAGTCTCTAGATGTCCCTCCTACAAACTGCTTATGGGTGGATTTTTAAAAATCTTGTCTTCAATTGAAGAATTTAGTCGATTTTGTTTAGTGATGTTTGGCCTAATTTCTAAAATTTTATTTTATGCTTTCTACTTATTCCAATGTTTCTATTTCTTTATTTTCCTCTTTTGACTTTTGAATTGAGATTTTTTTCCTTGTTATTATATGATATTTTCCTCTACTAGTTTGAAAGTAGTATACTCTATTTATATTCTTTTAGCAATTACTCTAGAAAACCTAGCATGCATTTTTGTCTTAACAAAGCTTAAAGTTAATACTGATATGGCCATGAAGGAATAACATGGTCCAGAATTTCCCTCTCTCCATACATGATTGGAAAACTTGGCAGATATATGAATCAACCGTTTTAAGGTGGTGAAGACCTGGTGGTACCAGAGAGAAAGGAAACAAAAGAGGTGAACTCCACCACCAAGACTTTCTGACTGAGAGAGAAGAAGCATAAAAATGTAATCTGTAATGATAAAGAATCAGCCAATCAAAACAGACCCAGGGAATTTCCAGTCTATTATCTGGCACGTGAGGAGCCTGGGAGTCATCACTTGATGCCAACAACAAGAAAATGTTGAACAAACTGAAAAACCAACAACTGTTTTTAGATCCATTAGAGAACAGAGGTCAAATGGCAAAGTATTGCTCACAAAACTGAAGAAACAGACAGGTGGATACAGAAAACCACAGTTTACCAGAGCAGAAACTTGTGAGTGGGTACAGTGTTGGGGTAGGAAAACCTGAGCTTTAACTAATGATTTGCTGGAGGCTAGTGTGGAGAAGTATGAGAGTTAAAAACTGCAAGGAGCCTAATCTTAGGGAGGTTCTCACCTCCTACACTTCTGTGAGTTTTACCTCTAGGAGCCCCATCAGATTCTCAGAGTGAATACTGGAGAACAATCTCCTCATGTTTCCAGTTGGGGGAGAGGGGAAAGTTGATACTTTGAAATACACCAGAGCATTCTGTTCTTAACAAAGCCTGCTCTGAAGACAAACCATTATACCAGAGTCTGACCTATTGGGGTTTTATTAGAGTCTAAGGGACTTGGGGGAAGGGAAATATGCAACTTCAGCCCCCTGTAGCCATCCTAGCCCACCTTGGAGAGGGGGCACTGATAAGCACTTGCGAAGATCACAACCCAGAAGCACAGGCTCACCAAAACACTGAGAGCTAACCATTGGACTGCAGAACACTTCCCCTTCCACCACTAGTAAGTAAAGACCTCCTTCCTGCAGCTCCTTTATCCAGGACATCGTGCCTGACTTTCAACCAAAAAATTGCAAGGCACACTAACGGGCAAAACCCTCTACAGTTTGAAGAGACAGAGCAAGCATCAGAACCAGACTCAGCTATGGCAGGGATGTTGGAATTACCAGACCAGTCATTTCAAATACTATGATAAATACGCTAAGGGTTCTGATGGAGAAGCAGATATCATGGAAGAACTTGGCCATAATTAGCTACAAGGCAGGATGGGAAATCAAGTTTCTGGTTGGGAACCAAGATTCCCCATGAACCTTTGGAGATTTTACTTCTAAAAGGGTCAGAAATCCAACACAGATTTAATTGAGCTAAAATTGAGGTGTGGGCAGGGCTGCATTCCTTGAAGAGTCTCAAGGAAAGAATCAGTTGTCTTGCCTTTTCCACCTTCTAGAGAGCACCCACATTCCTTGGCTGGGTCCCCTTCATCTTTCTTCAAAGCCAGCAGTGTTGTATCTTGGAATCTCTCTGACTCTGACCTCTTTTCTATCATTGCATCTCATCTCACTCTCCTGTGGCCCTCTTTCCCTTATAAAGATGCATTTAGGGCCCACCTGGGTAACCCAGGACAATCTCCCCATCTCAAGATCCGTGACTTAATCACATCTGCAGAGTCCCTTTTTGCCATATGCACAGGATTCCAGGATTCCCATGAGGCCATCTTGGGGTGGGGGGCAGGATACTGTGCTGAAGACACCTGTTGAGAGCACAGCACCACCCTTCAAAAGTCCTGGCTTTATGTGTGGGCCCAGGCGGTATCTCCCATCCCATGATTGGTGTCTGGAAAGCCATGGAAAGCTGTCTCAGGAGAAAGGATGGGCTCTGGCTCCTGGGTGTAGATGCCCCTGGGTCAGGTGCTGGCCCCAGAGCTGACTTACTTCTCTGGACTCAAGTATCATTCCTGATCTTGGAGGCTTTCACTTGTTTCCCTACCAGCTCAGCCATTCATGCAAACAGGTTTTTAGGTTCATTCTCCATTTTAAAGGTTCTGGACCAGGAGGGTGGCTCTAGACATGTGGGCCACATTGCCCATAAAGTCTCCAGTGACTTCTCACACCGTGCTTGTTTCTGCCCACCCTCCAGCTCCCTTCCACTTCCAGCTGTGTCTCTGTCAACGGGAATTGTGACTTTAGAATGGCTGCTCCAGCTCCAGTGTGCAGAAGGCCCTGGAGGAGGCCAGAGAGGAACAAGGCCCTGCTGTCACTTCAGGTGACCCAGTGGCCTCCGCATGCTCCCCCAGCCCCCAGCCCCAGCCTCTGGAGTCCCAACTCCACCCTGTGTCAGCCAGAGGGCCGCACGCTGGGACGAGCAGTCTTCCCACATCCCTCACCAGCTTGGGTCTTCCTGTGGCTCCATCTCCTTGTCCTGGGGCTTGGGTTTGGCTCCGCACTGAGTCTCGGGGCTCAAGTGCCCACCCCTCACGGTCACACCCGAGCCCTTGCTCCCCTCGTCTGTTTGCCACCCTGGGGACCTGACGTCATTTGCTGCATCACCAGATCTCAGTGCCTCCCTCCCACTCTGGGAAGCTGACCATGAGCAGGAGGCCTCTGACTTGCAGCTGCATGCTAGTCTGCAGCCTGCGCCCTAGTCCCAAGCCATGGGGCACGGAGTTGGAGTTCAGTGGCTTGTGAGTACAGGAGGGGTTCAGCCAGAGGCTGGGCAGTGTGGATGCTGGATGGCACATGACAGTGGTGACAGGGTGTGGTGTGCGAATCCCCCATGCACCCCCTTCCCCAGGCCTCCCTCCCCACCTTCCCCTCCAGACTCTCCAAGGTGCTCAGGATCTCAACAGAAACCATTTATTGAGGAACAATTAAAGAAAGCAACCACGCTGTGGATTCCCCAGGGTGAGATGGCCTGGCCACAGGGACTGCTGGTCCCAGGCTGGGTTCGTAAACCAAGAGGGTGTGTGTGTGCAAGTGCTGATACGTGGACACACAGACATACATGCACACAGGCTGCTCATCAGGGAGATGTACTGCAGTGAATGACCGTGTGTGTGTGTGTGTGTGACGCTTGGCCCTTTCCCCACCCCCCAATCCAACCAGGGCTGCGTGGGACCCACAGCAGCAAATTCCAGGCTGTCTTCTCCCCATCCCCACCCAGCTCTTGCTTAGACCCCCATCTCCTCCGGCGGCAGTCTGACCACCCTCAGTCACAAAGAGCCCCAGTGATCCTGTCAAGACATCTGGGGGAAGAGGAAAAAAAAAAAAAGCATCTTTTCAAATGTCAAGTGGATAAACAGTCAGGGCGCCAGATGTGAGGCCAGGAACCTGCCCAGCGGCTCCTGGTGAAGAGCGCACCCAGACACGGATGGTCCCTGTGGCTGCGGGGTGGCTGCTGAGTCTCCAGGTCATGTCCCTTGGGAGTCCCCCCCCCCACCCCCCCCACCCCCCCATCCCAGGAGACCTCAGGCCCCTGTGGAGGAGCAGCAGGTGACTATGCTGGTGGTGGTGGTGGTCTAGCCATGGGGCAACAGGAATGGGGCTGGGAGCAGGTCCCTGTGGCCATAAGAGGCCCATGTGCTTCCTGAATGGGAGACCCCGGGGAGGCTCGGGAGTTGGCCAAGCACACATCTCCTGGGCCCTGGGAACCGGCAGCCACCTGGAATCGTCCCTCGGAATGGGAATCCACCCCCCACCTCCAACCACCCCCCACAAAAGAAAAGTAACAGTCGTAGAACAGGCAGGTTCTGGAGCGGGGTTCCGCCCCAAAGTGGCGCGGGTCAGGCCGGTGGCCCCAGGCCTGGCCCGTAGGCACGTTTAATAGGATTCCCCGTGGATGTTTCCAGTGGGTAGGACAGGGCTGTCCCCACCGCCACCCTGGAGGGGGTCCCCAGCCTCTGCCTCATCCCACAGCCCCGAATGAGGTATTGTGCTTTCCCCCCACCTCCCCCCACCCCGCCCCCGCTTAGGCCAAGCCCCCTCTGGCCTCCTCCCCAGCACGTGGGTGGCTGGGCTGGGCACACCCACTGGAGGGTGCCCTGGGGCCCTATGTGGCATCCAGCTCAAAGACACCATCGCTGGTTGGGGTGGTGAAGAAAGAGGGGGGATCAGAGGCGGCTGACTCCTGCCCCCCGCTGCCCCTCTCCCGGGCACGGCGCTCTTCCAGCTGCAGGCTGCGCTCGAAGTCCAGCAGCTGCCCCATGAAGCTGAAGTTGGGCGAGATGTTGGACTTCTTCCTCTTGACCAGATCGTAGGCATCGTTGAGCGAGAGGTGCAGCTTCTGCATGAGGTAGGCCACGGTGACAGTGACGGACCGGCTGACACCCGCCAGACAGTGAACGAGCACCCCGCAGTTCTGCGACAAGGCCTCGTCTAGTGGGGGCAGATGGGGGCCCTGTGTGAGATGGCCCATCACGGGGATCACATCCTAGGAGTTGCCTGGCCCCAGCAGGGCCATCCTGGGCTGGGCCCAGGGGGAAGGCAGGCCTGGGGGGGCTGGGGAAGGAGTGGGGAGGGCGGAGTGGACTCACCAATGAACGCGATGGCCTCCGGAAAGAACTGGGACAAGTTCTGGCTCCAGTGGTCCGAGATGGGGATCTGCTTGTAGTGAAAGTCGCCATTCTTCTCGAAGAGGTTGGGGAGGTTGGGGGTGACATTGAGGATGTAGCGGATGCCCAGCTTGGCCAAGCTCTCCACGTTGGCTGAATCACGGGCACTGCCCAGGTACAGGTTGGGCAAGATCTGGACAGGGAAGGACGGCAGCAGCCCCGCTGGGGGGGGTGTGGCGCCCTCAGAATCCAGGCCGCAGCTCATGGCATCACGGTCAGGCTCGGAATCCACATCAGAGCAGTCGGAGCCCAGGCACAGGCCCCCCAGCCCCACCACTGGGCTGGGCAGTGGGGCCATGCTCGGGCCCCCCCGGCGGTCGAGGCTGGTCTCACAGAGGTGAGGGCACTCGGCCTGGAATCTGCTGAAGCCACCTGGGAGAGGGGATGAAACGAGGGGCCCATTGAGGTAGCCTCCCGGGCAGCTAAGTGCCCTGGCTGGGGTTAGGGATGCAATCCTAGATCCTTCTGATGCCTGAAGAGGTGGGTGGGCAGATGTACCCAAGGGGCACTCAGGAGTGAGCAGCCTTGACCTACGTGGTGTCCCAAGTGGTGTCTCTGGAGCCGGTCCTCTGGACGGCAAACCAAAGAGGATCTCACATCCCTGGGGCCAAGCCAAGGCGGGCGTGAGGGCTCAACACGTAGTGCCAGCCTTGGGAAGGACAGCAGGCATCAGTTAAAGACGAGGAAAGGTTCAGATGTGAGTTGTCTGCCTGAGTGATTCCGGAGATCAGGGGCCAGGGCACAGCCACGTCTGCGTGCTCTTCAGAGAGCCTGGGAGAGTGTATAGCGTGCCACCTGGATGTTCCCAAGGTGCTCAGAAGGGAACATCTCCATCTCCAAATAACTACTATTTTCCTCGGACTGGGGGGGTGGGCGGCGCTAGAAATCCAACAGGTTCTATATTTCTATATCTCTGCACATTCAGAATTGAGCAAGGGAGGACAGTACAATGACCCTCCTCAATGGGGAGAGGGGTCTAGGTTCCTGGAAATCCTGTCTCTATCCTGGATCTCTGAGGCAGAGGGTGTGTTTGGCTTGGCAAGGAGCCAACACGTCTGTGTCTGTCCATCGCCTCCCCCAGCCCTGCGCTGACCATGGCAGGGGGAGGGGAAGCGGGGAAGGTCTCTGCCGTTGCAGCTTCTCTCCCTGTCGTCCACCCCCCCGCCCCCGCCCCGCCAGCCCCCGTCTTCCCCTCCCCCTTCCAGACCCTTCGGTGAGCAGGGGAGATTTGTCCTGGGGCTCCAGCCTCCTTCACCCATGGCTGAGCAGCTGGGGGAGGGGGGCGATAGGGACCCGCTGGGGTTCCCGGAGCCAGGTCAGATCAGATTCTCCCATTTTCCAGGCTCAGAAACTGGGGCTCCCAAGAGTGAAGGGCTTCCCCAAGGTCACGCTCAGAGGAGGACAGACTCTCATCTCCACTTTGGACCACAGGAGGTCGGGCTCGCCCATGATCAGATGGATTCGGATGGCCCTCCGAAGGTGGGGTCCTGTGCTCCCCGGGCAGGGGTCCTCCCCAGACGGGTGCCCACCCGCCGCCCACCACCGGTACCTACCCTGTAGGTAGTAGGCCAGGTAGCCTTCCTCCCGAAGCTTCTGCAGCAGAGTGCCCAGCACCGAGTCGGCCTCCCACTCCTCGGCCTCGGCCTCGGTGCGCCGGTGCCGGCCCCCGCCCTGGTCGTACAGGAGCACCGGGGCGGGGGGCGGTGGCTGCAGCGGCGGCCCCGGTAGTAGCGCTCGCACCGACAGGCTCCCTCGCCGCAGGCGGCGCAGCAGCAGCGCGGGCAGGGCCACGCTCAGCGCCCCGCCGATGCGCGCCGACTCGTAGAGCTCACGGCTGCGGCAGTCAAGCAGCAACAGCCGCGGGCGCGGGGGCGACAGCTCCCGGCGCAGCCACAGGCACGAGCGGCCCAGACCCTCCATGGCTTCGCGGCTCCCGGCACGTCGGGCTTCCGGAGCTGCGGAGAGAGGGAAGGCACGAGACGTGAGCCCGCGATCTGCGCGCCCAGAAACAGGGCGCCTGGGGTCTCGCGGGGGAGTCCCTCTATCGCCGGATCTTCTCCTGCCTCTCCCACGGCATGCCCAAAGGCACCCCCGTGCGCCCCAAGAAAAATGCCCCAGGCAGCCACTCGAGTGCCCCACCGGAGAAGGGAAATGCGAGAGGTGCCCCAGCCGAGCAAGGCTGAGCGTCCGACGGCCCCCTTTGAGAGCCGCTAGGGTCCCTCCTGGCCCCTCGGAGGAGTTCAGACCCCTTCCTGCGTCTCTCACGCCCGCGATCACCCCCCGCTTTTCAGCTTCCGACTGGGGGGGACCGCGTGCGCTGAGGGGCGGCGGGGAGAGGGGCTCTAGGCCGAGATTGTCCCCACGGCCCGCCGGGGCCGGGGAGATAAAGGCGGTGCCCAGGCGCTGGCCCTCGGCAGGCGGGACCTCTCGGGGCTGCCCGACTCCACCCGGAGAAAACAAAAGGAGAGACCTGGAGCGTGATCCCGCGGCGAGCGATCGCTCGCGGATGTCCTGGACACAGCCACCGCGGCTCGAGGGGCGTCGTTCCCGGGCTGGGTTGCCCCGGCCCCGGCCACTGGGAAGAGGGAAGGATGGCAGAAAGAGCGCGCCGCACGTGGAGACAAGTCCACCGCCGCCTGCGCGCACCGGCAGCTTCCTGGCACTGCGACCCAGCTTCCCACCTTGGAAGCCAGTTGCCTTTGGACGTGGAGTTGCCTTTGGAGGGGCGGGGCGGCGGGGGCGGGCTCAGGGGGGCCAGCGAGCCAACGGGTGCCCTTGAAAGCTGGTGAGTGGGCCCCGCAAGTGGCCCGCTGGGCCGGGGCTTCCACCCAAGCGGGACAGGGCCAGGGGCAGAGGCCAAGGGCAGGTCAGGGGCCCAGCAGGGGACCAACTGCAGCTCCCCTGGCCGGCGCCAGCCAGGCCCCTGGAGGCAGGGGGAGGGGTGTGGACAAGAGCCCTGTGCCCCAGCCCCAGAGGCTACCTCCAGCCAGGCTCACTTGGGGTGCCCCTGGACCATCTGGTCCTGGGACTGGACTTCAGTGGCTTCATCCATATAACAGGCTCATCACCACGGCTGCCAGGGAAATGGTGGAGGGGAAAAGAAAGCGGAACCACAAATCTACTGCTGCCTTCTGGCCAGAACTCGGCCCAGGGCTAGCTGGAAGGCTAGGCAGGCAAAGGGCAGCTTTGGGGCACCCCAGTAGCTTCACTGGCATGAGCCAGGCCAAAGACTCCAAGAGCCTGCCCTACTGATCCTGGAAGTCAGCCTGGCTTCTCGGGTTGCCGCCTCCCTAGTCAAGAGTCAAGGCGTTTCTACTGAAATGTCTCTCACTTCTGTACTGTCCCCTCTGCCCCTGTGCTGGCCCAGGTCGCCATCAGGGCTTTCAAAGCCCTCTCCCCATCTCCAGGCCTGTTTGCCTCAACTCCCCTCAGCCCTGCCCTGCAGCAAAGGCCCCACAGTGGCCTCCAGAACCTTCTGTGGACATAGGACGATGAACCGGCAGGGCACACTTGGGCCCTTGCTTGCAAGGCACTCCCAGGCCAGCAGGACAGGTCAGTAATAAACCGAGGGATGGAATGAGAGAATACCAGGTGTGATAAATTCTGAGACAATGAAATGAGGTGGCGGAGCTTCTGAAAAGTCTGGTCTATGTCCCCCCCTTTTTTTTCTTAAAGCCCTAAAGCAAATAGGCCAGTTGAAGGAAAGTGTACAGCAGATAAAAGAAAGCTCATACAAATGAATCAAAAAGTTGAGACTCTTATAGGTACATGGGCAAGGAACCAGAAAAGACTGCATGAAGGAGCACATGCAACTGGTGCAAGGCATTTGGAGAAAGGTACAACTTCAGGCATGGGAAGGAAAACAAATTTAAAAGCCCAGCTAACAATGACAGAAAACAAGGTAACACTTCCAATGTTCTCAGACTGAGAATACCCATGTGAGATGGGCATGCTACTCTGTTGCTGATTGCTAGAGGTATGCTGGTGTGACTCTTTTGGAAATTAACTTGGTAATATACATCCAGAGCTGGGAAGAACCCCACACTGGGAATGTACCCCAAGGAACTAAGTAAACAAAGGTAAAGCTATGCACACAGGATGGGTACCATAAGAGAGGTAACTAAGGAGTGAAAGGTGCAAAACTGCTGGAAGGTCACTGATCAGAACATAAAGTAGGATAGGAAACGGCAGGAGGTATTGCTGGGGAGAGGGCAGGTCACAGAGAGCCAGGTTGCCTCAAAGGGGCCTCCGGTTGCCCCTTCCTACCCTGCCTCCCTTCCCAGCCCAGTGGGCCACTAGTCCCATCACCTGGCTCCAGGGGCCCTGGGCAGCTAGGCTGGGTCCCCTCGCCCCTAGCCTGGGCTGCCTCCTCTGCAGCCTGTCCTGATTCTATTCCTTCTTCACTCCCCCTCCCCCAGGTTTCTGTCTCCCTCCTCTGTGCTCCAGACCTCAGTTCCCTGAGGTTACCAGCTAGGCTGGAGCCGAGTTGGGGGGGTTGTGTGTGTGCATTTCGTTTCTCTCACATCCCAGTTCCCACAGGCAGAGGTGGGAAGCCACCAGGCCTGGGGCGGTGGGGGGGGGGTCCCTCCAGGCCTGCTGCAGCTGTGGGCAGGACCCCGGAGTGGGCTGGGGTTGAAGGCACCCAGGGGTTCCAGGATGTGCCAGCCTGGTGTGTCTGGCTTGGCCAAGTCGCCAGAGTTGGGGTGGCCGCCCTGCACGGGGAGGTAGAGGGAGAGACACACCCCCGCTCCTGCCTGGTGCTGTGGTCTCAGGGGGTTGGAGAGAGGGTCACCCTGCGGTGCCAAGGCCTGCTTTCTGGAGACGGCTCCCTGCGGGAGGGGACCAGCATCAGGCCAGGGAGGCAAATTCTGCCCCTGGGCGGGGGTCGTGCGGGTCTGCCCCTTGCCCAGATCTCTGCTGGTCAGCCGCGCGAGAGTGAGCCTTCAAGGGGAGGCGGGGGGCGTTCAATCACCAAAGTGCTCGCTGCCCAGCGCCAACAGCGCCCGCTGCGCCAGCAGCAGGAAGACATCCTGGAACCTGTTGCCACCTCCGCAGTGCAGGGCTGAGCGCCGCCAAGCCCCCCTCCCCCGACCCTCGCCGGCCCCCCCGCAGCGCCGGCTGGGGTAGGGGCGCCGACCCTGGGCCCCGCACCCACTCCCCAAGCGCGCGCGCGCTCCGGGCGCGCAGTGGCCTCCCCAGGCCCCCTCAAGCGGGCGGAGCTCGGCTGCGCGCTTCCTGTAGGATGGGCGCTGCGCCCGCTGCCCGCCCTCCTCTCCTGCAGGGCGCCCCTGGCCTCCGCCCAGCCCAAGCAGTGCCCCTCGGAGGCCGCGGAAACGCCGCTGCCCGTAGGCCTCTAGCGCGCTGCCCATGCGCCCCCGGGGCCCGGGAGCCTCCTGAGAGCGGCGCCCCGCCTGCCCCCCCACGCCCGCCCCCACCCCCAAACACTTGGGTCCCGCCGGCCCAGTGGCGGCAATTGGGCCGTCCAGCCCGGTTAGAACTCCCAGCCACAGCGCTCCGGGCAAATCCAGTGTCTTTTCCTCCACATCCACTTTCCGCGGTGATGGCTCTCTGCTTTGCCGGGTCGGCCTCCTGGCGGGACTGGGAGTTCCTCCAAGGCAGGAGCGGGTGTGTGCCCGGCCCCGAGCTGGCCCCAGCCCCCCAGGGAAGGGCCTGGCATGCGGTGCTCACGGAAGAAATGCTCGTGAACAAAGAAGGCATGAATGAATGAAATCAATTGTTGCACCAGGGAGCCCAGGGGGGTGGCTTTCTCCCTCAGCGGGTCACTCACCCAGACACACAGAAGCACACGTGCGCACGCGGTTCCTCCCCCCGCCGCCCCCCCACCGCACAGGCAGGTGGACACACACACACACACACACACACACACACACACGGACGGGCACACACACGGGCACTCCGACTCCTGCCTCCAGGAAATCCACCTACTACGTGCGTGCCAACACCTGGGGCCCCTTTGGCCGCAGCTGGGTGGCCTCCATCTCAATTGCCTGCCTCTCCCTTGCCCTCCCCCATCTAAGTACGGTACCTTGCACCCCAGTGCCTTCCTTATCTTTTAGGGACCAGGCCAAGTCAGTCGCTGGGGAGACTCGGGGCCTGTTTAGGGAGCCACCTGGGGGGGCCTCAGGGTGGTGAACCGCTGCTGCAAAGGCAAGCCAGTGGCGCCTGGCAGAGATGCCACCAAATGCTGCAGCCTCCAGAACCGGTGTGCCAGGTGTTGGAGGGAGGGACTGAAATGTGTTAGAGGACGTGCAGGGCTATGTGCCATGGGGGCAGGCCAGGGTGCCCAAGAGCCAGAATCCCGCAGGTGTGCACATATTGGGGGTGTACGAGGTGCAGGCCTGGGGAGCCAGCTGGGCTTCAGGAGTGCGGCGACGGCCTCTGGGCGGGGGTTCCTGTTGGGGCTTCGTCCAGGGGTGGGTAGATGTCAGCATCTCTGGACTGGGAACGTGGGTGGGGTGTCTGTGATGAGCATATGGGGAGTTGGAGATGGTGCGGGCCGGCGAGGGGAGCTGTGTTAGTGCAGATATCCCAAGGATGTGTTGGGTATCTATGTGTGTGTGTGCGTATGTGTGTGTGTGTGTGTGTGTGTGTGTGGTGTGAACGCGCGCGCACGCTCACGCGCGCCTGGGTGTGTACTGAGGCGTGGCAGCGTCTGGGATGGGTGCTGGCCTGAGTTGGGGACAGTAGTCGATGGTGACTTAGCGGCTGCCGGGGCGTGCACTGCAGGGCCCTGGGTCCGCGGTGCACTGTTTGTGCACGCGCGTGTGTCAGGGGGTGTGCGTGGCCATCGACACGGGAGGTGCACGGGCGGGCGCACTGAGTGGGTCTCCCAGGGGCGCGTGCGTCGGCCTGACGGGGTGCGCGCTGGAGAGACTTTGGGGGCGCAGGGCGGAGGCGCACACACGTCGGGGGGGCGGCCAGGCTGGGTGGGGGTGGGGTGGGTGCCCGGGCGCCGCGTGCCCAGCTCACCTCCGTTCCGCTCGGCTTCCTGCGCCGGCTCCGCGCGTCGCGGCCGGGAAGTTTCCAAAAGCCGGGCCGGCGGGAAGCGCTACCGCCGCGGCCGCCGCGCGCCACCGGAGCCTCGGGCGGCGGCCTCGCCTGGAGCCGAGGGGCTGCTGCCGCCGCCGCCGCCGCCGCTGCGGAGGGAAACTCCAAATCCCGCCTCCGCCGCCGCCGCCTCCTCCCCTCCTGCCGCCGTCTTCTCCGCCCCCTGCCCAGGAGGGGCAATGTCGCCGGCGGAGGCGCGCGAGGAGGGAGCGGGGAGGGGCCGCGGCCTGCCCGGCGTCTGCTCCCACCTCCCCCGCCCGCCTGCCTCCCACCTGCCGCCGCCGCCCGCTCTGCCCCCGGCGGCCCCTCTCGGCGGGGGCGGGGGGATGCCCCAGCAGCCCCGGCTCCCAGCCGCCTCGCCGCAGGGTCTCTGAGCCTGGGCCGCCGGAGTTGGGTGGGAGGCCCTGACCTCAGTTGGGCCTGGGCTGGGCTGCCTGGAACAGTCCGCCCTGGCACTCCTGCGGCCATCGAGGACCAGACACAGCTCGGCCCCAGGGGCCACCTCCTGATGTCCCAGGGGCTAAGGTGTAAGGTCCGGGTGAGAGCATCCGAAGCGCCCAACCCGCGGTCCCCTGACTCCTGTCTTCTGCCATCCTCCCGTATCAGATTCTGGCTCCTAGAGCTTTGGGGCCTGAGTGCCTGGAAGGGGTGCGGCCAGGACGGTGGGGGTGGGTCAGGGAGGAGGTGCTGTCTGCAGGCCTGGGGTGCTTTCCTCTGGCCCTCGGGCCAGGGCCCCCCACCATCACGGGCCTCCTTTGGTTTTTACACCCATCTGGCAGTTGGAGGAGACGGGTCCCCTGCTATAGCTAGGGAAACTGAAGCAGTGGTTTCCCGGGGGTCACGCCGCTGTGTGGTGACAGGGCCAGAGTGGAGGGGGATGCAGGGAGGGCTGGGATGCCAGCGGTAGCCTAAATCCCCCTGAGTCATCACCCCTGGGAAAGAGAGGACAGAGGCTGCGTGTTTGGGGATGGAGCAGACCTCACCATCTCCAAGGGCCCTCACCAGCTTTGCAGCAGTCTCTCTCCAAGGTGTGGGAGCTGGGGCAGGGTCCAGATGCCACCAGCCTGGCAGGCCCAGCCCGCCCTTTGGCCTCCTTCAGCCCTCATCACGTGCCTGCCCTTGCCACCCTCCCCTCTCCAGCGCCTGGGCCTTTCGGGGCTACCGTCACTGGCAGGTGCATCTGTGGGCCGGGCTGATCGTTCACCTCCCATTCAGCAGCAAGGCCCCAGGGGCTGGCGTGGAATCAAACTGCCAAGACGATGGCATGCAGGTGGGCAAACGAAACCCATGGTGGTTTGGGTGGATCCTGCCACTCTACCCTGTGCTTCTGTGCCGTCCACGCTGCCAACTGTCCTGGAGTCAGAGGGCCCTTTGCTAAGATAGCAACCTGTGCTTAAAGGCATGCCGTTCAGCAATAGGACCATTTTGATCTGTCAAAGGGGCAAAATACATGGTAACCAGAAAAGATGGGGGCCAGCTCCCCTGGGGACCCTCCCATTTGGGGAAGACACATGGCAGCCATGCCCCTGGCTCTGGGCACTCGGCCCCCTGCAAAAGCTTAGGGAGCTGACTCACAGAGGAGTTTCTTGAAAGGTTGGAGAACTACCCCCACCCCCCGCCCAATTCTGTGCTTTAGTGACTCAGGGCTGAACGGCTGGAGGAGGAACATTTGGACTGGATGATGCCACCCTCACCCCTGCAGAGCTGCTATCCCAGCCCTCCCACAGGGCCTCTGCACTCCAGGCAACAAGACCCACCCAGCACTGGACGCGAAGAAAGCTAACCTGAACCACCGGGCCAGTCCCGGGAGCTCCGAGGACACAGACCTGGTCCGCCTGGGAAAATGGGGGCCACCTGCCTCATTCTCAGGGGCTTGGCTAGCCAGGCCTAGCCTGTGATCCTGTTGAGGGATGAGCTGGAGAACCTTCTCGAAGAGGACTTGAGTGAGAGGCCAGCCATGTCAGAACTGAGGCTGTTTTGAAGGCATAGCTGGGCCTGCCTCTGAAGCAGCCAAGCCTGCATGCTCAGGTCCTAACAGAAACCTCATGGTGGGTTCTCCTCTGTGGCCTCCCTGATTCTTCCACTGGGAACCCCCCCAAGCCCCCCACCCGCCCCAGACACGCAGCAGAAATTGCCTGTGCAGGGTGGAGGAGCAGAAAACTGGGCAGTGGCCGGGATGCGCCCCCGTGCACCGTGGCTGAAGGTGGCCGTACCTGTGAATATGCAGCTTTTCCAGGTCCTGATTCTGGGTCACTTTTCAGACAATTGAAGCTTTGAAGAAAGGCCCGTCTCACTGGGTCCTTGCATGGAGGCCCTGGCGTCCCCAGAGCACTGGCGTTTGGGTGCACGTACACGTGAGCCTTTATTTCTGGGCAACCATTGGGTCCCACCGAGCGCAATATCCTCCGCTGAAGCCATTTGCTCACATGACAACCGCCCCCCAGGCCGCCGCCGCCCCTCCACCGCTGGGGAACTGGCTTCACTGCCCCTCCCCCCTCAGAGGCGCGTTAGCCAGCATCTTCTGGATGCATCTCGCGCTACCAGTTGCCATGCCTCCGGGAGCACATCCTAGGCCCTGTTCCGGGGCACCCCACTTGCCCACCGCAGCCCCCCTGGCAGGACCACCTGCGGGCATTGGAAACCAAATAACCCAGTGATGGCTCTCAGATTGGCGCTTGAAGCCCAGGTGAAAGGGACAGAGAAGACAGGAGGGAGGCAGTGTGTGCAGCGCAGCAGCGATTGATTTCTGAGGGGCCAGGACCTCAGGAGCCATTAACATCCCCATTCTGGGAGGCCTCCCGTTCAGGTTCGATAACCTGGTTATCAACCCCCTCTGGCCAGCCGCGCGGGCTCCCGGTACTTGTCTTCCCAAGAAGCCATGCAGCACGCGTGTCGGGATGTACGTTTCAGATGATATAATTCTTTTACTGGGAGATAGCCAGACTCCCATGCCCATTGGCTGGACCGGCAAAGGGAGGCGGGAGGGAACTGGGGGCCAGTGGTGGGAGGGGATGAGACAGAGGGCTGAATAGGGCCAGGAGAGGGGAACCAGAAAGGTGGAAGGGACAGGCCAGGAGATACGGCCCCTTTCAGCCCTGTCTCTCATCCCCTGCTGCGGGACCTGTCACCAATCGCTCTGATGATGGCCTCTGTGAGTGAGGCCATCACTGGGGTCTCTGGTCACATCTCCCTGTCCTCCCTCCAGGAACATGGCTCTTGACAGAGGCCATCACCTCACAGGAAGGAATGTGTTAAACAGAACAGTGGGTTCAGGCCCCTGGCTCTGGCTCAGTTCTTTGGGGGGCCGGGAGGGGCTTCTGGGGACACTGTGGGTTTTTCTCATGTCCTCATCCTCAGGGGTCTGATTCCCTGTATCACAGATCGACCACCTTGCTTCCCAATACGGCAAGGCCAGCCTGGGTCCCGGGAGCTCCTTGCACCCAGACCAAGGCCTGCTAGCAGGATGGCTAGGTCACTGCTGTCCTGGGGTCAGGGGTGCTGAGCACAGCTCTGCACACGTCTCTTCCCGTCATGGGAGCTTTCCACCCTAGTCTGGTCTGGGAACACCTCAGCAGTGACTGGAATCAATTAAGTCAGGAGGGGGCCAGGGCCCAGGTCAGGGACCTGCCCCTTGGCTATGGCATCAATGCTTAAGCTGCCAGAGTCAAGGGGAGGGTGTTGCACAGGGCGAGCCTGGAGCCATTTCGCCCCTGGAAGGGGGACTCGGGTGGGCTTTTGCCACGTCAAGTCACACTTGCTGCCCTTTGAAGCCTTGCTGTCACCAAGTTTCGAGCCAGCCTTCCTTGCTGGCCCAGAAGGCCCCCTCGTGGGACCCTTAAATAATGAGAACAGTGGCTTTTTCTGGTCACCGTGCCAGGAACAAGGGCCACAAAGCTTCCATATGAGGAAACCAAGGCCCTGAGAGATGAGGCTGAGGATCCCAGCCTCTGATGTTGGGGCTCAGGTCCAAGCCCATCTTTCTCACAGATTTCAAGATTTCGCGATGTCAGGAGGGGACCCAGTGACACAGCCCCAGCGAGGAAGGACGGAGCTCCAGGTCACAGAGAAACCGTGGTGAGTGGTCCACACAGTCCCAAATGGCAGCACACGGCCTGTGGAGAGGCCCTGGCCTGCCTGTGAGTTCAGGCCCACCCTGGCCCAGATGAGGACTTCTGTCATTGTCCCTCTCCCTGTCCCCAAGCACCCCTCCCCACCAACCCCGCTGCCGCCCCCTCCCTACTTTCGTACTCGAGAGGCTTGCCACAAGGAAGGCCCAGGGTATCTCTACCAACTCTGTGGGGGTTTTTCCCATCTAAATTTAGAGAGTGCCTATTATCTTGCCGTATCCGCTTCTCACAAAGAGGAGAGACAGAAGAGCGAGGGGAAGGCCAAGGCCTGATGGCGGCAGAGCCGGGGGAGGGTCACTCTCTCCCTGCAGATGCCTCCTCAGGCCCTTGAAGCTGGCCCTCTTGGCAAGAGGCTGTGAGGAGTCGGGGGTTCCTCACAGGGGTCCTCAGAGCTGTCTCCCTCCAACACGGTGTGTTCACCCCTCCTCAGTACCTGCCACCTGCCCCCTGCCGCCCACCACCCCCACCACCATTTCACTATCACAGAGAGAAAAGCCAAGGCCTGAGATTGGTTTCCTAGCCATGGTGGCCTCTCTTCACTGCACCTCCATTTTAGGGACCCATGTTGGGGCTGGCGTGGGCAGGACCATGAGTGTAACCTAGAGCCCAATGTGTCAACCTGCAGGACTTGGCTCTTGGGACCTGTCCGGAGCCACAGGGACTGTGACTGGGACTTTGACCTCCCTATGGCATCCTTGGCCTGAGCTGCCTGTTCTCTGTGGCCCCAGAAGAGAAGAGGGAATCAACGATGGAGTCCCCACGTCTATAAACCTGAGAGGACTCTTCCTAGTCAACAGAACGAAGTCCCCGAGGTCTTGTGCTCTTGCTCTCAGTGACAGCTTGGGATGCTGTCTCTGTCTTAGCCAAGCCTTCCCTCCCCATCTCTGTGTCTTCTCCCCTCACTGCTGGCCCTGTCCTTCCAGCACCAGCCTTGCCTCCACCCAAGTCTCTAAATTGCTCTCAAAGGTCTTTCCATGATACTTAGTAATAACGTATCAGGGAAAACAATCTGAAAAAGAGTATATGTATATATATGCGTATATGTGTATATATATGTATCTGAATCACTGGGTTATATACTGAAGCTAACATAACATTGTAAATCAACTATATTTCAATAAAATAAGGAAATACCTTATGAAATTTTTAAAAAAGCTATGGCAAATAACATAAAATGTCTAAAGAAAAGCACTCCTGCATGTTCTTGCTCACTGCACTTCCCAGAGCCCAAGGCTGGTTGGCATCATCACCTTGCCTCTCAAGGTGATGGCTTCTAGATGTGACATGTCCATCTTCCCATTGAATGCCAGGACCTTTGAAGCTCTTCTCAATCAACCCACCTCTCACTCCCTGGTTTTGGATTCACCGCTGGGGCCTTGGGTCTGGGCTCCCACCTCTGTCCTGTCCTGTCCATTTGAACCCCTGCATCTCCAGGCTTCTCCCGTAACCCTAGTCCCCTCTCCACTTGGTACCCTGTGGATCCCCTACTTGTCCCTGGCCACTTTCCTTTCCCACCATCCTCAGTGGCCAATCCAAAGCTCCATCAGTCTTCTGGAGCCCAGCTGAGGCCTGACCCTTCCAGTGGGTACCTTTGCCACCCATATGACCTGGCATCTTCAGGCCAATCAGGTGAGAGCTCCCTGGACTTCCTGCCCTTGCTGAGTCAAAGCCAGCAGCAGTTGTAGTCCCAGTCCCCTGGCATCCAGGCTCAGAAGAGCTGGGGTCCGCTGTCCCATCCCCTCAGCTACTGTCCCAGATGTCACCTTCAGAAGTGCCTTCCTATGTCCCTCCCACCCTTCTCTGCCCTCCAGGTTTGCTTCCCACCACTCTCGCCATTTCTGTCAAGTTTGTCTCAGGCTCTGAGTCCTCTTCTCCCCCTGAGTGTACCCCTGGGATGGCCTCCACTACTGTTCTGGGTGGGCTTCCCTGGTGGCTCAGACAGTAACGAATCCGCCTGCAATGCAGGAGACCCAGGTTCAATCCCTGGGTCGGGAAGATCCCCTGGAGGAGGACATGGCAACCCACTCCAGTATTCTTGCCTGGAGAATCCCATGGACAAAGGAGCCTGGTGGGCTACAGTCCACGGAGTTGCAAACAGTCGGACATGACTGAGCGACTGACACTTTCACTTCAACGTGTTCACCTTTCCTGGGTGATGACTGTGTCATCATAGTCTCCATGGCTCCCTGGATGACCCATGGCCCTTCAGATGTGTTCTTTGCCACAGGGAACTCACTGTCTCCCCTCAGTTGCCCAGATCCCAGCCTCAGGGCCATCATTCAGTTCCCTTTTCTCGCCACCCCTCCCACCTCGAGTTGCCACCTCCTGCTGGGTTCTCACCTAAAGAGTGGGCACGTGCTGCCCTCCTGTCCCTGGCCAGACCCTTCCTCAGTCCTGCCCTTATCTCCACAGGGTGGACATGGTGACTCTCGTAAAGCAGAGGCTCTTACCACCTCACCCCCCAGCATTGTTCAATGTCCCTGAGTGGCCTTGTGGACTTGGGGACAAAGTCCAAGCACTTCAGCCGGCTCACATGGTCCTGTGTGACCTCTTACCTTCCAGCTCCCCTCTCTCAGGAATCTTCTGCAACCCCACTGCAGTTCCGGTGCTTGCCAGAATGTACCAGCTGTCTCGTGTCCATTGGCCTTATTCAAGATAAGCTGACGCTCTGAGACTCCAGGCACACACGTGTTCTGTAAGGCCACTCTTCAGCCCACTACAGCCAGCCCGCTACCCCCAGTGCATGTCAGCCCACGTGCAAAATACATTCCCCCCACCCTGTTATCTCCTAAAGACTTCACCTGCCATACCACCACCACTTAGTGTCGCAGCTCCTTATCAGCCTGGTAAGGGCACATTGTCTTTCTTCCCTTCACTGGTACAGAACAGTTGGGGACAGAGGCCACATCGTGGTGGTGTCCCTCTCCAGCATGGAGCGCCCAGCCTGGCTCTGGGATGGGGCTCCTGTAGTGTGTGTGTACCCCAGGAATGAATGGATTCAAGAACCTGGCTATGATTGCTAGACAACTGAACCGGGTCACCAGACTCTGCTGATTAAGAAGCAGGAAGACAAAGCCGGCCACGAAGGAAGGGGCTGGGAGACACGGGCGTCACTACCAGCCACCTCCATCCCGGCCACAGGGGACCTCAGAGCATGGGGCTCTGGTCCTCCTGGCTCCCTTTGGAGTTGCAGGTCTGAGTCCAGGCCGGCCCTGAATGCAGGACACCACCCAGCCACTGTGGGCCCTTCTTCCTGACAGGCCTGGGCACGTCCTCTGGCCCTGGACCATGGGGCACTGGGCATCCCAGCACAGCTACATGCTGACATCCACCCTGGACCTACCAGGGTCGAGGCCAGTGGTGGTGGGCTCTGGGCCGAGCCTCTGTGAGACGACCGCTGGGCAGCTCGTGGTGGTGGGACCAGCCTGACCGTGAATGTTCAGTGCCCTCTGCAAGGACTGGCTGGGGGCTGCTGCCTGGGACCCCAGCCCTGGAGGCCTCCAGTCATGGCTGCGACTCTGGGTGGGAAGGGGGCGGTTTGGCCAGGGCCCCTGGCCTCCCTCTTCTGAGCAGGAGGCAGCACTGTCATCTCATTGCAGGGGGTGCCAGGCCTGTCCTCCCAACTCATCCCCCACCATCCACCAGCCCCTTCCTGGCTCTCGGCCTTAGTGGGCATCTGGCCAGGAGCAGGCCAGGAGGGAGCTCGGGGCACCAGGAAGGAGGAGATTTGGAACCCAGGGAAAGGCTGGTCTGTGTCCCTGATGGACTGTGTTGCAGGGCTTCCCTGTCTGTCATCTGCTCCTCTGCCCAGGCAGCTGGCGAGCCCAGCGCCCCCATTGCAGGTGCCTCTGGGCTCCACCTCACCTGGCATCGGGCCTGGGCACCACAGGCCCTCCACAGATGTCTCCTGAGTGAATGATGTATAACCCCACATGGACCTTCCCAGCACCCCAAACCCTGGCCCACAGCTGTCTGACTATGGGGCTGGCTCCTGCAGCTGTGGCCACTTTCCAGGGCCCCTCCCTGTCCTGGGTTGTCCTCCTCCTCCAGGTGAGGACTGTGAATTCCTGGGGTTGAGCTCCGATGACTGTCTTGGCTCCCTCCTCTGTGCCCGGCTGTACCCACAGCCCGCAGGCTTGGTCACGGAGTCTGGACACTCCTGCTGGCCCAGGTGCCCCCACACTGCCAGCCATCTCTCCCAGAACCCTCCAACTGCCCACACATCCCTTTTCCAGTCCAGGCAGCTGGCCGGGGCCCCGGGGTGGCTCCTACCCACACCTGAGGGCCGAGCGTGTGGTTGCTGAGGATGGGGCCATTCACCCCCAACCTGCCTGAAGGCGCTTGCTGGGCATATAATGCAGAGGAAAGGTGGGCAGGGGCTGGAGGGAGGATGAGTTGCCATGCCATCCTGTCTGTATCCCTGGGACACCTCTGCTGCAGGTTCTGTGACCAGTCACCAGCCTTGGTTACTGCGGAAACCGGAGCCTCGTGTGAGTGCTTGTCAGCTGTGTGGAAGCGGACAGGCAGAGAGCACATCTCTCCAAGAGATGAGGGCCAGGGTGCCCACAAGACTGCATGGAACCCCACCGGGTGTCCACCAAGACCCTGGCTGGCTTTCAGGCTGACAGGGGCCCCGGAGTGGGCTAAGGGAGAAGGTTAGGGGCACCCGAGGCTTCCAGTGTGGGCGCTAAAACTTGCTCCATCAGTGGTGCTACGGTAGCACAAACCCAGAATCAGGACAGTCACGTGGTGTCCACACATGAATGTGCACAAGCCTTCACAGGGCATACATTCACCTCCCCAGGGAGCTTGCCAAGGTTGAGACACATGCACACACTTGTATATATCCAATTAAGATTTAATTGGACCACATAAGGTGTAGCCAACAAAAGGGACAGTGATGCAAAAGACCAAAATGTTCTAATAGGACATTAGTGTAGGGCTTGTTATGGGTTGAATGGTCCCCCTCCCACCACTCATATGTTGAGTCTTAACCTCCTTGTGCCTGTGAATATGACCGTCTTTGGAAACAGGGCCATCATCTATGTAATTAACATGAGGTCATACCAGAGTGGGGTGAGCCTCTAATTAAATATCAGGGGACCCCAGCCCCTAGGCCATAAACCAGGCCACACAGGAAGGAGTGATTGTCTTCCACAAAACCGGTCTCTGGTGCCAAAAAGGTCGGGGACAGCTGCACTATGACTGATATCCTTATGAAAGGGGGATATTGATTTATCTGTTGCTGCAGCATGTGGGATCTTAGTTCCTCAACCAGGGATGGAACCCATTCTCCTTGCACTGGAAGCATGGAGTCTTAACCACTGGACAGCTAGGGAAGTCCCAGTAGGGGACATTTAGACACAAACACTCCCAGGGAAAATGCCATGTGGAGCTGTAAAACCTAGGGGCATCAAAGCCTGCCAGCACACCAGCAGGAGCCAGGGGCGGCCCCTGGGGCAGACCCTTCCCTACTGCCTTCAGAAGGAGCAGAACCCTACACACAACTCGATCTGAGACCTTTGGCCTCCAGAGCTGTGACACAATAAGTATCTTATTATTTTAAGCCATCTAGTTTGTGGTGCTTTGTTATGACAGGTGTAGCAGACGTGGAGAACCTTAGAGTTCTTGAAAGGCTTTCTCATCTATTGCATCATTTAAAGCTAAAAGATACCCTGTGAGGTGAGAAAGTGTTAGTCACTCAGTTGTGTCCGACTCTTTGTGATCCCATGGACTGCAGCACACCACACTTCCCTGTCCTTCACCATCTCCCGGAGTTTGCTCAAATTCATGTCCATTGAGTCGGTGATGCTAGACAGTCTGAATACATGCTAGTTGGTGATGAGGCAAATAGCCTTAGCATTTCTCAGATGAAGAGTTCAAGATTCAGCACACTTGAATGGCTTTCTCAGAGTAATTCAGTTGGAAGCAGACCTGGGGCTCAGTGCAACTCTTCTGGTTTAAAATCTAGATCCAGTGATATGTAAAAGCGCTAAAGTCTCCAAGCTTCCTGATATAGACAGATTTTAATTATTGTAAACGATTAATTTGTGAAGGTTTCGGCCTGACAGATACTGTTGATTGAATGAATCAAGGCAAATTGTCTATCCTTACTCTGTGCACTGTCCTACCTCTGATAAATTGATTCCTTTTAAGGGAGAGAAAGAATCTTTCTTCTTCTTCTTCTTCTTCTTCTTTTTTTGCTATAAATATCCCTCCTTAGCACTGCTTTAGCTGCCTCTCACAGAATTTGCTATATTGGAATTTTATTTTCTTTCATTTCAGTGTATTTAAATTTTTTTCTTTAGACTTCATCTTTGCCCCACATGGATTATTTAGATGTGTGTTTAGTTTCTTAGTGTCTGGAGATCCTTTTTTGTTATTTTTCTGTTACTGATTTCTAGTTTGATTCTATCGTGATTGGGGAATAAACTCTGCATGATCCACTTCTTTTCAGTTTGTTGGGTTGTTCTATGGCCTGGGATATGGTCTGTCTTGGTACATATTTCATGGTGTTTGTAAGGAATGGGGATCTGCTATTATTGGGTAGTGGTGGTGTGGTGGTGGTTTAGTCTCTAAGATGTGTCTGACTCTTGCGACCCTATGGACAGAGGAGCCTGGTGGGCTACAGTCCATGGGATTTTCTAGGCAAGAATACTGGACTGGATTGCCATTTTCTTCTCCAGGGGATCTTCCTGACCCAGGAATCGAACCCAGGTCTCCCGCACTGCAGGCAGTTTCTTTACCGACTGAACTATTATTGGGTAGAGTGCTCCATAAATGTCTATTACATAGGGTTTATTGGTGGTGGTGTTGAGTTCTTCTACATCCTTGTTGATTTTATCTCGTTCTTTTGCCAGTTTTTGAGAGACGAGTGTTCACCTCTCCAACTGTAACTGTGGACTTCTCTGTTCCTTTTTTTGGTTCTAACAACTTTTGCCTCACGTATTTTGCAACTCTGTGGTTTGGTGCATGCACATGTAGGAATGCTGTGTCTTCTTGGTGGACTGGTCTTTTATCATGATAAGTTTTTATTGTTGTTGAGATGAATTTGTTTATTTTTATGCAGATGATTTTTTTTTTTTTTTACCAGTTACAGTTTTCATGATTTAGGGGATGCAGCAGAATTAGAGGGTCTTGGAAAGCAAGGGAACTCATCTCAGAGGAGGTAGTTTTACTTTGTTTGGCCATTCTAGACTGAAATTACAGAAAAGAAAAGAAAGTCTGCACTCTTTTCTGCCCCTCTCCATGGAAAAGGGAGGTAGCCATGAGTGGACATTGTCACCTGCTTGGGAATTCCAGCATAGCAGAGGTATGGATGGGGCTGGGCAATCTGATCAGAAATCACAAAGAGGTGTTTCCTTATCTTACCTCTGAGACAGACCCAGCTTTAACAAGCAGCAGCAATCTTAGTTTACATTGAAACAAGGTTCTTAACTTATTCTTTTTTTTTTTAAACTGTGTCCTGTAGCATGCAGGATCTTAGTTCCCCAACCAAGGATCGAACTTCTGCCCTCTGCTGTGGAAGTACAGAGTCTTAATCACTGGCAGGGATGTCTTTTTAGCTTATTCTTAATTAATTGTATTCCTTTAAACCTTGCTCTAAATTATAACTTTTCCCAAATATGCATCCCAACCTAGTAATTGATAATTAGTTATGTTAGCTAAGAGCTTATCTTTAAGGAGAAAGCATAATTTAGTTGACATCTAACAAATGCCTGTGGAATACATGAATGAGCTGATTCGATTGGTTTCCAGGGATAATCTAGGTCTGGGAATAGTTACTGACACGGCAGCAGATAAACCAGGAGGAAGTGGACTGCCTTCAACAAGTGGTCAACAAAATCCGCAGGCTGGGAAAGAACAGGGAAAGCTCTGTAGAAGGTGGGCCCCAGACCCTAGTCTTGCGGTAGGAGTCCGCCGGGTGGAGCAGGGAAGAAAGTGGTACCAGGCTGGAACAGCATGGGCAAGAGCAGGGAGGGAGGAAAATGCTGAACCTCTTCAAGGACTCAGAAAGACTCCCTGTGGCACGTATGTGTGTGTGTGTCTACTTGGGGTAAAGATGAAGCTGGAGGCATAGAAAAACCAAATGTGCAGAGCCACACAGCTGCCACATCAGAGAAGGGGACTCTGGGGAAGGCGATGCCCAAGACTGCCCCCTCTCCTTTGTTCAAGATCCCAAGGCTGCTTCCCAGATGCCAGCTTGCCTCCTAGAGTCTCTGGGACACACACACACACACACACACACATTTTTGGGCCTTGATCACTCCCATCCCTCCCACACACTTCTGCCTGAAATCACGGTACACGCACCCACACGTTCACAGTGTGAGTGCGAGCTCCTGGATACTGCCTCACCTGCCCTGTACAGCTGCCTGCATGCACACGTGCATGTGTGTACACACACACACACACATAGAACTCTTTGCTTCTGCTGAGCAAAAAGCAGACAGACATGCCAGTCCTTGGGGCTGGACACTTTAGCTAGTGGCCTCTCGCCGAGCCTTCCCTTTGCCCCCTCTTATGCCAGCTTCTGGTTCTCTAGACCCTTCCAGAGGTGGGCAAGGGGAGCCGGGCACCATGCAGCGTGACAGATCCCTACAAGGGAGGCAAGGTGTCTTCGCATCCCCGTGAGATGGTGGGCGGGTGATTCGGTCCACGGATCAGCGGCTTGGCTGCCAGACTGGGCCAGGGACAGTGGGTCGCGGACAGGGGTGGGGAGAGCCCTGGGTGAGCCCGGCTCTCCTGTCTGACCCACCCCTGAGGCTCAAGCTCCAGTCACACCTGACCTTTGTGCTGAGTTGACGCACATTCTCTCTCTTCTGGTGATTCTGCCTCCTTGTGATGCAAAACCCCAGGGCGATGGTCAGCTAGGCTGGCTCCCACCCCAGGACCCTGCTTTCCCCACGTGGCCCTGGCAGCCACCTCGTGCCCTCACCAGCTCTGAGCTGGTCCCCTGGGGGACAAGGTGTTGATCTGTGAACTCAAGGCTCCTGAGTCGCCACCCAGCCCAGCTGAGGACACCCCAGTGGGCTGCCTGCAGCCCCTAGCCCCAGCCACAATAAGGGCAGGACACCCCTGGCTGGTGCTGGCTGGTGCATCAGCAGAACCTCCACCCTCCTTTTTGCCACCAGCCAACATGGCACCAACATCCACTTCCTGCTCCCAGCAAAATTGGCCCATGGCCTCCTTGGGCCTGGCCTCCATGGCCGGCCCATGCTCTCCTTCTTAAGGGGCTCGCCCACTTCCCACCAATGTCTTAGCTTCACCCTGGACCCTTTCTCTAGGTTCCTTCCCCTGTGGCGTCCCAAGAACCTGCTGCTGAGCTCAGTCAGTTCCCCCATTGCTCCCTCCCCGGGGCCTCAGCTCCCTTGACTGGCCATCCTGGGCTAGTCTCAGATAAGGGGAGACAGGATGGAGAGAGGGAGGCCCGGGGCAACCTCCCTCTGCCCCTCCCCTACAGCTCCTCTTCACCCCTGCTCTTTCCTGTCCCTCTGGACCACCGGCCTGTAATGGTCTTGGCCCTTTGGCCTGTGGCCTCCATGCGTCAGTTCAGTTCAGTTGCTCAGTCATGTCCAACTCTTTGCGACCCCATGGACTGAAGCATGCCAGGTCTCCCTGTCCATCACCAACTCCCAGAGTTTACTCAAACTCATGTCCATCGAGTTGGTGATGCCATCCAACCATCTCATCCTCTATCGCCCCCTTCTCCTGCCTTCAATATTCCCCAGCATCAGGGTCTTTTCCAGTGACTCAGTTCTTCACATCAGGTGGCCAAAGTATTGGAGCTTCAGCTTCAGCATCAGTCCTTCCAATGAACATTCAGGATTGATTTCCTTTAGGAGGGACTGGTTGGATCTCCTTGCAGTCCAAAGAACTCTCGAGTCTTCTCCAACATCGCAGTTCAAAAGTATCAATTTTTTGGCACTCAGCTCTCTTTAGGGTCCAGCTCTCACATCCATACATGACTACTGGAGAAACCATAGCCTTGACTAGCCAGGCCTCCATGTCTGGTGAGCATTAACTCAGAGGCTGGTGGCCCCAGGCAGGTGGTTCGAGATTTGACTGTGGGGAGGAGACCTGGATCCACAGATGGACAGCAAGGACCCAGAAGAGGGCTTTGGTGATATGTACCCAGGGGCCAGGCTTCGTGGTTTTGAACACCCTCTCCTTCCTGCTCTTGTAGGGTGTGATGGGCCTCTTCATTCATTCATTCATTCAAAAAATAGTGAAGTACCTCTGGCATGTCACATACTGTGCTAGGAGCTGATAGAACAGGCAACAAAGCCGAGCAACTATTGTCGAGGTGCTGATATTCAAGCAGGGCAGGCAGATGGTGACTTAGATGAAAGGCAAGTTTCCCAAAGCTCAGGGGAAACCTGAGCCCAGGCACCCTCCCAGAGCCCCTTGGAGCCAGCATGGCTGTGCCAGGTCCCCTCTAGTGACGGCTGGGCCCTGGGTGGCAGTGGCCTAGCAGCTTTGAGGCTGGGTTCAGCCTAGCACACTGTCCCTTGCAGCCCCCATCCCCATGGGGGAGCCCCTGGGGCCATCCCTTCCTTGTGTATCCAGTGTCTCTCTTGACTACATCCTTCACTCTTGCCCACAGTACCGTTTCTGCACTGTTCTCATCTTGGCATGTAAACCCAAGGAGGCCTCAGAGAACCAGCCTGCTTGGCTGCCCTGGGTCTCCACCACTCCCCTGCCCCTCATCAAGGCCAGGGAACATGGAGCTGAGGCTGCAGAGAGACAGGCAGACAGGTTGATGGGCCATCAGGCCTGTAGGGAGGAGGGTCATTGTTGAAAGAAAGGAAAGGGCAGAAGTCACCAGCTTTGGTGACATGGAGGGCCTTGGCCAGAACAGTGTCAGTAGACACTGGGTGAGTGGCCATCAAATGGGCGGAAGGCTTGGGGCTGGGGGGTGATGGCTGGAGGGGTTCCCATGTGCTGAGTCCCAGTTGCCCAACCTTCATGGTCGGGGGAATGACCTGGGCACCTTGCTGGGTCCAGCATGCTCACCAAGTGATGGCCGCCAGCCGTTGCCCATGGTCAGGAGCATCAGCCATCACTCTCCTGGTGCTTAGAGGGGCTCTTTCCCACATCCGCATCTCCCCCGGAGGAGTGTCCTGGGGCTGCCCTCAGGGTCCCACGAAGGGGTAACGACCTTCCAGAATGTTCTCATCTCCAGAGCCTAATCTCATCACATCTTTGTCCAATCGGGCCACATTCATAGGGCCAGGATGTGGACCTGTCTCTCAGAGTTGTGGGGGGGTGCACCATTCACCCCATCAGACCCACAGTGTGTTACCCTCTCCGCTTCCGAAGGCAGTGACTTGCTGGAGGGTTCCTGGGTCCTCCCAGCCAGGGTGGAGGATGGGGCCTCCCGGCAGCTCTGTGGGGGGGTGGCCACCCTAGCCGCTGTCCAGCACGTAGCCAGATGGGAGTTTCGTCCCCAGAGGGGCTGCTGTGTTTGCAGCTGGGCACGCGCTCAGTGCGTGACAGAGAGCAGGCCAGCGGGGAGGGGCCCAGGGCCCCTGTGGAGGGTCTGGCCTCACAGGGGAGCAAGGACAGGCCATCTGGAGGGCTGGGGGGTGGGGAGTGAAGGGCTATGTGGGTCACGGGGATGGCCAGGGTGGGGGGAAGGAAGAAGCATTTGGGAAGCGGGCCCAACTGTACCTTGAGAACCTTCTTGAAGGCCTCCCTCCATCCTGCCCCCAAACCTTGGCTCACGAGGATCCCCTGACCCCTGCCCTTGCAGCCCCTCACCCCTCTATCCCGTGCTTCCAAGCTTCTCTGTAGGACAAGGGTTCAGCTCTCCACCCCCCACTCCGATCCCCCCAGCCTTGAAAATTATGCAGCCACGTAAATGCCATTCACCGTTAAGCCAAGCAAGCCATGGTTACTTTTCTCCTCTGCACAGCATTTTGTTTTCCCAGGAGTTAATAATTGTCCTCTGGCTGACTGTTTGCTTAGCTTCCCATGCACTTATCACTAATTCAACCCAAGACTCGTCCCGGTGTGTAAATGTTCTCTCAAGACGTTCAAACACACCAGGCATTCAAGTGATTTCATCTTGAAGAAAACCTCTCATGGCAGAGTCCTCTGACTGGCCATCTGGCTGCCTGTGGCCCTGTCCCTGAGCACAGTGGGCACTCTGGGTCTCTCTTTGCCATCTCCCAGGGAAGCCCCCCTGCTGCAGCCCTCAGTTTATGGTCAATTTCCCCCTCTTTTTTTTTTAAAAAAAAAAAACAAAACAACAAGCATGTGCTTACATACTGCTTATGTAAAGTTTAAAAAAAATATATTTTAAGAGAATGTTATTGGAGATCAGAAGGACTGTGATTCCATGTGGCCTTGAGAAGGCCTCCCTGGCTCTTGCTTCCATGATCTATAGAACTGCAGGTTTTGACTGTGGTTATTCATTAATCCTTCATGTATTCATTCAACAGACATTGGTTTAGCAGTGACTCTTAAGAAAACTGTTTATTGCGGAAAATATCAGCCATTAAGCAAAGGTGGAGAGAATCGTTAATGAGGCCCTGGGGACTGACCAGCCAGTGTCAACAGTTATCAACAACTGGCTTGGGTTTTTCCTTTTGACCCTTATTTTTCTTTTCCTGAGGTATTTTTTGGAATTTATTATTTTAAAATAATTAGATTCACAGGAAGTTGCAAAAAAACAGGCAGGAGGCCAAGGCCCCCCTCTCCCAAGTTCTGTGTTAATTTCTGCTGTAGAGCAAACTGACTCAGTTATAAACACACACACATATATTCTTTTTCATGCTCTTTTCCATTCTGGTTTATCACAGGATGCTGAATATAGTTCCCTGGGCTGTACAGTAGAAACTTATTGTTTATCCACCTTAGGTGTACTAGTTTGCATCTGGTAATCCAGTACCCCATTTCATTCCTTCCCTGTTGCTCTCCTCCTTGGCAACCAAAAGTCTGTCTCTATGTCTGTGACTCTGTTTCTGTTTCATAGATAAGGTCATTTCTGTCATATTGTAGATTCCACACATAAGTGTTATCATATGGGATTTGTCTTTGTCTTTCTGACTTACTTGGTATGATCATCTCTAGTTGCATCTGTCTTACTGCAAACGACATTATTTCTTTCTTTTTTATGGCTCAGTAATGTTGCATTGGATACATGTGCCACGTCTTCCCTATGCATTCATCTGTTGATGGATATTTAGGTTGCTTTCATGTCTTGGCTATTGTGAATAGTGGTGCTATGAACATAGGGGTACATATATATTTTTGAATTATAATTTTCTCTGGATATATGTGCAGGGGTGAGATTGCTGGATCATACAGCAGCTCTATTTTTAGTTTTTCAAGGAATCTCCCTACTGTTTTACATAGGGGCTACACCAACTTACATTTCTACCTACAGTGTAGGAGGGTCCTCACAAAGTGAGCTTTTGATTGTGGAATAATTTTGTGGTTGTTTAGTTGCCAAGTTGAGTCCAACTCTCTTGCAACTCCATGGACTGTAGCCCACCAATCTCCTCTGTCCATGGAATTTTCCAGGCAAGAATACTGGAGTGGGTTGCCATTTCCTTCTCCAGGGGATCTTCCAGACCCAGGGATCGAATCTGCATCTCCTGCTTGGCAGGCGGATTCTTTACCACTTAACCACCTGGGAAGCCCTGGGATAAAGATAGTACAGAAGCTCCTGGGTTCCCCTCACCTACCTAGCTTCCCCTATTGTTAACCCCTGGCCTTCCCAAGATGTTTGTCAAAACCGAGAAATGAACATTGGTACAATACCAGTAACTAAGCTCCAGACTTCATGTAGATTTCACCAGTTTTTCTACTCATGTTCTTTTCTGTTCCAAGATCTCACACGTTTCTAGTTTGGATCATTTGAAAATAAATGGTAGACTTCACATCATTTCACACATAAAGACATATCTATGGATTTCTAACAGATCCTGGCTTCTAAAAACAGATACTGGCTTCTAAAAACAACCCCACATTCATGTTGATGTATGGCAAAACCAATACAATATTGTAAAGTAATTAGCCTCCAATTAAAATAAATAAATTTAAATTTAATAAATAAATAAATAAATAAAAATAAAAACAACCCCACAAATCATGATCACACCTAATGATCGATGTTAGAAATAGTCCTTAATGTCACTTAATATACACTTTCTTTGTCTGAAAGATGGCTTCTTATAACTGGTTTGTTTAGATATGAGCACCAGCAAGGTGATCACCTAGCAGAGAGTTGATTTGCCTCTCATGTCTTATAAGATCTTGAAAAACCAAGTCCATCCTGGCTGATGATGGCATCCTTGTGGTGTCTACTGTGTCGTTCGTCACCTGTATTTCCTATAAACTGGTAAGTAGAGCAAGACGTGTGATCAAATTCAGGTTAAATTTTGTTGGTAAGGTGACACGTCAGGTGGGGCTGAGCACTTCACATCTTACACCAGGAGACACACCTCATCTAGCTGCCCACTTTCAAAGTCAAGATGGACTGGTAGGTGCAGGTGGGGTCAACCTGATACAGCAAATGTCCACCCAGCAGTTTCAGCAGGCATTGATGATCTCCATCTAGGGCCATTATTTTGAGTTATGAATGGTGATTTCTTGATTCTATAATTCTTCTTGCACCTCCTAGTTGGCTTTTTGGATGTAGCAATTACGGTAGAGACTGCTGGTTGCTTCTGTGGTGACCGATATTTAGCTGGGCCCATGACTGTCTGAGGATAAGCCTACACTTCTGAGCCTCTTTTACAATTGAGTGTGGCCACATGACCAGTTCTTGGCAATGAGATTAATTAACTAATTAGCTTTGCTTCTGGGAAATTCTTTTCAGAGGTGCTGGTATTCTCCTTGTTCACCCTTTTCTCTATTTTCTTCCTTATCTCTGTCTGGTGCTATGGCTGGCACTCTGGCTGCCATTTTGGATCAAGTCAATGAAGGCCACACTTCAGGGGGTTGGAATGATCTGGAAGGATTCTTGATTGCTAGTGATTTTGTGAAATATCCATACTAGTCATGAGTGTTTTACCTCTGGACTTCATTAATGCACAAAACAAATAAATGTCTTCCTTGGTTAAGCCACAAGTAGGTTTTTTCTTGTATGTGTAACTGAACCTAAATGCTAACTGATGTGGTCTCTGTTATTACCTAGTGTGGAGACAGCCATTTTATGACATTCTTATTATCATTATTATTATTATTGCAGAACTATCTATTAAAGAAAAACACAAGGCTATCCCTTAAGTATTCTTGCCTGGAGAATCCCATGGACAGAGGAGCCTGGCGGGCTACTGTCCATGGGGTCGCAAGAGCTGGACATGACTTAGTGACTAAACTACTACTACTACCCCTTAACAAAAAAACAAGAATGAGAGAAAGAGAAATTTATCTTAGATGAATTTATCCAGATTTTTGCAATCAGAATACCAAGAAGGAAGCCATTTTTATGACAGAGTACATGCAAGGTTTGTGATTTTTAGAAAGGTGTAAGTTGATTTCTGTTTTTTTTTTTCAGCATTATAAACTAGATGTTCTGTGTGACCTTTCTGATGAAAATAACTAAAGTCACTGAATAAAAGATCTAAAAAATCATCCTTTTAAATGAACCAGTTAGATGGTAAAAGAGTAAGGAATCCCAGAGTCCAAAAATTCAATCAAGACAGAAACTCAGAGAGGGAAACAGAATGCTGAGGCCAGTCTTGAGAATATTTGTGGATCCTGGTGACCTTGAACTTCAGTTTTCATGGCGTCATGGATTGTGACTCCAGATATTTGAATGATCAAATATAAACTTGAAAATAGCTAAGCATACACTGTTCAAAGATATAATTGACAATATTGACAATTATGGCAAGGAACTGGAGCTATAAAAAGAGCTACTTAAAAATTCTAGAACTAAAAATGACAGTAACCAAAAGTAATAAACAAATGGATGGGCATAAGAGCAGACTATGTACAGCTAAAGAGAGTATCAGTGGACTGGAAGGTAAGTCAGAAGGAACTATGCAGAATAAACTAGGGAGAGACAAAGAGATGGAAACTAAAAAAAGAGGGAAAGAGAGACAGGATACAGAGCTAAACAAATGGATGATTAGAAGAGGAGAGAAGGAAGGGGACATGACCAGCATTAAAAGACCTAATGGCTGAGAACTTTCCCAAAACTGGTGGGGGGTACCTCAAACCACAAATTAAAGAGGGCTTAGAAACTACTTGCAGAATAAATGAAGAGAAATATGCACCTAGATATATCTGGGTAAAACAGCTAAAAACCAAATTACTGAAATGTGAAATGTTGAAAGCATTACATTTGAGGTCAGATACAAGATAACGCTACTGGCTAATTCCATTTGACATGGTACTTGAGTTCCTGGCCAGTGCCGTAGGGCAATCCAAATTAAAAAAGAAGATTTAGAAATTCTTTGCAGATGCTATGATAGTTTGTGTAAAAAGCTTGAAGATTCTGCAGATAAATTATTCAAATTAATAAGAAAATTTAGCACAGTTTCTGGATATAAATCAGTAAAAATAAGCAGGGACAGAATTTATAAATAAAAGAAAGATAATGTTTACAATAGCATAAAATATCTATGTAGGAGTAAATACAAAAAATGACATGTAAGACCATTATTTAGAAATTTACAATCATTTGAGAAGACATTGAAGGAAAGATAAAAGTAACAATAGAAATATATGCTATGTTCATGGATTGGAACACATACATATTTTTTTGCTTTAACTTTTTTAAACATAATTTCAAATATGTGAAAGATTACAAGAATAGTAGAAATAAACGGTGGAGGGGGGAACATCTTCAATGTGAAATAGGGCATGTAGGAAAAAACACAGCTAACATCATACTTTGGCATAGTCAATAAAGCAGAAATAGATGTTTTTCTGGAAACTCTCTTGCTTTTTCCATGATCCAGTGGATGTTGGCAATTTGATCTCTGGTTCCTCTGCCTGTTCTAAAACCAGTTGGAACATCTGGAAGTTCACGGTTCACGTATTGCTGAAGCCTGGCTTGGAGAATTTTGAGCATTACTTTACTAGCGTGTGAGATGAGTGCAATTGTGCAGTAGTTTGAGCATTCTTTGGCATTGCCTTTCTTTGGGATTGGAATGAAAATGGACCTTTTCCAGTCCTGTGGCCACTGCTGAGTTTTCCAAATTTGCTGGCATATTGAGTGCAGCACTTTCACAGTATCATCTTTCACGATTTGAAATAGCTCAACTGGAATTCCATCACCTCCACTAGCTTTGTTCGTAGTGATGCTTTCTAAGGCCCACTTGACTTCACATTCCAGGATGTCTGGCTCTAGGTGAGTGATCACACCATTGTGATTATCTGGGTCATGAAGATCTTTTTTGTACAGCCTTTGACTGTGTGGATCACAATAAACTGTGGAAAATTCTGAAAGAGATGGGAATACCAGACCACCTGACCTGCCTCTTGAGAAACCTATATGCAGGTCAGGAAGCAACAGTTAGAACTGGACATGAAACAACAGACTGGTTCCAAATAGGAAAAGGAGTACGTCAAGGCTGTATATTGTCACCCTGTTTATTTAACTTCTATGCAGAGTACATCATGAGAAACGCTGGGCTGGAAGAAGCACAAGCTGGGGTCAAGATTGCCAGGAGAAATATCAATAACCTCAGATATGCAGATGACATATGGCTTATGTCAGAAAGTGAAGAGGAACTAAAGAGCCTCTTGATGAAAGTGAAAGAGGAGAGTGAAAAAGTTGGCTTAAAGCTCAACATTCAGAAAACCATCAGATCATGGCATCTGGTCCCATCACTTCATGGCAAATAGATGGGGAAACAGTGGAAACAGTGTCAGGCTCTATTTTTTTTGGGCTCCAAAATCACTGCAGATGGTGATTGCAGCCATGAAATTAAAAGACGCTTACTCCTTGGAAGGAAAGTTATGACCAACCTAGATAGCATATTCAAAAGCAGAGACATTATTTTACCAACAAAGGTCCATCTAGTGAAGGCTATGGTTTTTCCAGTGGTCATGTATGGATGTGAAAGTTGGACTGTGAAGAAAGCTGAGTGCCAAAGAATTGATGCTTTTGAACTGTGGCGCTTGAGAAGACTCTTGAGAGTCCCTTGGACTGCAAGGAGATCCAACCAGTCCATTCTAAAGGAGATCAGTCCTGGGTGTTCATTGGAAGGACTGATGCTAAAGCTGAAACTCCAATACTTTGGCCACCTCATGCGAAGAGTTGACTCATTGGAAAAGACTCTGATGCTGGGAGGGATTGGGGGCAGGTGGAGAAGGGGACGACAGAGGATGAGATGGATGGGTGGCATCACCGACTCAATGGACAAGAGTTTGGGTGAACTCCAGAAGTTGATGATGGACAGGGAGGCCTGGCGTGCTGCAATTCATGGAGTTGCAAAGAGTCGGACACGACTGAGTAACTAAACTGAACTGAACTGAACATTATACTTTATGGTGAAAGACTGAAAACTTTCCCCCTAAGATCAGAAACAAGACAAAGTTGTTGGCTCTTGTCACTTTCAGGTAACATTGTGCTGGAGCTTCTAGCCAGGGCAATAGGCAAGAAAAAGAAATGCAAGGCATCCAGATTAGAAAGGAATAAGTAAAACTATCTCTAGTCACAGATGACATGATTTTGTATCCTAAGGAATCCACTAAAAAGCTATTTGAATGAATAAATGAGCTCAGCGAGTTGTAGGATACAAGATCAAGGTACTAAAATCAATTGTTTCAATATACAGCAACAAACAATCCAAATGAAATTAAGAAAACAGTTTATTTATAAATCACAAAAAGAATAAAATGCTTAGAAATAAATTTAACAAAAGAAGGGCAAGTCTTGTACAACAGTATGTTGTTAAAGGACAATAAAGAAGATCTAAATAAGTAGAAAGACATCCTATGTTCACAGATCAAAGAACTGATATTAAAGTGGTAGTACTGTGGGCTTCCCCGGTGGCTCAGAGTTTAAAGCATCTGCCTGCAGTGTGGGAGACCTGGGTTTGATCCCTGGGTCAGGAAGATCCCTTGGAGAAGGAAATGGCACCCACTCCAGTATTCTTGCCTGGAGAATTCCATGGACAGAGGAGCCTGGTGGGCCACAGTCCACGGGGTCGCAAAGAGTCGGACACGACTGAGCAACTTCACTTTCACTTTTCACTTTCACTGTCCAAACTGATCTATGGATTCAATACAATTCTTATCAAAATTCTAGCTGGTGTTTTTGCAGAAATGGACAAGCCAATTCTAAAATTCACATGGAAATGGAAGGGATTAAGAGCAGGCAAAATAATCTTAAAAAAGAAGAAAGAAGACTCACACTTCCTTATTTCAAAACTTCTAACAAAGCTTCAGGAATCAAGACTATATGGTATTGGCATAAGGATAGACTTATAAATTAATGTAGTAGAATTGAGGTCCAGAAATAAGCCCTTACATTTATGGTGAATTAAATTTTTTGAAAAGGAAGCCAAGACAATTCAATGGAAGAAAAAATGATCTTACAACAAATGGTGCTGGGACAACTGGATATGCACCTGCCAAAAAATAAAGTTGGATTCCTACCTCACACCATGCACAAAAAGTAACTCAAAATGGATCAGAGACCTGATTATGAGAGCCAAGACTATAAATCTCCTAGAAGAAAACATAGGTGTAAATCTTCATGACCTTGTATCAGGCAATGATTTCTTATATATGATACCAAAAGCAGGAGTGACCAAAGATAAAAATAGATAAATTGCACTTCATTTAAATAGTTTTATGCCGCAAATGATACTACCAAGAAGGTGAAAGCACAACCCACAGAATGAGGGGAAATGTTTACAAATCATATATTGGATTAAAGGGGATATAGATCAGGGGCATATATTGGACAGAGGGCTTGTATCTACAGTATAAAAAGAAACCTTACAACTTCATGATAAAAAGACAAAAGATTCAAATCTAATAATGGCAAAGCATTTAAATAGATATTTCTCCAGAGATGATGTACAAGTGGCCAATGAGCACATGAAAGATGCCCAACACCATTAATTGTCAGGAAGATGCAATTTCAAAACATCATGAGATACTACTCCATACCCACTAGCATGCTTGGAATCAAAAAGATGAACGGGGACTTCCTTGGAGGTTCAGTGGTTAAGACTCCATGCTTCCACTGCAGGGGACATGGGTGTAATTGCTGGTTGGGAAACTAAGATCCCAAATGCCATTCAGTGTGGCAAAAAAGAACAAAACATGTTGATGAGAAAGTGGAGAAATTGAAACCCTCATACATCACTGATAAAAAGGTAAAGCGGTACAGCTGGTTTAGAAGTTTGATAGTTTCTCAAAATGTTGAGCATAGAGTTGCCATATGATCCAGAAATTCCACTCCTAAGCATAGTCCCAATAGGTAAATTGCATGGCATATGATTTATATCTCACTATAGTTGTTAAAAAGAATAGTAGATAGATTTTTTCTATACCTTTCATAAAGACTTCCCAAATGTTGACATTTTACTCTGTTTGCTTTATTCTTGTCACTTTTATCTATATATACACACACACACACACTCATAACACATTTTCTGAATCTTTTAAATCAATTAAGACACGATGCTACTTTATCTGTAAATATTTCAGAGCGTATTTCCTAAAAACAAGAAACTTTCTCCAATCTCAGCACAGTTCAGTTCAGTTCAGTTCAGTCGCTCAGTCGTGTCCGACTCTTTGCAACCCCACAGACTGCAGCACGCAAGGCCTCCCTGTCTATCACCAACTCCTGGAATTTACTCAAATTCATGTCCATCGAGTCTGTGATGATATCCAACCATCTCATTCTCTGTCGTCCCTTTCTCCAGCTGCCTTCAATCTTTCCCAGCATCAGGGTCTTTTCCAAGTAGTCAGTTCTTCACGTCAGGTGGCCAAAGTATTGGAGCTTCAGCTTCAGCATCAGTCCTTCCAACAATTATTCAGGACTGATTTCCTTTAAGATTGACTGGTTTGATCTTGCTGTTCAAGGGACTCTCAAGAGTCTTCTCCAGCACCACAGTTCAAAAGTATTAAGTCTTTGGTGCTCAGCTTTCATTATGGTCCAACTCTCGCAACTGTACATGATGACTGGAAAAACCATAGCTTCGAGTATACAGACCTTTGTCAGTAAAGTAATGTTTCTGCTTTTTAATATGCCATCTAGGTTGATCATAGCTTTTATTCCAAGGAGCAAGTGTCTTTTACTTTCATGGCTGCAGTCACCATCTGCAGTGATTTTGGAGTCCAAGAAAATAAAGTCTGTCACTGTTTCTATTGTTTCCCCATCTATTTGGATGATGTGATGGGATCAGATGCCATGATCTTTGTATTTTGAATGCTGAGTTTTAAGCCAGTTTTTTCACTCTCCTCTTTCACTTTCATCAAGAGGCTCTTTAGTTCCTCCTCACTTTCAGACATAAGGGTGGTGTCATCTGCATATCTGAGGCTGTTGATATTATCCCGGCAATCTTGATTCCAGCTTGTGCTTCATCCAGTCTGGCATTTCGCATGATGTACTCTGCATATAAATTAAATAAGCAGGGTGACAATATACAGCCTTGATGTACTCTGTTCCCAATTTTGAACCAGTCCATTGTTCCATGTATGGCTCTAACTGTTTATTCTTGACTTGCACACAGATTTCTAAGGAGGCAGGTAAGGTGGTCTGGTTTTCCCATCACTTTAATAATTTTCCACAATTTGTTGTGATTCACACAGTCAAAGGCTTTAGTATAGCCAATGAAGCAGAAGTAGATGTTTTTCTGGAATTCTCTTGCTTTTTATATTACCCAAAAGATTTTGGCAATTTGATCTCTGGTTCATCTGCCTTTTCTAAATCCAGCTTGGACATTTGGAAGTTCTCAGTTCATGTACTGTTGAAGCCTGGCTTGGAGAATTTTGAGCATTACTTTGCTAGTGTGTGAGATGAGTGCAATTGTGTGGTAGTCTGAACTTTCTTTGGCATTGCTTTTCTGTGGGATTGGAATGAAAACTAACCTTTTCCAGTCCTGTGGCCACTGCCAAGGGTTCCAAATTTGCTGGCATATTGAGTGCAGCACTTTAACAGCATCATCTTTTAGGATTGGAAATAAGTCAGCTGGAATTCCATCACCTCCACTAGCTTTGTTGGTAGTAATGCTTCCTCAGGCCCACTTGACTTAGCACTCTAGGATGTCTGGATCTAGGTGAGTGATCACACTTTTGTGGTTATCCGGGTCATTAAGATCTTTTTTGTATAGTTCTTCTGTGTGCTTTTGCTACCTCTTCTTAATATCTTCTGCTTCTGTTAGGTCCATACCGTTTCTCTCTTTATTGTGCCCATCTTTGCATGAAATGTTCCCTTGGTCTCTCCAATGCTAGGTCCATGAATCAAGGTAAATTGGAATTGGTCAAATAGGAGATAGCAAGAGTGAATATTGACATTTTAGGAATCAGTGAACTAAAATGGACCACAACAGGTGAGTTTAATTCAGATGACTATTCTATCTACTACTGTGGACAAGAATCCCTTAGAAGAAATGGAATAGCCCTCATAGTCAACAAAAGAGTCTGAAATGCAGTACTTAGGTGTAATCTCAAAAATGACAGAATGATCTCTGTTCATTTCCAAGGCAAACCATTCAGTATCACAGTAATCCAAGTCTATTCCCCAACCACTAATGCCGAAGAAGCTGAAGTTGAATGGTTCTATGAAGACCTACAAGACCTTCTAGAACTAACACCAAAAAAAGATGTCCTTTTCATTATATGGTACTGGAATGCAAAAGTAGGAAGTTGAGAGATACCTGGAGTAACAGGCAAGTTTGGCGTTGGAGTACAAAATGAAGCAGGGCAAAGGCTAACTTAGTTTTGCCAAGAGAATGCACTGGTCATAGCAAACACCCTCTTCCAAAAACACAAGAGATGACTCTACACATGAACATCACCAGATGGTCAATACTGAAATCAGATTGATTATATTCTTTGAAGCCAAAGATGGAGAAGCTCTATACAGTCAGCAAAAACAAGACTGGGAGCTGACTGTGGCTCAGACCATGCCAAATTCAGGCTTAAGTTGAAGAAGGTAGGGAAAACCCCTAGACCACTCAGGTATGACCTAAATCAAATCCCTTATGATTATACAGTGGAAGTGACAGATAGACAGAAGGGATCATATCTGATAGACAGAGTGCCTGAAGAACTATGGACAGAGGTCCATGACATTGTACAGGAGTCAGTGATCCAAACCATCCCAAGAAGAAATGCAGGAAGGCAAAATGGTTGTCTGAGGAAGCCTTACAAATAGCTGAGAAAAGAAGAGAAGCAAAAGGCAAAGGAGAAAAGGAAAGATATACCCATCTGAATGCAGAGTTCCAAAGAACAGCAAGGAGAGATAAGAAAGCCTTCCTCAGTGATCAGTACAGTACAGTTATGAAAATCACGAAAATAACACTGAAACAATATTGTGATCTTACCCTTGATCAGAGTTTGCCAATTGTCCCAATAATGCCTTTTCTAGAAAAGGAACACATTTTATCATGAATTACATTCAGTTGCCATGTCTCTTTAGTCTCGTTTAATCTGGAGCAGTTCTTGGGTCTTTGTGGTTTACAGCATTGACATTTTTCAAAGGCGTAGGCCGATTATTTGAAAGAGTATCCTTTGTTTTGGTTGGTCTGACATTTTCTCACCATTAGATTCAGGTTTTACACTTTTGGTAGACGTTTCAGAGAAGCGACGTGGTGGCACATGAGACATGGAGGCACGTAATGGCTGTTTGTCCATTACTGGTGAAGATGTAACTTTGATGGCTTAGTTAATGGGATGTCTGCCAGGTTTCTCACCTGTTGAGTTGCTATTATTTTCCATTTGTGTGTGTGGGCCACATTTTGAGACTATTTAAACGTTCAGTTCTTCGTCAAACTTTCACCCAGCAGTTTTTTCAGTCACTGATCATTTTTACTTGAGTCAGTCATTCGTATGATGGTTGCCAAATGGTGCCTTTACAGTTCTATCATTCATTCCACACTTATTCTTTGGTTTTACTGTGAAGAAGAACTTCCCTTCACCTCTCCCCATTTACCTGTTTATTTATACCAACACAGAGTCATGGATTCCTTACCTTCTTGAGGAACAGGATGTTCTAAGATTCCTCCAGACCTTCCCTGGCCCCTACTCCTAGGATCTGCCATTTATCCTAGGATCCTTAGTTCATTTTGAGTGGATAATTGTTGTAATTAGAAACCTATTGGGAAATTACACACACACCACACACATTTATGTATAACACATTCATGCATACATGTAGATGTATGTGCTTAGTCTCTCAGTCATGTCCAACTCTGTGTGAACCCATGGACTGTAGCCCACCAGGCTCTTCTGTCCATGGAATTCTCCAGGCAAGAATACTGGAGTGTGTTGCCACACCCTCCTCCAGGGGATCTTCCCAACCCAGGGATTGAACCCAGGTCTCCCACATAGCAGGCAGATTCTTTACTCTCTGAGCCACCAGAGAAGCCCATGTAGATGTATATCTTTGGATATATATGTACACTTTCACACATCTGTATTATCAATCAGTATTTAATGTCTATCTATTTCTCTATCAATGATCTATCTCTCTGTCTCTTTCTCCACGAGTTCATACTGACATCTCTGATTCCAGGTTCACTCTAGCATTCTTCCCACTTGCTTACTTGTAATTTCCTTCTCTCATTGAGAAAGCTGGCTCACATCACCCTCAATTCATGTGTGTATTTGCTCAACCCCAGAACACTCTGAAAGCAGTTTCAGAATTGTCAACTCATATCTCTGCAAATAAGAAAGCTACTCTCTGGAGTTCAATATTTGTTTGTAGTTCTTTGTCTTTAACTTAAGGGCAGCAAGGCCAAGGACTGTGTTCAAAGGTTACCTGGCTTGGTTCTTTTCTTCCCCTTTGGGGTGGTTATACATTGATATATGTGTTGCTTCATTTGTTTTTGTTTGTATTTCATTTTTTAAGAGATTTCCCCCTGTCCTTGTGATTTTATTTATTTTAGGTAATTCAAAATTTGGATGCTGTCTGTCTTCTGGTTATGCTGAGGGGCATGGGTTTTGTGTGGTCATATTTGTTCTTGTTTTTCTTAACTGATTTTTGGTTTGGAAGCTGTGTTGAGAGTTTCAGATATATGGACCTTGCCACCATTATCTTGGCTACCCAGAAGTCTCCAAAAAATCAAAGTTTTGAGCATGTTTTGAACATTTCCATTTGATTTATTGATTGACTACAGTAGCAACCTAAATGCCATTTTAAAAATGGAGCTTGACAAGGTAGTTCTTAAATGTATATGGAAGAGCAAGCAAATGGTCAGGTGGATGGAGCTGCCTTAGCAGATTCTGAGGTGGATTCTAAAGGGACAACATTTAAGCAGCTGCAGTTTAGCAAAAGGAGGGACAAACAGACCAAGGTGGCAGAATAGAGACAGTGGAAGCAGATGAGCCGTGTGGAGAAATTCAATGCATGACGAAGTTGGCACTGCAGGTCAGTGGAGACAGATGTTTTTCAATGAAAAATCCTGGGACAGTTGGTAATCTGCATGGAGGATAAAGTCTGACAATATCAGGCTCTCTGGGCAAACCACGAGAAAACTCAGAGGCTGCAGGCCCACAAGCCGTGGGAAAGTGATTCATCCATCCTTAGCAGAGTGGAGGGCTCATGTGATATGTGGCCCAGGGGCCTCCCCCTGCCTGTGATCATTACAGAAACTCACCCTGAACATCAGGACACCTGTCCACGAGTGTGTCAAGCCACCCTGTTTGTAACAGTACAAAAGATAGACTTGGGCCCACTGTCCATCAAGATGACCATGGGACTCAGCGTCAGCTCTTAAGGGGGAGCATGGGTGAGTCTCAAGATTCCCATGTTCAATGAGAAAGCAGGTTCGAGAAGAATATACACAGCATGATTCCATTTATGTACACTTGGAATCTGGCGAAAGGAAATGTGTTGTTGGGGGATGGACGCATACAAAGGTGGAGAGACTATAAGGAAAAATTCAAGAAAGAGGTCCCGTCTGAAGCAGGGGGAAGTGGGGTGGGGTGGACAAGAAGGGACACCCAAGGTCCTTAAAGGCAATGTCACCTTTCTTTTTTCCAAGCTGAGCAGTGACTAAGCAGGGCCTACTGGCATTGACCTTCCTACCCACGTACATTTTGTTGGTACTCTTTTTTTTTTTTTTTCAATTTTTACTTTGAAGTCTTCATTGTTTCCTAAAGTGTTAAATATTTTAAAAGGAAAAGCAAGCTTTCAAAATTTCAGGCCCTTCATTTAAGCACCTCCGCCAAGTCCAAAAATCTTCTTTACCACCCTAGAAGCAAGACATTCTCCAAGAACCATGTTGGTACTCTTTTGTGCCTTCTCTTTATCTAGTGGGCTTTCCTGGTGGCTTAGAGGGTAAAGCGCCTGTCTGCAATATGGGAGACCTGAGTTCGATCCCCGGGTGGGGAAGATCCCCTGGAGAAGGAAATGGCAACCCACTCCAGTATTCTTGCCTGGAGAATCCCATGGACAGAGGGGCCTGGTAGGCTACAGTCCACAGGGTTGCAAAGAGTCGACTGAGAGACTTCACTTCCTTTCTTTTTTCTTTATCTAGTAGAAACAATTTTAGAGACTAAGACTTCTGCGGAATTATCTCTGGTGAGGCGCTGGGATCCTGTCCTGGCTGGAAACTTCATAAGCCGGGCTCTGGCGCCTTCCCAGGGAGGACGGCCCAGTTTTCTGGGCCCATAGTCCTAATCACAGCAGCTGGAACCCCAGGCAGGGCGGTACCACAGTTAAAATGCTACAGGACTTCTGCACACATCAGTAAATTGCAGCTCAGATGCTCCTGGTCTGCTGTTCCCCTGCCCCCATCCTGATCCTCTAATGAGGGTTCTGTGGGGCCCATGAGAGGCCCCCTAAGACCTTCTCTTTTGCCCCCACCCCAGGCCTGGGCCCCCGGGGTTGGCAGCATGGGACATTGGAGCCACACCTCCTGGGGCCTCTGGTCTGGGAGGAGGGAAGAGTCAAGGTTATGTTCGCTCACTGGGTCCCTTCGCCTTCCCGTCCTTAACCAGTTTGCCTAACCACCAGGTCACCTCCAAGCCTGCATTTGGAATTCAAATGAAGGAGTTTATTTCCACCTTTTATTCCAACAGCGGCTCCAGCTTAATCAGTTTTCTAATGATCAATTTGCCTAATTAAAAAAATGAAGCATTTGGAAACCAATTCACTGATGGCCCTTCTGTCTCTGCAGTGTGTTTCCAAGCCTTGCTTTGTGCTGGGCTAGGGGTGACGGCTCTCCTGGGGGATCTTTTGCTTCTTCTTGCAAAAGTAGCCATGTCTAGCTGTAAAGCATCTCCTAGAGCAGCCCGCCTGGATCTACACAGAGAAGGAGCAAGTGGGGCGATGAAGTACTGTCCTCGGTACCTTCCTGTCACATCCAATCCACACAGGAAAACAGGGCTGGGAGACACAAAGCGGTGTACAAAACCCCTGAATACTTATTCCCCGAGCAAAACAACTGTAGGGGAAGATCTTTATATCAAAACACACACACACACACACACTCACAAAAGAAAGTCCTTCAAGCACTCCAGAGATGAGCAAAGGGAAGAAAGGCTGGTTTGGACCCAACAGCTCTGCTGTCCCTGGCCGTTGACCCTGGGCAGGTCACACCAGCCTCCTCCTTTATAAAATGGGGCAAAATGGTGTGTCCTTCACATAGGTGAGGATTTAATTGGGTTAATCCATTTACTGTTTACCGTGAAGCTGGCCTGGAGATCCATTTCAATGGCTGTAGAAACACAGAATAATGTGTGCTGCCCTTAGTTAGAGGAATGCTTTTTTTTTACATCTTAAAATGCTGACAACTTGGGAGAAAAAAATCAGGCCCCATAGCTGCAGCCCCAGCCTCACAGTACTTTCTGAAAGGACCCTCACCACCTCCCTGGGATTGTTTCTGCCTTTCCCTTTGCCTGGAGAGCTCCATGCAGGTCTCTCCATTAGCATCCTCCTGGGAAGCCTTCCCTGAGTCTCCTACCCAAGCAACCAAGCAACCAAGAGCCTTCACCATCTTTAGGGGGCAAAGCCTGTTACCCTTCTTTCTGCCCCCTTCCCTCGCTCAGAAGCTGTTAATGGTGGTAGGGGGTCACCTCCCACCATCAGGCTAGTCACCCCTAGCCCGATGGAGGGGTGACTCAGAGAGTGTCACTCCCCACTCTTCCAGCTGCCTTCTGAGCCTGGAGTGAGGTGTGGGGAGAGCTGGCTCTGTGGCCTTGGGAATGAGGGTACCCACGTCTCCCCACTGGGGTCTCAGGAGGCTTACTGGAGTGCCCCTCTCGATTGGCCAGGGGGTACTGAGAATGCATGTTGAGAAGGAAAGCTTGGGACCCCTGCTCGCCTCTGCCTTGGGGGGCAGGAATCGTGGGTGGCCAGAGGGCCAGTGTCGGGAAGAGGGCACCCATCTGGAGAGGAGGCTGGGCTGTGGACATGGCAGGGGGCAAGAAGACAGGGCTGGCCAGCCACCTGAGTCCTTGGTGAGGAGGGGCTGAGCCCACCCTGGGAAAGGGGTAACCTTTCAGCAGGAGTTACAGTCAGGGATGGAACAGCCCCTCCATGCCCCGCCACCTCGACCTTGGGCTGGTGGCACCAGACAAGGCTGGCCGGCCCCAGCCTTAGGAGCGGGGCAGCGGGGTATTGGGAGGGGAAAGGAGGTCAGAGCTACTTGTCTCCATTCCGGTGCATTCCAGTCCTGGGGAGGCAGATGGGATGCTTCAAATGAGATGTGAATCTGGGCTGAATTTTAATCGCCCCCAGGGACTAGAAAAATGAATGAGTCAGGGGTGAGGGGGTAGGGACCCGGGGGGGGGGGCGGAGCTGGTGAGCGGCATAAACAAAGCCTTTTGAGTGAGTTCCACCGGTGGGGAAAGTTCGGGAATGACCAGTAGAGACCCAGGAAGTGCCAGGGCGGCTGCAAGTCAGGTCCGGGTGTGATTCCTGTTCCAGGCTCTGAGTGCTCAGTCCCCCTGCCAGGCCTTGGGGCAGCCTCATCACCCCAGCACCCCATGGTGCCCTCCCTGTCCCAGGAGACCTTTCCCAGAACTAAGGCTGTGGGGACAAGGTGAGGCCCCTGAGTTGTCTTGGAAAACTGAGTATAGAGAGGGTCCCCGAGTTGGCACAGTGGCTGCCTGCAGGTTTGGAGACTGGAGGGACTCTGATTCTTGCCTACTCTCCTGGGAGGGTGGCAGGCCACCTACAGGGCATCCTTGGGCCCGTGGAGAACAGACCGGGTCCCAAAGGGAAGCTGCAGCCCCAGGGGCCCCCAGCTCAGAGCTACCAGCAATTCCTAGGTTCCAAATGGCAGGATGCATAAGGGTGAGACCCCAGAGTCTGTTGTGCTTGCAGGCTGTGGACACCCAAGACATTCCTCCCACTCACCGTGTTCTGGCCAAAAGAGAAATGGGCTCCTCTGTGCCAAGAACTCATGCCCAGGGTCCAAACCAGCGGTGCCTTCTGCCCAAGCACGTGTTGGCTCTAGCATTTGGAATTTTTTTCTGTGTAGTCTTTTTTACAAGGCCTCTTGATCTGTGTGCTCAAGGAGTGTATAATGCCTTGATGTTTACTCTCTGGCCCTGGGGAGAGATCTCTGGGACTAGGTTCCCCCCCCCCCCCCACCATCTCGCTTGCTTTTGGCCACCACAGCTGCACATCCAGCCAGCACCAGCATCCCGTTGCGGGAAATGGCTTCCACCGCGCCTGCTGCTTGGTAGCAGAGTGGAAACCATGGCAACAGGAAGCAGGGAGGATCTTCCCGTCACCCTGTAGAAAGGGCAGCCTATTTCTGGGACCTGAGCCCAGTTATTCACTAGTTCTGCATTTTGATGTGAATTTCAGTTGTTGAGATCTGGCTTGGAGGGTGGTGGACCTGAGTTTGTGAGGGCTGGTTAAGTGGCCTGCTCCCTTCTCTCTCTGAAGGAGACCCAACTCCTGGCCCCAAAGAGGGCTGTTTGTGCTGCCACAAGACTCAGTCTGTAGCACCCAGTCGGATCCCTTCTTTTGCCTGAACCGGGGAGATGGGTGCTTTGGGTGTTGACTAGGGTAACAACCGGATTGCATGAGCTCTTCCTGTTCTGAGAGCCTGTGTCCAGCAGAGAGGAGCCTTTCAGCCACCGTGGCAGCACAGAGGAGGCTCTGACATGGTTGGTGAAGAGACTCAACCCAGCAATGAGCGTGCCCCCAACACGCCTGTACACACACTTAGACACACACTGCTGCACTCTCCAGCTGTGTGGCCTTTGATGTAGTCGACTCTGCCCCCTGGTGGTAGGCTGTGGCCAGCACACCGGGCTCAGGGCAGCAGGCTAGCCCCCCAACTCACTGGGATTCCTTCTAGCCTTGACCTTCGGAGATCAAGGAGATAGGAGACTGGTCTTCGGATGCTACATCCAAGGAGAAAACTGCAGGCTAAGGTTGGGGTGGGAAAACTTCTGAGAGCATCCGCAGCTGGCCTCCCCCAGGCCATTCTTTCCACCCACCACCTGCCCCCACCCTCCTTGGCTGACCTGCCCCCTCTCCTTGGGTGACCGCAGCCCCCCTCATGGCTGTTGAGGCTTTTCCAAACTGGGGACAACTCTTTGATGGCTTCCCTCCTCCTCTCTAATACCTAATGCCTAACCCTCACCCTCCTGGGGGTTTACATCCCAGATAGATTTTAAATAACCCACTGTGATAGCCAGAATTTTGACTCTCACGTCCTTGGTCCTCTGATGTCATACTCATGAATATGTTATGCTGCACAGCTGAGGTGACTTTGTAGATGTAATTAACGCTATTAACCAATTGACCTGAACATGGGGAAATTAGCCTTGATTATTGGCTAGGCAGTGTCATCACAGGAGCCCTTAACAAGCAGAGCTTTGTTGGCTGAGGCCGCAGGGGAGTCAGAAAGATTAAAAGATATTGAGAAGGACTCCACTCGCCAGCTTGAAGATGAAGGGACCACAAGTCAAGGAAGCAGGGAACTTGGTTCTTCTGCCTCAAGGAAATGAATTCTGCCAACAACCTGAATGAAGTTGGACACAGAGCCTTGAGTTAACAGCCCAGCCCCATAAGACATCTTTTGGTTTTATTTTGAAATTGTTATAGATTCACAGGAAGTTCCAAAGACAGTACAGGGGAGTCTTGCGTGCCTTTCTTCCAGCTTCCTCCATGGTGACGTCTTACGTAACCACAGCACAGGAGTCAATTGTTTCTGAGATGAGGGTTTGGGGTCTTCACTTTCCCTTCCAGACAGAGCTGCCCCAGGGCAGAAACAATTTAAGGGTTCCCTTCTGGCTTTCATTTTTAAAAAATAGAGCTTTACTGAAATATCACTTCCATACTAATTCACTCATTTAAAGTGTACAGTTCAATGCTTTTAGAATCTTCACCACCATCACCACGTGGTTGCGCAAACATCACCACTCTCTTAGGCCAGAACATTTTCATTACTTGCAAAAGGAAGCCCATACTCACTGAGTGGTCATTCCCCAGTACCCCTCCCTCCAGCCCCTGGCAGCCATGAATCTTTTTTTTTCCTCAGCACTGGGTGGCCAGTCGGAGCTCCCTGCCATGCTGCCCTGCTCAGAATTGTTTACTTTTGATGAAGTACAATGTGTCTGTGATTTTGGAGCTCCAAAATCTGCAGATGGTGACTACAGTCATGAAATTAAAAGATGCTTGATCCTTGGAAGGAAAGCTATGACCAACCTAGACAGCATATTAAAAGCAGAGACATTACTTTACCAACAAAGGTCTGTCTAGGTCCGTCTAATCAAAGCTATGGTTTTTCCAGTAGTCATGTGAGAGTTGGACCATAAAGAAAGCTGAGTGCTGAAGAATTGATGCTTTTGAACTGTGGCGTTGGAGAAGACTTTTGAGAGTCCCTTGGACTGAAAGGAGATCAAACCAGTCCATCCTATAGGAAATCAGTCCTGAATATTCATTGGAAGGACTGATGCTGAAGCTGAAACTCCAATATTTTGGCCACCTGATGTGAAGAGCTGACTCACTGGAAAAGATTCTGATGCTGGGAAAGATTGAAGGCAGGTGGAGAAGGGGACGACAGAGGATGAGATGGTTGGATGGCATCACCGACTCGATGGACATGAGTTTGAGAAAGCTCCAGGAGTTGGTGATGGACAGGGAGGCCTGGAGTACTGCAGTGCATGGGGTTGTAAACAGTCAGAGAGACTGAACTGAACTGAACTGATGATGTATCTACTTGTTATTTATTGGTATCATATCTAGGAAACCATGAACTTATCCAAGTCCCCAAATATTTATGTCTATTTTTTATAAAAGAGTTTTATAGTTTCAGCTGTTACAATACATTTAGATTTACGATCCATTTTGAGTTGATTTTTCTATATGGTGTGGGGAAGGGGTCTAACTTCATTCTTTTGCATGTGGCTACTATCCTGTTGTCCCAGCACCATTTGTTGAAGACACTATTCTTTCCTCATTGAATGTGTCACCCTTGTTGACAATCAGCTAACCAAAGCAGTATGGGTTTCTATTTTGTGGATCTGTATCTCCACCTTTGTGTCAGTACTACATAGTCTTGATTCCTGTAGCTTTGTGGTAAGTTTTAAAATCAGGAAGTGTGAGTCCTTCAACTTTGTTCTTTTTCAAGATTATGTTGGCTAGTCTGGGTCCTTTGCATTTCGGTGTGAATTTTAAGATGGGCTTGTCAATTTCTGCCAAAAAGCCAACTGGAATTTAGATAGCGATTGCATTGAATTTGTAGACCAATTTGAAGAATATTACTATTTAAACAATTAAAATCTTTTAATATATGAACAGAAGATGTCTTTCTACTTAGATCTTCTTTAATATCTTTCAGTAGTATGTTGTTGTACAAGTTTTGCCCTCCTTCTGTTATATTTATTGCTGGGTATTTTATTCAATTGATGCTCTTATGAACAGAACTCTTAATTTCATTTTTGATTGTTCATAGGTATTGTGTAGAAATACAAGAGCAGTATACAAATCTACCTAGAGCTAATAAATAGTCCATCCAAGTTGTAGAATATTTATTAGCTCTAGGTAGTTTGTGTGTGTGTGTGTTCCTTAGGATTTTTTTTATATAAGATTGTGTTATCTGTGCATAGAGGTAGTTTTATTTTTCCCTTTCCAGTCTAGATACACTTTGTCACTATTTCAATGGCCTGCCTTCAACGTAATACTGTAACTCTTCGGATACTTGCCTGTGCATCACCAGACAACTGGCTTTTTCCCCACCTATTTCTTCATCTAGCAATTTAGACCATCTCTACTGACTGCCTGCCAAGAGAGTTGAGGGCTTTATTTCCTTGCTCAGTGAACAAATAGCAAAGACAATATCTCTGGCTGACCACTGAAAAGGGTGGGTGATGACGCCCTTTTCTCTGAGTCCCTTTCTGGGTGTATGGGGGTGGTGCACAAAGTGTAATACCTGAGGTCGTGGGCTCAGATGCGCTGAGACTGACCCTGCCAAATGGGTGTCCTTGGGCTCCTGGGTTGGCATGCTGGTCACTGCCGACCTCCCACACAGCTTACCTAGGAATGTGTACAGACACTGAGCCCCACCACCCCGCCCTGCTGCTGATTTGACAAAAGGTGGCTTCCTGTTTCAGAGGGCTATGTGTTCATAACAAAGATTCATCCCATCAGATTCTCCCTGGGGATTTAGACCTTTAGAGACAGACTTGGTCAAGTGATGGTGGGCATGCACATGAGGAAAATCTGGGATGCATTACTGCCCTGTCCCGGCAGAGGGCAGAGACAGCAATAGGTGTGTCCTTGAGCCTTGGCAATCGCAAACACAGGAAGGGCATTGACATTGACAGGGTCTGGTAGAAAGATTGAGATGGCTGGGGCTAGAGAGGCATACAGGAGAGTGGCACCTGGCAAGGATGACCAAACTGTTGAGAAGTTCCCTTTCTAAGCTCCTGGAGCTAACAGCCCTGACCCATTTGGGCTGGCATCCACATGCTGGGAGGCTTTGAGAAGCCGCCTGACCTTCTTGGATCTGACTGCTTCATCTGCAGTCTTTCTATCTCTTTTGTTTTCCAGTGCTCTGGGGTAAAGATTATGCCCTTCTCAGGCCTTCTTCCCTCCACTGGCAGAACTTGTGAGGGGCCCACGCAACCATCAGAAGCCACATCCATCTTCTCTGCTGTCTCTGTAGCAGATGGCAAGGTGGGGCTTAATTACTCCCTCCCACACCCCTTTGTGTGAGTTTCCTTGGGCTGTGGCAACACAGGACTGCAAACTGGATCAACAGAAATGGATTCCCTCCCATCTGAAGGCTCTAGGGAAGGACCCTTCCGCATCTCTCCCTTCTGTATCTCTTCCAGCTTCCAGTTGTTGCAGGCATTCCTTGGCTTGTGGCCACATCACTCTTAAGCCCTGCCTCTATTGTCACACGGCCTGTGGGTTAAAGTCACTGGTGAGAGGCACTCGGGTCAAGCCCCCACTCAGGTCGGTGGATCCTGGATGTGTGGAAGTGTCAGGCCTGGGTGTTCCCCCATCTCCAACAAGCCACTCAACTCCCCTCCCCAAGGGGGAGCAAAGTACCGTGTGCCATTATCTGCCCTATTTCAGGACTTTGAGGGTGGGTCTGTCAGTTCACCAAAGAAGAAAATGGCAACCCACTCCAGTATTTTTGCCTGGAGAATCCCAAGGCCAGAGGAACCTGGTGGGCTGCCATCTATGGGGTCGCACAGAGTTGGTTATGACTGAAGCAACTTAGCAGCAGTAGCAGTAGCTGTCAGTTCACTTGTCTCTGAAGAGCACAGGACCTTTAAAAATTAACAGCTATGGAGATATGTCAGATACTATAACATTCACTCATCTAGGCTGCACAGTTCAACATGTTATTTTTTTTAACATATTTACTGAGTTATGCACTCATCACCATAATCTAATTCCAGAACATTTCCATCACGCCTTCAAAGAACCCCTGTGCCAGTTACCAGTCCCTCCTGTGGCTTGTTGGTCCCTTACCCCCACTGATCCACTTTCTGTCTCTGGATCCGTGGCAGCTTTTTGTGCACGTCTGTGGCTGAATTGCATCTTCTGACCCTCATGCTGACTCTCAGCCCTTCTCCTCAGGCCCAACTTGGCCTCATAGGAGATCTCATAGGTGCTCAGAGCTCACTCCACTGTTCTCCGTATTGAGTTTGTCTTCACTTGAAACTCATGTAGTCCAAAGGAAATAATCCAAGGCAGTAGATAAACCAAAAACTGTAATCTCATCAGTGTTTGTGCCTGGGAGGACACTTGCCGGGTAAATAGAGCTGTCTTCTGGCAGCCGGTATGGCTCTTGTGGGGGCTTGGAGAGGGAAGGGCACTGATCGGACTTCGTTTTTACAAACGTTGTTGTGTCTGGAGCCAGGGCAAGGCTACCGAAGGCAGACACTGTCTGCTTTGTCCCAGCACCAGGCCTGAGCCCGACTCACCGGGCACTCAGCTGATCCGGGAGGGAGGAGACAAGCCAAGAGAACAGGCCCGGAACCCAGGAATCCCCGAAGGGAAAGCATTTGGGGCAGGAGGGCGTGTGTTGTGGTCACTGTGTGCAAGTGAGACGGACACCCCCACCCTGAATGTGATTTGGATGTGGAGATTGATGGCCCCACACCCACTAAGAGGTTATGAAAAAAAATCCCTGGCTTGAGTCTGAGGCCCCCCAGGGTGCTGGGAAAACAGCTCAAGTGCATGATAGATTCTTTGCTCTGGCTGGGGCTGGGGGGAGGATATCCTGATCAGCTTGCCCAGACGTGGGGGGACAGGGAGCACAAGGCTTCAAAGCTTTCCCAGATGTGGGGGGTGGTGCCTGAGGGGACACAGAGTACAAATCTTCAAAGCCGTCCAGGTATAGAGCCAGACCATGTACCAAGCAGTCAACTGCAACGGGTGGCCACAGGTGGGAGACAGCTCAGACGTGACCCTTGACCTTGGCGAGGGCTATGGTCCGAATAGGCCCTCTCCCAGACTGATCTGGTGAAGTCAGAAGGCCCAAGGTGATGGTGGTACCCGGAGGTGGACTTTTGGGAAATGATGTAGCAGAGCCCTTGTGGAATTAGTCCCCTTCCAAAAGCATCTCAGGAGCTCCCTTGCCTTGTCTCTCCTGTGAGGCCAGAGTGAGAAGCTGGCTGGCTTGCAACCCAGAAGGGGGGTCCTCCCTAGAACCCAACCCTGCTGGCATCCTGGACTTCCAGCCTCCCAGAACTGCAAGAAATCCATGTCTCTGGTGGTTTTGTTCCAGCAGCCTGAATGGACCAAGAGGATGGAGTGGGGCAGGGTGGGGGACCAAGGGCACAGCGTGGAATCCAGGGACACAAGTAGCTTCAAGGATGCGGTGTTGAGAAGGGTGGGTGGGTGGAAGGCAGTGGGGGGTGGGCAGGGAAAGGGACCCACAGGGAGGCCTGAGCAGCTGCCTTCACTGGCCCAGAAGGTGTCAACGAGGCAGGGGGCAGGGGAGGCAGGGAAGAAACGGTGATAGTGTGATAGTGGAGTGAGAAGTTTCCAAGGAAAAGTGGCAGGGCTTCCACTGATTGGTTCTTGGGTGGAGGCCCCTGGGGAGCAGGTGTGCAGGGCAGGCACTTTGGAGGTGAGCCCTGACTTTGAAGAGCATGTGGGCTTTCCCGACATCCCGCCCGGGCACAGCTTTCCTCTGTGCCCCAAACGCCTCTGCCCTCCTCTGCCTCATCTTTTGAGCTTCAGTGTGACACCCTCACTCGCTCATTAGTGGACAGCCCCCTTGTGAGGAGGCTGCGGCTCCCTTGGGGTCACGGAGCATGGTCAGGGGTAGATAAGGAGTCTTGGCAAATATCACAGAGTCCTCTTCTGAGATGATGTCTACCCTGCCTTTATTGACCATCTTCTCTCTGCGGGGCCTGGAGGTGATCCCCAGGTGAGGTCGGGGGGCAGAATGAGGGGGGACAAGGCAGGGAGTGCCTCGATAGCGGATGTGGCTTGCTGTGAGAGAAGAAATGCTACCCCGAGGTTGGCTGGCTCCAATTGGTGGCTTGTGAATGATTCACTTATCAACCGCTGCACCTAGGCGGCCTGCCAGGAGGGTGCCCTGTGACCCAGCGCTTTCAAAATTAATGTGTTCATTGAGTCATTCCCTTGAGTCACATTCGCAGGCACCTATTACTCGCTGAGCCTAGACTCCTCAGACCACAAAAGGCCCAGGGGAGAAGGAGGAATCCTAGGGGCACTGTTTAAGCAGCAAGCCCAATGGGCAAGGAGGTGACAGGCAGGCCGCTGGGCTGCGGGCCAGAGGAAAGAGTGATACAGTTTGGGTGTGTGCACGTGCACACCCCAGTGGACAAGGAGGGAGTGTCTGACTCGTGCGTGCGTCTGTGTGTGCATGCGTTTCAGGGAGGGGGCATGTGCGTCCTACACAGATGTGGGGAACTGGGAAGGGTCAGGGGTACTGCTCTAGTCCCAGGGACAGACAGCAGTGACGGAGTGATCAAGGCATGACTTGATCACCTAGATTTCTGGTCATTTGTTATACCAGGCCAGGAGGCTGGGGGCCCCAAGCCCTTTCACAAGCATGCACACACACGCACACTCAGAGGTAATCAGCCCAGAGGGCCTGCCCCTTGCCTTGGACAGAGGGAGCCAGGGAGAAAATGTGGGGAGCAGTTCCTTCACTTGGCAGAGAGACCATAACCTTCAGGGAGCTGCCCAAGGCCTTTGCCACGAGTCACCAGTTAGCAGGGTGACTTCTCCAGGACTAGAAGGTCAGGCAAGGTCTTGGGCTTTCTCCTGAGGTGAAGGGGCCCTGGAGGCTGTTAAGCCAGGCAGGGTCCCCTTAGTCTTGACCTGCAAAAAACTCACTTTGGTGGCTGCTGTCATGGGCAATGGTAGCCACCCCACTCCCACCAGAGATGTGTCCGTGTTCTCATCCCTGGAACCGTGTGCATGTGGTCTTATTTGGCAAAAGGATCTATGCTGATGTGCAGATGTGATTAAGGACTGCAAGTTGCTACCATCCTGGATTAGTCCATAAATGCAATGACAAATAGGGCAGAAAAAAGAGACAGACACAAGGGAAGAGGCCATGTGACAACAGAGGCAGACACTGGAATGATGCGGCTACAAGCCAAGGAACATCTGGGGCCACCGGAAGCTGGGAGACAAGGAAGGATGCTGCTACAGAGCCTCTGGAGGGAGTATGGCCCTGTTGACACCTTGATTTAAAGTTCTAATGTTTTAAGTCACCTACTTTTCTGGTCATTTATTATAGCAGTGCCAGGAAACCAAGCCAGCTGGTGTAGAGAGGACCAGGTCGGGAAAACTGACTAGGGAGGGGCTAAAGAAGATAAAGGTTGGCCTTAAGGTGGCTTTTTCCTCTCAACCTTCCAAACTCTCTCAAATGATAGGAACTGTCTGGCTGTATCAGAATGACCAGAGTGCACTGTCTATCAGTAGCTTGGGGGTCCCTTTGGGGTTGTACATCCCTAATGCCTGATGCAGAATTTCCTACTTGTGGAAGACACGAAGTATGGGATTGCACTAGGAACTGGATATTCAATTAACACTCATTGAGCAAACATTTAATCTCCTCCCTTGCTGCCAGGCTGGAAATGAGAGCCACAAGCAGGTCCCCCAGGGATGCTGGGCCCCTGGAAAAGCCTGACACAAACAGCCCTACTAACTGTCCTCATTTTGTGCACAGCGCTTCCTTCGGGGGTCATCTGTAGGTCTGGGAAACTCTGGCAAAGCCGGATTTGGGTTTTAGGAACACTGAGATTGAACCCCACGTCTTGTCCAGGTGGGAGACACTGTTGTGAGCTCTGGTAAGCGCCGCCTCGGCCCCACACTGGGCCATCAGCCCGGAGCGACACCGTAGGAACTTGTCGCTCAGGCGTTAGGGCAGTTGTTTTTGCACCCTGGCCCTAGGACTGTAGTAACCTCCCTGCGCATTGGAGGAGTAGCCTCCCGGGTTCCCCGAGGCCGCCGGTGGGCTCCCAGGGGCGGAGTGTGAGTCTCCGGGGGCGGGGCCTACGCCTCCTGAGGCGGCGCGGGATGACGTCCGGAGTCCAGGCTGAGGGGCGGGGAGCGCGACAGTCGCCTGACAGACGCCTGACAGGGTGGGCCTGTGCGCTTGCGCTTGATCTGGCGCCTGCGCAGTCGGCCGGGCTCGCCTTCAGCGCCCTCACCCGGGGGGGTGGGGAGGGTCGACCCAGGCAGGGCGGGGCGGCACCTCGGCTCCCGCGGCGAAGACACCCCGGGAGCCAGGCGCCACGCGTCTGGGCGCCTCTCCTTCCGGTGAGGGGCTCTGGGTCTGTGGGGCGGGGCCTCATGGAGGCCGGCGGCCCCGGGACCTGCGGAGGAGGGGCTGAGACCCGGGGCTCGGAGGGGCGGCTGGCACCTGAATCGAGGGTACACTTCCGAGTGACAAGGTTCATCATGGAGGCAGGTAACCGCGCCAGGAAGAGGGCGGGACGTGGTGGCCGGAGCCGCAGTGCTGCCCTTGCGTCCAGCCGGCCCCCAGCCTGTCACGGGAGCCGCGAGCAGGCGGGCAGGGGCTACTGGAGTAGGGGACCCGCTTCCCGGAGGAGGGGGACCTGCCAGACGCGGAGCTGGCGTGGCTGAATGGAAGGCAGAGACCCGGCCTACCCTGCCCTAGCGGAGGCTAGGCCTGTGGGTTCTGGCCTCAGCCTTGACGCCACGCCCTGCCTCCTGGGCTTTTGGCCGTTTCACGACTGGCACCTAGGCCCCAGGGAGGATGTGGCAAGGGACTGGCCCTAGCTTAGGAGGTGCCTTCCTACACACCTGTCTCCCAGCATAAGGGTACGCGGGCACTTGGTCACATGAAACCTTCTGGAACATGCCATTGGTGGCGCTCCTGACAGGTCCCGTCACAGCGAGGACCCAAGGCACACCCTCCGTTCTGAACCCTGACACGGTGTCCCCTGTCTTGTTGGGCACCCCTGCTCCCAAGACTGAGGCTAGGAAGCCAGTTGTATTTCCGTGCAAAAATTGTTTCTCTGTCAAAAATGCTAGGCTGTTTCCGATCTTGGTTACTTTGTGTACACCCTGTGGAAGAGGGGTTTAAGTGTTTCCAACTGGCAACCCACTCCAGTATTCTTGCCTGGAGAATCCCAGGGATGGGGGGAGCCTGGTGGGCTGCCGTCTATGGGGTCGCACAGAGTCGGACGCGACTGAAGCGACTTAGCAGCAGCAGCAGCAGCAACCCTGACTCGGCGTCCACTGTCGTGTTGAGCGCCGCTATTCCCAACAGGGGAGGAAGCCAGTTACATTTCCATAGAAACATTGTTTCTCTGTCAAAAGTGCTACATAGTTTCCAATCTTTGTTACTTTATGTACACTCTGGGGAAGAGCGGTTTGAGTGAGTCTACTTTCAAGTCAACATAAGTGGACTCTGGAGAAATAGTTTAGGACCATTAATCCCAGTGGTGTGTACATTTAATTTTCAAAACGTTTTGAAAAGTGCATAAAGAAGGATGGCAGTGGCCCCTCATATATGCCACATATATGCTTGGAAGGTCTGTGTAAACCAGGAAAACATGCTACCCTTGGAAGCTCACATGTAGCAATACCACCTCATCTGACATCTCTGAGAATGATGGGTCCCATGTAGGAACTGTCTGCATAGAACTTCACTGTCTAAAGTCAAGTTTAAACCTTGACATGCTTAGGTTTTACTAAGTGCTAAATGCTGAAAGCTAATGCTAAAATGTTTGCATATGTCCTTCTTCTCATGTTTTGCACATGCCCTTGCTCTCTCTGTGTGAGGCTGAATACTGGTCCACAGATTGCCCCATCCTAATCCCCAGAACCTGGGACCGTTAACCTCATGCAGCGAAAGAGATTTTGCAGGTGGGATTAAGCATCTTGATGTCAGGGAACTGTTTTAGATGATCTGCTGCACCTGATATAATCAAACCCATCCTTAGATATAGAGGCAGGAGAAGTAGACGGCAGAGGAAAAGGCCATGTGATGATGGAAGCACAGTTAGAAGATGCTGCACTGCTGGCTTTGAAGCTGGAGGAAGAGGCCACGAGCCAAAGGTTGCAGGCACCTCTAGAAACTGGAAAGGGCAAGGAAATGGATTCTCCCCTGGAACCTCCAGAAGGAACCGGCCCTGTAAGAGAAAAAACGTGTTGTTTTTAGCCAATTTGTTTATGGTAATTTGTTCCAGCAGCTCAAGGGAACTAATACATCTTTTTAGGTAGAGGATGTTGAACACAATTTTAATGATCATTGGTGATTCTCCACCTTCCCTCAGTCTGTGGGGTGTCAAGTTAACCTTCCCCTGGTCATTGTGAATTTGTTTTAGTTCTGTGACCCAGTGCAGTGATTTCATTAGTAGCTTTCTGAGGGATTTAGGGCTTTTAAGGCCTAAATCAAACTATCATGCTCCAGTTTTTGAGTTCTTTCTGTTCTCTTTTCAGTATCTTGCTCTTCTTTCCTCAAGCCTGGCTGTGGCCATTGATGTTGCTTTTCTCCTGCTCGGCCTGTGGTTGCCTTTAGCAGTCACCCTGCTTCCTTTGCTTGCCTTTTCTGACCCTGTGGACTAGTACCCTAGTGCATCAGAATCTGTGGCATCTGTGTGGCACTCAGAGACCTTTTTTCCTCTTGTCACCTTGGCAGGGTTTTGGTTACGAGCTGCAGAGGTGGGAGTGACCTCTAGTTAAATGCTTCCTCACGTGGAAACAGACACACAGCTGATGCTTTCAAGATGTGCAGAAAGGGATATGCCAGGAACAGATCGGGGAGAAGTTTGAAGCCTTGGGGGCTTGGGAGACATGAGGAACCTGCAGAGCTATGAAGGGAAGGCTGCACTTGAGTGTGACCTCCAGGGGCTCATTAGCCTGTCAGAGTCTGACAAGCCTGCCTCTAAATTCCTCAGGTCAAGGACCCCGTGGAAGGATCGGCATCCCCTGTCAGCTGGGCCCTGGGCTCTCGGTGGTGTCTGAGCAGGCGTGTGTACCCTCAGTGCCCAACTCAGTGGCACACCTCACACTTCACAGGGGGTGAGCTCTGGATGAAGCTCTCCCCTGCGTGTTTTCTCTTGGTAGGTGTCAAGCTAGGGATGCGGTCCATCCCCATCGCCACCGCCTGTACCATTTACCATAAATTCTTCTGCGAGATCAACCTGGATGCCTACGATCCCTACTTGGTGGCCATGTCTTCCCTTTACTTGGCCGGCAAAGTGGAGGAACAACATCTGCGCACGCGTGACATCATCAATGTTTCCAACAGGTAGCGGCTTCCAGTGTCTCCCAGGTGCCAGCAGTCAAATTCAGAAGGAGGCACCTGGGTGGCCTTGAACTGGGGCCAGGAGCTCCAGCAGCAGAGGCAGAAGTCAGTGCGGTGTCAGAAGTCTAGGGGAACCTGTGCAGCAGCAACTGGGGCCAGATTTGGGGGAAACCTCAGAGGCCTGATGGTGTACAGAGAGGGGTGGAAAGAGGCTGTCACAGGCTAGAGCAGAGGAAGCTTGCAGAGGGGCACCAAAGAAGATTCTCAAGGTGTCTTGGACAGGACAGATCAAAGCAATTGGGTTCTGGGGCCGTTGTCCTATTTAGATGGTCAGAGTCGCCCAAGAGTGTCTCTCACAGCCCTGGGCCTGAGTAGCCATGTTCCTGTTAGGGAAGAACGTGGGGGTCCAGCCAGCTGGATGGGCTGCGCCAAGGCCCAGTGGGTCTGGGAGAAAGCAGTTTCTGGAAAGTTACTGACTAGCAGTGCATCATAGCCCTTCTAGGAACTCTGTAATCGTTAAGGAAGAAAGCTATTTTGTGCTGCTTCTCTTTTAATAAACAGTTAATGGAAAAGCACTCCCCACCCCATAAACATGACAGGTTCACGATGTACTGAGAATGACTAGGAGAAAAAAACAGAGAGAGCACTGCAGGGGGGGCAGCTGGAGTCCACTTGTAATTGCCAGGGCCCAGTAGGGAGGCCGGGTGGGCACGAGGGGAAGTTGTAGGGCTCACTAATTGGATGTGGGCACCCAGGTGGGTTCTGTGGGGAGCTCAGAAGACGAGAGGGGAGCTGGGAATGATGACTCAGTGGCTGAGAGTTCTGATCACTCGAGTGTAAATCCTGTTCCCGTACATCTTAGTGATCTTGCGTAGGTGGGAGTCTTGTAGACAAATAAGGTGTACACAAGGACAGAAAGATCTGGAATGAAAGAAAGACAATCTGGGAAATAGCTGAAATACTTTTATGTTTCTGAGTGTGTATCATCCCTGTGTTTAAGTACCTTCCCTGAGCCCAGACTGAGTGCCATGGGCATTGCCACCCCCGGTGCAAAGAGCCCATGTCTTGCTGAGTGCCATGGCACAGCCACTGGGGCTGACACTGGAGGCAGCTTCTTTCCTCCCTGGTTCCTGTTTTTATCCCCTATGCAGACATGTAGGTGGACCCTATGCTCGTCGATGGCAGAAGAGCTCTGGTGTGTGTATCTGGATGCCCCATGATGGGGCTCCTGGGGGCACCCCCTTCTATTGCCAGCCATGTTGTTTCTCTGTTTAGGTACTTCCACCCGGGCAGTGACCCCTTGGAGCTGGACTCGCGCTTCTGGGAGATCCGGGACAGCATCGTACAGTGCGAACTGCTCGTGCTGCGGGTCCTGCGTTTCCAGGTCTCCTTCCAGCACCCACACAAGGTACGTGTGGCGGGGGTTGGTAGAAGGGCAGCAGTCACTTATGGTTCCCAGCGGCATGAAAGTCTTTGCTCTTTATCCGGAAAGTGCAGTCACCTGAGCCTGGAGCCACATGGGGCCCCGAGGAGGCACAGTGACGCTCGGGTGGCCTGTCTCATCCCCACTCCCAGGGTTCTCAGGCAGCTCTGATTTCAGCTTCTGCCTTTCTGCCCACTCGGCTGTGGCTGAAAGCTGGGATCCATGTGCCCTCTGAAGCCTGTGTCTGTCCCCAGACCCATATAAGTTGTGTGTTCACTGACCCACAAAAGCGGAGGCAAGGCTGGTTTCATGACCTGCTGGAGTGTCTGTTCCTGGGAGTTGCTACTCCGCCTCACAGCTCACACGCAGCTCATCTGTGCAGAAAAACCCTGAGAAAAGCCATGTCACTGACTTCACTGCTAGGAACACATTCCTCCCAACAGCAGAGCTATCACAGAAAGTAGCCCTGCAGCAGACTCCTTTGAGGGCCTGAGGCCTCATGTGGGTAATTTGTGGGTGGACTGCAGAGAGAAGGGGGAGGCACTGTGATGTGGGCCTCTGCACTGTGATTTTGTCTGTTTCCCATTGGAATTTTTGTCAAGTGAGTTGTAGATTTAGAAGGAGTCAGAGGAAATAGCCCAGCCTCCCCAAATGGCATTTTGCAAAACTCGAATAAATACAAGATAACAGTCAGGGTGTGGGCACTGATACAGCACCCCTGCCCAAGTTCCGGGTGTTGCTTGCTTGTCACATGTACTGGTGGCCACTGCCTTGGTTAACATATGAAACAACAACTTGGTCACCATGGAGGCCTTCCTATTGCCCCTGTTACCATGTCTTCCACGCACCACCTCCCTAATCCCAGAACCCATGGTGGAGATGCTCAGCAGTCGTGGTTTGTGTCAGTGCGCAGTGCAGGGCTCCCCTCCCCGTGGGCTCAAGGAGAGCATGTGTTCAAGCAGAATAGGAGCTGACAGTCAAGCTGGAGGATGTTCAGAGACTTGAGCTCCCCTGATGTCCTGTCTCTGGCTGGCCCGTGGGGGCTGTGGTCTGTTCTGCAGATCAGGCTGCTGTTTCTGAAGCTTTATGTTTGGGCTGGGCCAAGGGGAGGAGCAGAATAATTGCTGATGGTGTCCAGAGCAGGGCCATGTTGATAGAAAGGCCCAGGCAGGTTTCAGGAGCTGGGTTCAGAGGACAAGAGAGGGCGAACCCGTGGGGACCTGGGGCGAGGGTTGGTGGAGGTGGACCTGGTGGCAGGGAGACGACATCTGATCTGTGATGTATACACACCGTGGCAATTTAGGAGAGAGAGGCCAGCAGGGGGAGGGCCTGCAGACTCCCAGTTAAGGAAGCAGGTGATGGTGGGGGGCAGCTGACTGGCGTGTCTTTACAGTACCTGCTCCACTACCTGGTCTCGCTCAAGAACTGGCTGAACCGTTACAGCTGGCAGCGGACCCCAGTCTCCATCACCGCCTGGGCCTTGCTACAGGACAGCTACCACGGGGGGCTGTGCCTCCGCTTCCGGGCTCAGCACATAGCCGTGGCAGTAATCCACCTGGCCCTACAAGCCTACGGGGTCGAAGTGCCTGCTGAGGCCGAGGCTGAGAAGCCATGGTGGCAGGTGAGGTGACTGCATTGGCGTGTCCCCCCCCCCCCGCCCCCGCCTTTTCCCTCCCTGAGGACCTTCAGCAGTCCCCACACCAGGTGTCAAATGTCTTTGTAGTAATTACCTACAAAGAAAGATACAGGCTACTGGGGAACCCTGAAGCTTGAAAATATCCTGTTGCCATAGCCAAAGCTGGGCTCTTCCCCCTTGATATTGTGGATGTTTGAGGGGTTCACACTGGGCATTGTTGGGTGCAGGGTGGCATCACTAGCCTCCACCCACTGGATGCTGAGACAACACAAGCGGTGTCCAGACATTGCCAAGTGTCTTGGGGTGGGGAGGGGATCACCCCTGGTTGAGAACTACTGAGCTCAAGCAAGCACTTTTATTGCATTGAGTGAGAGCTTGCTGTAGATGAGACATCACTAAGTCTGGCATCACATTCAAAGTATCAGGGGTGCCCTAAAACGACAGTAGGTTTTACTACCTAGGCTGGTAGGTAGGTTTTACTACCTAGGCTGGTAGGTAGGTAGATAGGCGATAGATACAGAGATGGATCAGTGATGAGTGGATGGCCGGATGGATAGATGTTACAACGGGAATGTCGACGGATGATGGATGGGTGGGTGGATGAATGGATAAATAGAGGAGATAGATGACAGCCCTCCTCCTCAAGACCAGCTGGACCCAGGCAGCAGTTTATTGAGAGCTGGGTCAGCTGTGTCTGCCAGAAAGGCTGCATGCAGTCCTAGCAGGTTTCCCTCAGTAGTCCCACCATTGCTTAAAATGGGATTTTGAGATCATTCTTTGTTTTTCCTTTCCCATGCTTGAAATCTGCTGTTCCTTTCTTCATGAAACGAAGCTCATTGTCCCTCCTCGTCCTGGAATGAGATTCCATGTGAGCAGACTTTGAATTGCTGGAAGACTCCCCCTCTTTGTGCACTACCCCTCCCCTGCAAACCTACAGTGGCTGCCTCCCCCTTCCTGAGCACCCCCCGCCCCCCACCTCCGCCAGGCTGCCCTTCTTCAGAGATAGCAGCTTCTCTCTGTGCTTCATTGTCCTTTCCTGCCTGTCTGTCCTTCCCCCTCTCCTGAAGCCAGGGATCTTGTCTGCTTCATCAGCGGCCCCAAGCCCAGTGCCTGGGCCTGGCGGGTAGTAGGTGTGCAAGTGTTGTCGAACAAAGGCATCTGTGGCCCCAACCTCAGGCTGGATGTAGCCTGATGGCAGCTTGGAGGGGGAAGCGGGAAGGGTGGCTGTGTGGACAAAAGCATTGCTCTGTGCTGGACTTCTTGGGGACTTCCAGATCGTGTGACCCCCTGCGTCCCCCCTCTGTTGAATCAGGTAGTGGGCCTCTTTTCTGGGTGACACACTTCCCCTGGATGAGCCTACTTCTCTGGGCAGCATAGCCGCACTTCCCTTGTTCTTTGCTCTCTCTGGGTGGCTCTGGGCTCCGTGCACTGGAGCTCTTGGGCCCCCTCTGGGCGTGTGAAGGCTACCTGCTGATGAGAGACACCTGCTCACGTGCTCCCAGCTGCCACCTCTGTGATGCCACTTGTCTGCTCTGGGTGGGCTTCCCACGCTGCTCGAGAGGCTTGACATCCCCCCGAAGCCTGTCTGCCCTTGGGTGTGGTGGTGGCAGTGGGGCAGCCCTTGGCATCCAACTGCGTTGGTCCTCTTGGTGGATGACGCTCCAGCTCTAAAGCAGTAGTGAGTTGTAGTAGGACTCAGAATTTCCATCCTTTTTAAGGCTGAGTGCCGTTCCATGGTATAGCTGGTCTGCATCATGTTAGTCCATCCTCTGTGGATGGACTCTTGGGTTGCTTCCAGATTTTGGCCCTGGGCTACTTTTTAATGGTCATTTCTTGGCTTGGGGTCTCCAGAAGCATTCAGGTAGTGGATCCTGACAAGCAAGCCCGTGTTTCTGAGATATTCATTTTCCACCCAGAGTGCGGGAGTAGGGGGGGTGGGAGGGGAATGGCTGGATCTTCCTGAGCTGGATGGGGAGGGCGGGGTTTTTTCCAGGTCACTGTCTCCCACCTGAGATGACAGCCCATGATGGGTTCAAGCTTCCTTGGGTGTCCATGCAGCAGGGGGGACTCAGGTCCAGCTTTTGCCCCGGGTCAGCCCCAGACCTGGAGCCCAGGCAGCAACCCCCAGGCCTGGGGGCCACAGCATCCAACCAGGGACTCCTTGTTTTGCCTTTTACTTCTGGTGTCATCAGGGGTCCCCAGAAGCACCCTTAAGCTCCATGTGTCACTGGGAGGATTCCCAGAGTTCAGAAAAGCCATTATACTCATGGTTATGGGTGTCAGGGTTAGTTCCTGGGGAAGGATGCAGGTTGAAATTAGCCAAGATAAGAGGAATGGAGGTATGGCCCAGGAGAGAGTAGGTCCAAGCTCCCAGGTCCCCCTCTCATCAGGCAGGGCTTAGCAGTCCCTTCCCAGGAGCAGGGCCAGGGCCAGATCTTACTTGGAGACAGGCAGGGTTACCCCTTTCATTTGGGCCCCTGGGGACTCACCTTGCAATTTTATAAGCTCTGTGGCACAGTCAAGGGGCAGTCTGAGCAATTTCCTGGTGGTCCAGTGGTTAGGACTCTTGCACTCTCACTGCTGGGACCTGGATTCAGTCCCTAGTCGGGAATTAAGATCCCTCAAGCTAAGTGTTGCCACCAAGAAGAAAACAAAAAAAGGTGGTCTGGTCCAGGCTAGAGAGCAGGTCCATGTGTTCCTCGCGGGCTGGCCTAGGGTGGGGTGTGTCCAGTCTACTTCTGGAAATGGACCCCCCAGAAACCATGGAGCTGAGAGCCTATGGGTAGGAGCCTGTGATCTGGGCCCAGCTCTGTCACCAGCTCCCCATGTACCCAGGACAAGTCTCCTCTTCTGTGTGAGCTGGATGATCACGAAAGCCTCTTCTGTCTGGAATGGTCTCCAATAGCAGAGTCCCCATGCCATCTCCACTCCTGTGTACTGTGGTTCTGTGCTTAGTGGCAGGTACCTTGTTTAACCCAGAGGGAGTCTAACCAGAGCCTGTTTTCCTTCTCCTCCTTTTTAGGTGTTTAGTGAAGACCTTACCAAGCCAACCATTGATAACATTGTGTCTGATCTCATTCAGATTTATACCATGGACACAGAGATCCCCTAAAGCCCTGGTCCAGGCCTCCCCAAAGAGAAGCCCGGGACGCTTGGCAGCCTGGGGACAGCACTGCCAAAGGGCCGTGAAGGCCAGCCCCCAGAGGACCAGCTGGGAGGGCTGGTGAAGGCGATGACTGTCCCCAGCAGCCGTGGTCGGGACAATGACGAGAGTCACGCCTTCAGCGGGCAGGCTGAGAGTGTACCGTGTGGGGCGGCTCAAGGCCAGTTGCCGCATCAACATTTGTGCTTTGAGAGGACCTGACTGCCGTTGAAGAGTGATGTTATCAGCAGGAAAATCTAAGAAGCTATGGGACTGCACCCCTGGGGATTTTTTAAAAGCCAAATTTATAGAAAGTATGAATGAATGTTCAACATAGATGGAATTTTATTTTGTGTAATAAAAGATGATAGAAATCAACTGAGATGCCCAGTGTTTGCTCTGTAGCTCGTGCTGCCCTAGTGGTCTGTGGGTACCATCCAGACTCGATTTCTCCTCAGAGGCTCTCCAGGTAGAATTGCCCTTCCTACAACCTGAGGTGCCAAGGGCAGACCCTCCACCACTTCTGGAAGGGCAGGATGACACAACTTGTGCACATGTCACAATGGCACCCCCTAGAGGAGCCCACGTGACCTTCTTCCTCTGCTGGGATACTTGGAGGGCTTGGCAGTAATTCTGCTTGGTGAATGAACTTAGGTTAAGGACTATCATTTGAGATCAAGAAATCTAGATCTGACCAAAATGTATCTAGAAAGTTACAGATTTTTTTTAAAGTGCCGAGATAGTGAGACTAGATGCAGAGTCTAGTTAATCTCCAGCCCAAATGTCCTTCTTCCTGGGAGAAAGGATCCAGGCTCCACGCGTGCTGGTGGGACTGTCCTTCACCATGATAGTGTGGGGCCTGGGGGACTGTCCCAGGCACTTCACTGCATTTCCGAGCTTGTCACCCAGGGAACGTGGGCTCTGGACACTGGCCACCATGCCCTCTGGCACCCACAGGTGTGGGAGCTGGTTGGCATACTTGGGGTCCACTCGGTCAGGGGCATAAGGAGGAGTCATACCTGGGTGCTAAGTCAGGCAGTAGGGCTCCCTTGAGTTATGAAGTGACTGTGTTATTTGGCTTCAAGGTGAAGGATATGAGCCAAGGTCCCCTTTTCCACTTTGTTCTTCCCTTTGAGGACAGAATTGGTGCCCAAGCTCTGGGCCTGGGCTCTGAGTGTGGATGGTGGAGGGTGAGGGCCTGGCTGGGCTCTGAAGGCGGCTTTGGCTTTCTTGCCAGTCCTTTCCACTTTGTGCTTTCTAAAAACCACCTTGCTTCCATCACCCCCTTTCTCCCCACAGGCTGGGTGTAGCCCCCCACCCTGGGACTTGCCTGGCCTGCATTGACTAGCTCTGTCCTTGGTGTCCCCACCCCAGCTGAGAGCCACAGAGCTGAACTGGGTGAGCTCTGGGCTGCGGGGCTAACAGCAGCCTCTCTGGAGGTTTTGTGGCCCTAAGTTTCCTCTCAACGATTATCAGGTATCAGGCAAGTTCCTTTGTCTCAATGGGACTCAGTTTCCCACTGTGTAAATCAAGCAGGTTAGACCAAAACATTTCAGAGTGTGATAGCTATTTTAACTCCCTCAACCCACGTGTGTTATCTGTCACACTGCCCTGGGGACTTAGGAGATCACTGAGGGGTTGTCTGTGTGTGTTGTCATTGGAACAGAGGTAAGGAATGGTATTGGGACATATGTGACACTTTTGGGGAATATGTGACATGGCCAGCTCTGCTTTGTAAGGACAGTTTGGTCACACAATATGAATTAAAATCTGGTTCAGAGTGGTTTTCTTTTATTTGCTTTGGCTTCCTATTACTGAGGCTTTGTAAAAGATAATAGGGATTAAAGAGATACGATCTTCTGCCTTTTTTATTTTAGGTTCAAAAAGGTCAATAATGAGAGATGAAGATTTTCTAGAACCCCAGGCCTCCGGGAACTTTTTAGTCCAGAGCGCATCTTAATTAAAGCGATAAATACTTCCTTGGCCTGTCAAGCCAGAGAAAGGAGAGGGCAAGCCAGGTCCTCGGAGGGGCTCAGTCCATCTCTCCATCTCTTCTTTTGTAGCTGGGATGGAGAGTCTGTTGTCCCCCAAAGACATGGTCACGTCCTAAGCCCCAGAACCTGTGGAGATGGGACCTTATTTGCAAATAGAGCCTTTGTAGTGTCATCAAGGTAAGATGCAATCTTACAGGAGTAGGGTGGCCCTCGTGCAATATGCCTGGTGTCCTTTATAAGAAGAGAGAGAGACAGACGCATACCAGGTGGAGACACAAGCTCAAAGGGACAAGGCCCCATGATGATGCAGGCAGAAACTAGACTTATTTGTCTATAAGCCAAGGACTGCCAGTGATGCCAGAAATGGGAAAACTAGAATCTGCCTTCTGGCCTCCAGAACCAGGAGAGAAGAAAGGCCTGCAGCTTAGGTCCCCTGAGTTCATGGCACCACCCGTGCTCCCAGGCTGCCTGCTGATAAAAATGGCTCCCAGCTTTGTGAAGGGATGGGTGTTGTAGTATTTTCCCTGCCTCAGGGCATTGGTGAATGACCAGTTGTTTTTTTTTTTCCCCTTGGCAACCTGAGTCCTATTTGCTCATGGAAGTCCACGGAAAACAGAAATCAGATATAGATGAGTAATATCTCCCCAGAAGGCACAGCTATCTTGATATGGTGTTTGGCCCAACCCCCACTGACTTCACCTTCTTATTTGAGAGGACCTCATGTATCATTGAAGCCAGAACTTCTTGCTATTCGTTTCTCTGCTGTTTGCTGCCATTTGCCTTTGACCTTTTCTGAAAGTATGGCCTCAGGTGGTTGGGAGGGAGCTTAGGAGCCATTTTACTTGTTTCTTGGCAGTTTCCCTGGAAAATGCTCCCTCTGGCACTGCCAAGTCTACCAGGGTGATGTGCACGGTGGAGGAATAGAAATACGAGGAAACAGGATGCAGGGACTTTGGGCCCTGTTTCCACAGGAGTCATTTGCAAATCATGAGCCAGGGTTACCCTCGTGGCTCTGCTGGTGGGGCAGAGGGGCTGGGCCATGCAGCTTGGCTGTCCCCAGGACAAATTGTTTGCACAGATGGCCCCAGCACAGATGTTCAAAGACACCTGATGTGTGAAGGCATGAATGGTGCAGTGACCCTCGGAGCCAGTGAATGAGGGCAATAACGGGCTTTCTTTCCATGGCTTTGGTTTAAAGAGGAAATCTGTGATGGCAACCCTTGTACACTGCTGGGGGGAATGGAAAAGGGTGCCATGGAAAATGGTCTGGCTGTTCCTTCAAAAAGTAAATACAAGATTACCATAGGTGGAGAACAGTGTGAGATTCCTTAAAAAACTGGAAATAGAACTGCCATACCACCCAGCAATCCCACTGCTGGGCATACACACCAAGGAAACCAGAATTGAAAGAGACACGTGTACCCCAATGTTCATTGTAGCATTATTTACAATAGCTAGGACATGGAAGCAACCTAGATGTCCATCGGCAGATGCATAGATAAGAAAGTTGTGGTACATATACACAAGAGTATTACTCAGCCATTAAAAAGAATGCATTTGAATCAGTTCTAATGAAGTGGATGAAACTGGAGCCTATTATACAGAGTGAATTAAGTAAGTCAGAAAGAAAAACACCAATACAGTATATTAACACATATATATATGGAATTTAGAAAGATGGTAATGATGACCCCATATGTGAGACAGCAAAAGAGACACAGATGTAAAGAACAGACTTTTGGACTCTGTGGGAGAAGGTGAGGATGGGATGATTTGAGAGAATAGCATTGAAACATGTATATTACCATATGTGAAATAGATTGCCAGTCCAGGCTTGATGCATGAGACAGGGTGCTCAGGGCTGGTGCACTGGGATGACCCTGAGAGATGGGATGGGAGGGAGGTGGGAGGAGGGTTTAGGATGGGGGATACATGTACACCCATGGCTGATTCATGTCAATGTATGGCAAAACCCACTACAGTATTGTAAAGTAATTAGCCTCCAATTAAAATAAATAAATAAATTAAAAAAAAAAGATTACCATAGGATCCAGCAATTCCACTTCCGGGTATCTACTGAAAAGCAGTGAAGACACAGGCCCAAACACATATACGTACGCCCGTGTTCACAGGTGCGCAGTTCACAGAAGTCAAAAGGTAGAAGGAACCCGCATCCATCGATGCATGCCTGGATGAAGAGAACATGGCCCAGCCCCACAATGGAGTGTTTCAGCCTTAAAAAGACAGCCACTACAACACGGCTGGACCGATAAGGCATGATGGTCAGTGAGAGAAGCCAGACACAAGGACAGACCCCATATGACTCCACTGGTATGAGGTGTCTAGAGTCGTCAGACCCTAGACAGAGAGTAGGATGGGGGGCACGGGCTGGGGGAGGAGATGTTGGTGTCTAATGGGGCAGAGTTTCCATTGGGGAAGATGGGCAGTTCTGGGGATGGCCACACACCACGTGAACATACTTAATGCTGCCAACCTGGACACTTAAAAATGGTCAAGATGCTAAATGTGATGTTATCTGTACTTTGCAGCAGTGAAAATAAAAAGACACCATCTGCATGTGTGCCAGGGTTCTGTCATTTGGGTGGTGTTCCCCACCCCACCCACCTCTGAGGATGCTAGTCTGGACATTCAGGTGAGGCCCTTCCAGGTCAAGACCATTCAAGCCTGACCACACAGAGCAGGTGAGCTGAGCACTCTCCTTCTTCCATTAGGATCAGCAAGGTGGCTGCACCCCCAGGAACCCCGCTGTTCCTGGGGCTCACCCCAGCTTGATGAAGGGGAGAACACCACCTCTCTAGCTTCAGAGGAGAATTCACCAAATAATAAATCACACACATTACCCAGAGTGAGATTGTAGGAGCGTTGCATTTTTTTTTTTTTAATATACAGAAATTTTGGTCTAGTCTTAAAATTAGGAAATTCAACTACAGACTTTAAATTATGATGCATCTGTGGTCTTCTTCATTAAGTTATTTTTGTTCATCTTTTTTAACAGGCAGATAAAAATGTAAAACAGATTTAATAACTGAACACAGTTGACCAAGCCATTCCGTATAAGATAATGCTTTAGAGAGAGGGCCTTCCCAGTGAGACAGGGCCCCCTGGTCTGAAGACGCACAGAAACGAGAGCAGCGGTCTGCACCCCACACCCCGTGGAAAGGCACCCGGGGACTAAACGGTCGCCAAGCACAGGAGGCGACTGGATAGCAGCAGTGAGGCTTGCGCTATATGTCAACCATGTGTCCTACCAGTGTGTCTACAACAGAGGATGAAAAGAAGCCCGTGAGCATAGTGTTCCGTGTGCATCTTCTTCCATTTCAACATTTACAATTTGAATTCTTGTTTAAGAACACACAGACCTGCGACAAATTGAGTTGCCCTGTTTGTTGTTGTTTAAACAAGGACATTGGAGAACAATTTACAAATGGGTAACATTCTCAATGTGCCCTTTGGAAAAAAGGGATGGCTTTAAGTTATCTGTAGCTGGCATTGTAAGTGGGATTTGCCTTTCTAACCGAAATTCCTTGGCCCAAGATATGACTACTCCTGCTCAGGGGTGACATGGTGTTATGTTAACAGTGGGGACTTGGGCGCGCTTGGGACACCACCCATCCAGACGTGCACAGACACAGGTCGAGGTCAGACCAGCCCTGGCGAGGGGCTGTGGGATGGGCCCGGGATGGGCGAACCAGCCTTGCCAGCGGTCTAGCTAATGCCTCTCCGCCCCTCAGATCCCAGCTGTCCCCCAGCGGCTCAGCTCCCAGGCCCCAGCCACAGGCTGTGGTTGGACCCCAACCTCTTCTGTGCAAAATGGGAGACAGAAAAAGAATTCTGAAGGTAAAAGAACCACTGCTTTTTTCTGCATTTCCCTCCTGGGATATCATAAATTCGAGGAAAACGGAGGGCATGCTGGGTGCCCACACTGCCAGGAGAGGCCCCCAAGGGAACTGTCTGGGGAACCCAGGCCCAGCCCTCCACTTGAGCTCAGCCAACCACATGGCAGAGCTGACCTCCTCAGCTTCCCACCTTCTCAATTACAGCCACAGAGACGAGGTACCATCACCCCCAGGGGCTTGGCATCCCCAAGGTCACTGTAGGTGGCTGCAGACCCAAATCCATGCTCTCATGCGTCATAGTTATCTTTGAGTGAGAAGACCAGGGTCAGGAGAGTGCTTTGGCGAGGGGTGACTGAGAACTGATCCAAGTCTCTTTAGAGGCAGCTCAGAGACTTCTTGGCATTCTCCAAACCAGAGTGGGAGTCCAGCTGGAGGTGCCAATGGGGGCTGAGGTCTGCGCTGTGGCCAAGTCAGCTCCTCCTGGGTTTGGTCCCTCTCTGCTTTCTTTCTGACTCTGCATTCTGCATCAGCGGCACCTGCAGACCTGGCTCTCCTGGATTGTCCCCATGAGGTCAGGCATGTCCAGGGCCGGGCTTCGTGCTCTTGAAGTTGGAGATGCAGACAAAGAAAACCCACCCACTGGGCAGAATTCAGGACTTAGAGAATCGGAGTTGGAGCCAAAGGAAACCAAAAGCAAAACTCCCCCTTCTACCTACTGGAGGGGATCATTCTCAATAATACTTTGGTATTTTCCTTTGAAAGAACAATTTTGACTTTTTTTTTCCTCTATAGGCAGGGGTCTCAAAATGCAAATGTTCCCAGTGTTCTGATTTGCACCTGCCTTCCTTGACCTTCCTGCTCCCAGGAACTGTGCTGGGAGGATGAGGGATGGAGGGGACTTTCGGGGGAGGAGCAGTGAAGTGGGCCCCAAGCAACCAAAAGGATATTCTTGCAGTCTAGTTCCCTGAAAAAAAAAAAAAATGACCCTGACACAATAAATAATGAAATTTCAAAATGAAAATACTGGATAAGAGGAATGGAAATATCATGCCAATAAGTAGTTCCTTATTCTTGAGATATGCATCTGGTCCTCTGTGTGCACGCACATGTATATACGTGCACACGGGGCTAGGCACACACGCACACACAGACCAACTGCACCCATCCTGGGGAGGGGGTGCTAGGCTGGTGGGCCACCTGGGTGAGAGCATCCTTCCTGCAGAGTGGCGCTCCCCTGTTGAAACTGTTGATCCAATTGCTCTGCAGTGAGTGCTCCCCCCAAAAAATGACAAGGAGACCTCTGTCCCACCGCACGCCCCGAACAGTGAACATCTGGTGGAATGACAGTGTTCATTTAAAAAAGCTTCCATAGAAAAAGGGGGGTGTGACACACAACTCTTCTCACTCTCTGATCGCTCCTTTGTCCTCCTCCCCCTCCTAGAATGGATTGGCTTCGGGCAAGGGTGGTCAGGCACCTTCAACAGTCCTCACTGCCCGTGACCCCGCCCGTCCAAGTGTGCGTGTGTGCATGGTGCGTGTGCCCAGAGCAGTCCTGCTTAGAGGGACGTCTCCACGCTGTGGAGCGGGCTCCCGGGTCTGGAAGAAAACAGTGAAGAGGTAGCTGACTTGGTGCCGTGCGTGGTCAGGTAGACGCCGCTGTCTATGGCATTGTTATTCTGGTTGGGGGAGGGCGGCGGTGGGGCTCGCAGGCGTTCCTCGTTCTCATCCACGTCCGTGTCGTCAATCAGCGGGATGTTGTGGGTGTAGTCATTGATCAGAAACTCAGGCGTCGCCATGAAGTTATGGATGGAGGTCTTGGATTCTGGTTTCTCCAGGCCTTCGTAGAGGGAGCTACGGAACGCTTTCACCACCCGAATCTGGAGGGGGATGGGGGAGGGAAGGGAGGAGAGGGGGAGGAAGGAAGAAGGAAGGAGACCATGAGCAGCCAGCTGGCGCTGCCAGTCATGCCCACATCCATGGCAGGGGGCACTGCATGACAAACATTGGTCTTTTGGAAGAGAACGGTCGGAGCCCTCTGCCTGGGTGCGGTTACCTCCCATCATCTGACATGCATGCAGGACAAATGGTAGATATTCTGGAACTCAAGAGCAACAGATGCAGTGGACTGCTGGCTACAACGGGGGTGGGGGGGTTGGCAGGGGGATTCCAACATGGGAGCCGAGAAAGTTGACTGGGAAAAGGGAATGTGATGGGCCCTGGGCTCTCTACTTTCTCTTTCCGAATAATCTGGAACTTTCTGGCATGAGAAAAGTCCCCAGCCTCTGGGCACACGGCAGGCCTTTCTTGAGTGGGTCCCCCTCCAACTTCTCTAGGTCCTCTCTTCTGACCCCAGCTACCATGCCTCAGCAACTGCCCCTCTTTCTGGAAACTTCCATGACACTGCCCCTTTCTGGCCCTCCTACCTCACCAGTTTCTCTGTCTCCCTCTTCTCCACTCTTCCTTACTCTGTCCCAGGGTGCCTAGAGCACTGGCCTGTCCCTGTCCCTCCTCTTCCCTGTCCACACTGCCAGGCCAACCTCTTGGCCCTGGCCACAGCCCAGGGCTCATCTGGCTGAAACCAGGGGACTGCGGCTCAGGCCCCTGCCAGTCCCCCATCTGGAGGCACCCAAGATGGAAAATGGCTCCACTTTTGATTTCTACCCACCAAGCCTGTCCTTCTCGGATGCCCAGCATTTGACCAAGTCATCACTTCCTTTCACAGACCCTTTGGAGTGTGCACCTAACCCGCCCCTCTAGCCTTTCTCACCCTCCCCCTTTTCAGTCTCCAAGACACACAACTTCTTTCAGTCCCTGGAATCTGCCATATTTGCCCCATTCTCAGGTTCTCTGGCCACCCCACTGGCATCTGCAGGCCTCAGATCAGCACAAAGGTCCCCAGGAAAGAGCTTCCCACAATGCCTTGCTCCCCTGCTACCACAGCTCCAGCTGCACTCAGGCAGCCCTGAGCCTCACACCTCCTGCAGGCTTAGCCCTTCAGCTTCTTCTGACGGCCCTGCCTTCACTTCCATGCATGCTCAAGTCTCGTCGGGTCTACAAGCTGCAGAGCTGCTGCCTCTCTCTGCTCCTTCCTTAGGCCCCCAGCCTGGCCACTCTCATGCTTCTAGAAGGCAGAATGGATGGGAAACCCTAAGCTGGCCCCATGCTAACCAGCTGGCCCTGTGCTGAGATTCAGAGGCCAGACCCTCCCTATGTGAGTGAATGGACACATGTCAGTTCTAAAGCTACTTCCAAGTTCAAGGTGCTAGGGTTGGATTTTCTTGGTTTAGAGAAGGTATTGGCAACTGTGGCTCAAGAGCTAACTCTGGCCCTCAATATGGTTTTGTTAACGAAGTCTTAGTGGGGCCACGGCTACACCCATCCCTATGAGCATTTTGTCTGGCTGTGTTGGAGGGCGGAGCCGTGTAGTTTCCACAGTGACTTGGACCACAACCTAAAAGTACTTGCTCCCTGGCCCTTCATAGGACAACTTCACTGCCCCTTGGTTTTGACCATGAATCCCACTGTTAACAATGAGTCCTTTGCTACCCTCTAGTGTCTGGACCGGAGAAGGCAGTGGCACCCCACTCCAGTACTTTTGCCTAGAAAATCCCATGGACAGAGGAGCCTGGTAGGCTGCAGTCCATGAGGTCGCTAGAGTCGGACATGACTGAGCGACTTCACTTTCACTTTTCACTTTCATGCACTGGAGAAGGAAATGGCAACCCACTCCAGTGTTCTTGCCTGGAGAATCCCAGGGACGGGGAAGCCTGGTGGGCTGCCGTCTATGGGGTCGCACAGAGTCAGACACGACTGAAGCGACTTAGCAGCAGCAGCAGTGTCTGGACACCAGGGTTGGCATTGCTCAACCAGGCTCAGTGCTCCGTGATCAGTTTAAACCAGGAGAACCTCACAGTCAAGTGCCAAAAAATGAGCCACACTGCACCATCAAATTGGAATTTTCTAATTGCATATCTTAAATCCTGTGAGGATTTGCTTGGAATTTGGTGAAGACCCATCTTCTGGCTGCTAGATGGCCATCATTTGTTGTCAGCCCCTTCATTCCCCAGACTGGTTTCTGAGATGGGGCTGACACCAAAATTGAGTGTCATTTTGACCTTTTAAATGAAAAGGAACAGTTCACTTTTTGTAGCCATGGCAGATGTGGCCTCATTATTTGGGGCTTTTCTGGTGCCAGGACTGTGGGGGAACCATGGGCAGCTTCTTGGCTGCATGGTCATGCTGGAGGACTTGGTTTGGCTCTCAGCCACACCCTACAAGCCACAGAAGTGGGAGCCAGTGGCATCCTGCCACCCTCAACCCTGGTGGCCCTCGTGGTAAGTTTACTAGCAGTCATCTGGTGCCCTGGCCACCTCCTTTGCCCTCCCTTGGGCCTGGGTCATGTGATCAGGCCAGGCCTCTGCTCACTCTCACCCTCAGCTCTCCCAGACCACCCTTGCCATGGCCGTCCTCCAGGCTGTACTCAAAGACTCACTTGAATGCCTGTCAGTAGCCTTCTTTGCTGCCTGGTGCCAAAGCTTGGCACAGAGCAGCTGCTCAGTCACCAACATGAAATGCCAGGGCTGCCCGCTCAAACATGTGCCTCTGGCTCAAGTCAACCTGAGTGTGTTTACAGCTGACCGTGAGTCAGCTTCCCTCCAGCTTCTGTTTCCCTGTATCCCAATCTTGGGCTCTTAACAAATGGCTCAAGATGGGTCTTACGATGGGGTGTTTTCAGGCCACCTCCAACCAAAGGGCACAGCCAACCTCTGGGACGTGGGTTTGGTGGGAACTGGGAAGACAGAACCACCCTGGAGGCCTGGGCTCACACCCGGGGGCCTGAGGATGTCCCCATGGTGAAGTTGATGCCTCCCTGTGAAAGCCTGGTCACAGCCAAGTGGGTCCAGCACCCTGCCCTAGCTCCTCTCCTGGCCTGGGACTGTCCCAGAGGCCAGGGCAAGGCCCTCAGGTCACTTCTCCATCTCTAGAACCCCAAAGGGATGTCACTGCGCTCAAGGCTGCCAGTGTTGCCCACAGCTTACAGCCCAAGTCGATGCCATCAACACCCCCTGTACCACGACCACCTGCAGCCAGGACCCACCCTTCCTGGCACCTGCTGCCCCTGCAGCTCCTGTGGATGGCTAATAGGGCCTCTTGAACTGAAGGAGGTCCTGGAGGGACCCCCAGCCTTGCCTCTGCCGACCCTGCCCGTTGCCTTGTCTTCCCATCCAGGGGGCAGGGCTCTGGCTGAACCTTGGAGGCACCCAGCACTGCAACCCCAGAGCTGAACATCAGCATGTCTTGCGGCCCCTAGTTCTCAAACCTCTCCCCATTGAAGCCCTTCCCACCTCTATGACTGCAGCTGTGTTTCCCGGGGACCACAATCCCCAAGCCCAGAGATGCTGGGGGCCGGGCCCCTGGATCTTCCCTGGGTCCCTGGGGGTCTTCCCTGTCCCCATCCCTTTTGTCTGACACTGAGTCGGGCCCTGCCCTTGTGTCTAGCAGGTGAGGACTCCAAACATCCCAGCAGCTGCTGAGGCAGCTCTGGGTCCTACCATGGTGGCACTCACACCAGTCTGTGCAGTGTGGGACACCCCCCGCCCAAGTCCAGGTGACTGTAAGATAATTTAAAGGTGAAAGAAAGACATGAAAAGCACCAGCCAGCGAAGAGGACTCCTAGGTTAGGGCAGGTCTGGCTGGGGCTGGACGCCGTGCTGTAGTTTCTTGCCCCATCTCTCCTGAGACCCGTCACAACCCCCACCTCCTGGCATCTGAGAACTGCCATTTTTTCTCCTTCACTGCTTGGGCGTGCCGCCCGGCCATCTCCCTATCCCTCATCTAGGTTACTCTTTGCCCCTCTCTTGGTGCTTCGGTCCTTCCAGCTGTGGCTACGGAGGACCCCAGCTTCATTTGGCTCTGTTCTCTTCCGCCCCTTGCTCTCCACGCCAACCCCTGTTTCCAGGCTGGACACCGGGTCATCCAGGCCTTTTCTCCACCCACGTCCATGCATCTCCTGGGTGCTTCTAGCCATCTGTCTGGTAAGGAGACCCCATCTCTATGTCCATACTCAGGGCTCTGCCTGCTTCCTCAATTTTACCTCCCACTCCCATGTCTCCTCCCTTGTTGCCGCTCTTGACCTCCACTCTCTCTTGGCATGGAAGCCTGAGCCATGTTTTCAAACAAACACAAGTCAGACCGAGTCACACCCTCCAGTGCTCCAAACCCTTCAGTAGCCCTGTGTCCCTCAAAGGAAAAGTACTGCCAAGGCCTGCCTTGGGCCATTGTCTTCCTCTTCCTCCTTTACTTTCTGCAGCCCCCTGGCTCTTCAAGTGGGACACTCTTGCCTCAGGGCCTTTGCGCTGGCTGTTCCCTGTGTCAGGAAGGCTCTTCCCCAGGGAGCCTCATGGCTCCCTTTCACCTCTTTCCATGTGTAGCTGCAATCCACCTATCTCCCTCAGCAGCCCGGTACCTCTTCTGCCTCCTTTTCTCCCCAGCACAGTTCACCTTCAAACACCTCATACATCCTATTTATTCTCTGTTTCCTGTCACTGGAACATAAGACCCCTGAGAGCAGGGGGCCCACATGGACTGGCACATGTCTCCCATCATAGCTCCCCCAACCAGCACTCTCTACCCGTGTTGCTCAGAACAGTTAGCCTGAGTGTCCCACAGGGCCATCACACCTGCCCCCTTCCCCCGCCTAGACTTTTCTTCCACCAGATCATCTCGTCAGCCTTGTGTCCTCATTTGGAACTCAGCTCACAGTCCACCCTCTAAGAGGCTGTCTCAGACAACCTTTATCCCAAACAGTGCCTGGCCGGCGGGGAAGGTGGCTCGGGGGGGCCCCGCCGTCCCTAACGTTTCTCTTGTTCTTCCTTTTGTTCTGAGGCTGGTGAGCATCTGCACTGAGTGCAAGCTTACTTCTTTATTGTCTGCCGCCCAGGGCCTACCTTCTTCTCACCCTGAGATCCTGACCCGCAGGACCACTGGGGCCACACGGAGGAGGGGTGCTTGTGTCAGACTGTGCCATGGGGGCATGCTACTGATGAATAGTTGGGGCCTGAGGAGGCAGGGTTGTGAAGGTCATGGCTGAAATTGGATGGACTGTGCTTTGGTTTTGAATTTTAATCGCTGGAGTTTGCAATGGAGGTGCTGGTGGAGGCGGGGAAGGGCCATGAAAGCAGACAGGATGGTGAAGGACTGAGGGAACACCTACCCTATTAAAAGAGAAGAAAAGGAGAGAAGAGAAAACTAAAAGCAATAACAACAGTCACAATAGAAACTGGGCCTGATGCCTTCTGTCCTGTGGGATGAACAGGCCCTGGGGGGTTGACATCCTCTCTACCCTCTGCTCCTGTCTCAGCATGAGGCTCACAGAACTCAGAATTCTTCCGGCCAACTCCTGCCCTGTCTTGCTCTACTCCCTGAAAGCCTGTGCATGATTGATGGACATGCCTGGCTCTGGACCAACTACTAATCCAGAACTTTCTGTAGGAGGAAGGAAGCTGGCAGCTTCCCTGGCATTGGGGCTTTGGACTTAGAGCAAATTCCGAGCACAGCAGCCGGGGAGAGCCATGAGGCCTCCATGAATTTCAGGTTCTCAATTCCCAAACCCTCCCCATAGGCATGAAGTTGAATCATGACTTGAAAGCAACACAAAGACATGTAAGGTGATGGAACCACAGTTGAGGGGACAGCAAGGGGAAGGTTCCCTTTCCTCAACCATGGAATTAGGAGATGTGAAAATGCAAACTCCAGAGTTGGCCCTTTCACTGAGGTACTGAATCCCAAACAAAAGACATGGATTTGCGGGTGTTGGCCAACCGAAAATGCTGGTGGCTGATGAGGTTGTAAAGATTACCCCCCATTCTGTGGGCATGTGTGTGTGCCCAGGACTGGGATAGTCCAGCCTCAGTGGCTGGCATCAGCACAACATTGCACTCAGTTGACCCAGGCATGGAGAGTCCTGGGCTTTTTGGGAGCTTGGCCTTGCCTCTCACCCCAGCCATCTCCAGCTTCAGGATCTCAACTAAGTCTCTTGAGCTGTCTCAGCCCTGGCTCCCAGCCCCTGCAGTTGGCCTGGAAGTGCCTACTGGGAAGGGCTCCAGAGCAGGGCTTCCAGGGTCGGCCTGAGGCTTTCGGCTGGTGTGTGCTTTTGGAATTGTCTGCAAGGTCCTTCCACATGGTAGGGCCCCTACCTGCATGAAGGCTTGGGCAGGGTTGATACTGTTCCTAGTGTGGAGACAGTGTGCACACTGTCAAAGAGACAACTGCAAATGCCAATACACTATTCCCAGAAACCCACACGGGCAGAGTTGGCTCGAAACCAATGGATTTCCTGAGAAGGAAGCAAACTCCAGCAAATGAGACAGCTTTCACTTGCAAGACTCTTTCCTCCATCCTCCATGGGGCTGCCTTAACTACTGCTCTGTGAGTGTGTGAGGAGCACACTCCCTGCTCTCCAGAAGGGCATGTCCATGGAAGACCCAAGGCCCCACCTAGCTGGGCTTTGCCAAGTTGGATGGAATGTTTTCATGTTGCAAAAGCCAATCAAAACAAAACAACTGCCATGATATGTTTCTGGCACAGTTGATCAGAACAAAACCACCCTGAGGGAGTTCTTCTGGCCACATCTGACCAAAATCACAAGCTGCCCCTGCGGCAGTAAACATTGGAGTATAGACGGCTGGGCTGATGTGAACGGGCTTTGGATGTGTGGCTGGGGAGGGCCTGGGGTGTGTCTGTGTGTCCCCCCTCACACCTGGGGGCAACCACCTGGCACCCTGGGCTTGCTGCTTATAAGTAAACCTGAGTGAACAGACACTCCCTGTCTGGCTCCACCTTGGGCATCCTGACAGCCAGCATTATTGTGTGAGAGTGTAATCAGGGCAGGAATGGGGGTGACTGACACACTAACAGAGGATAGGATTTCACACCCCTTTCATTTCCAAAAGACTGAAGGTGGTTAGTAAAGGATGAATTTCCCTAAGCCACTCATATGGGAGGCCTCAAGGCCAAGCATGGCTGAGGTCCTGTGAAATGAGGTGGCAGGCCAAGAATGAAATGGCTGTGGTGGGGCAGCCACTGAGCCAGGCAGGAGAAATGGCTGAGTGAGCAAGGAGGAGGCAGCTAAGGCCATTGTGGAGCTGGGAGGTCATTGCCTGTTGACCAGGGATGTGGGGACCGAGTTAGGACTCCTGAATTCAGGAGCAGCAAAGACCCACAAGCACATATGGGCATGGGAAGCCCAGCTCAGGGGGATGTCAGAGGTTGACTAGGAAGTGTGGGTGGCTGTGAATGTGGGCACGTTGAGCCCCAAGGATCACTGCATCTCTAGCCTCCCCCCAAACATCTTTTGGAAGGATTCTCCTCCCCTTCAGATTCTGAGGACATTCTCTGGCCACTTCTTCCATTGATGTTACATGCTGGGACCTGCGTTGGGTAATCTGTGTCAAGTTTCATTCTGGCCTTCAGAATCCTCGTCCACACCCTGGACTGGGCCTTCCACCTAGACAGCCCGAGGTTCTCCATAGAAGTGACACTGGGCTGAGACTGGCTGTGGTGCTCAGGACGAGGCGCGGCCTGGCCAAGTGGTGGGCAAGGAGGACAGGAGCCTTCCTGAAAGAGCCAGGTTTTCCCGAGGAAACCTTGTGCCCTGTGACCACTGGTAAGTTCTGAGAGAGAGACTGAAGGCCTGGGGCTGTCCTCTGCTCCACCACGCCTTCCCCTGATTTGCATGATGTGGGTGCCAGGCTTGGTGATTTCTCAGGGTCTTTGAAGCTCAGACTGGGAACCAGTTTAGAGTTCCAAGCCAACCTGCCACGCGGTGATGGTGGGAGGAAGCAGTTTTGGTGGGCAGTATCTGGAATCTGGAATGTCCCCTGGTGTCACCTGGTCCTCCATCCAGCATCTTCCTCTGCAGAGGGGTCCTTTCCGAGGTGCTGTGCCTTTGAGGCCGCCCCTTGTGAATCAGAACATCAGAGCCCTCCGCAGGCCGAAGGCACTCATCTCCCAGTGGCACAAGGTGTGGAAGGGACAGCGAACCTTCTTCTGGCCAGGAGCTACTTGGGTCCCTGTAGAGTGGCTCCTACTCTACACTTCTGGGCTCCCGGCAGTGGGAAGGGGGCTGTGGCACATGGTCGCAGAAAGAAGGAAGGCACTAGGAGCCAAGGAAGACACAGGAGAGACACTGCCCCAAGGGAGGAAGCTGGAGGCACCCAGACAGACAGGCAGATGGACAGACAGACAGACAGAAAGCACAGAGAGAGATGGCAAAGGAACACGTGGAGGAAGTGGGGCAGGGGGAGGGCAGCAGCTGCCCAGTGGGCCCTGGCCAAGCCTCCTGTAAGTCTCTCTGGGTGGAGTGGTGGCAACTCCCCTGTGTGATGAGGCTGGAGCTTTCCAGCTCACCCATGATGGCCAACAGCCAGTACTTGTGGCTCAGGTGGGTGTCTCAGTGAGCATTCAAGGTAGCCGGATGTGTAGCCTGTGGGATGGAGAATGCATTTGTGTGTGTGTGTGCGTTCACATGTGTGACATTTCCAAAGGGGACAAGGTGAACCCCAGTGGGGACCAGTGCAACCCACATCCCTTCCTTAAAGGGCAGAGTGGCCTGAAACAATAGCTTAAGCAAGAGGAGGGACGCCCTCCACTCGGGACCTCTCACCAGTTCCTAAAAAAAAAAAAAAAAAAAGAAGAAGAAGAAGAAGAAGAAAACAAACAAACAAACAAACCAAAAAACCATAAAAAAACTACAAGACAAAGGAAAAAAAGGAAAAGAGAAGAAATCAAGGTAAAAGAAAATCCCAGAGTCTGGTGGGAAAAGCATAGTTAACGACTCCTGTCTGTGGGGAGTGGTGTGTTCTCAGAGTGAGAGCTGCCAGGTCCCACTGGAAGGAAAGGAAAGAGGCTCATATCTGAAGGTTCACTGTTTTGTTTTTGAAAACATCAAGTTTGTTATGAGAAGTAGGTGACCCTGGGTGGCGGGGGGTGCACATGGTTCCTTGCATTGTCATTCGGGGGACCATGGGGTAGTGGATTCAATGGTCCAATGGCTTTCCTTTTGTCTTTGTAAAGAAATGTGAGCAAATGTGGAAGTTTCTACCTCTTTAGGACCGCCCCTGGGTTCCTTTCTAAATGTGATGACATGGCGGGAAGTTTTCAGTGGAACGTATAGCAAGGAATCAATGTCTCCCAACTTCTCGAAGGAAGGAGGACAGAGAGTATGGACCAGATCAGGTTAAGACCTTCCAATCCTGAAGCCTGCTTGGAAAGAGCAAAGATGCATTGGGGACAAATGGAAATGTGGCCGAGGGTGGATTTGGGGCATGAGGAGGGCTCCTGGGGACACCTCTAATGCCTGGTGGCTCAGGTCTACTGCCTTGGGAAACCACCTCAAGGAGAGTTCTGGAAGCTGTTTCTTTAGTCCCCAGTTGGTGGGCTGAGTTCTTCCACTGCGAAAGATGCTGCAAAGGCTTCTCCTTCGAGTCCCGGAGATGGCCCTGAGCCCACACACCAACCTTGTTCTGCCCCGCAGAACACTGACCAAGTGCCCACCAAGTCCCCAACGCCACTAGAATACGGCCCAAGTTCGTGAAGAACCATCAGCAAAGGCAGACCAGTTCAAGAAAAGAAAACCAATGACAGAAGGAGCACTAAACAAAAATAAAATAAAATAAACCAAACAGAGAAAAGAACGAAGGTCCAGCAGTGCCATGGATTCAGTACATTTCATAAGAGGCTATGGCTTTGGAGCGACACACCATCTGGTGGGAAGGACTGAACGGGGCAATAAAGAAAGAACGGAAAAGCCACGGTGCGCGGAGGATGCAAGACTGGAAAAAAAAGAGAAGGAAGAGTTGGAGGCTTTTTCCTCCCCAGAGATGCCATTTATGAGAGAAAAGGGGACTCAAGACTCACTCCCAGCGGCACTGGTGGGATTGGCAGCAGAGAGAATTACGTGAGTAGGGGTAGAAAGATTGGTTACGTCATGGAGCTGGCTGAGGACCGAGGACCGCCGGCGCACAGCACCCTGAAATGAACCGCTTCTCTTGAAGGTACTCACTACCTCCATCTGTGGGAGAGAAAATGAGATAAAGGTTGGCTTGCACTGTGGTCCTGGGGACCGCACGGGGGTGGGGCTAGGTGGGGACGGGGACCATGCTGGGCGCATATCGTGACAGCAAAGCCTCATGGGGGTCGCCGCGGTGCTTCCGATGGGACCGTGGCCAAGGCCCTCGGCCTCTGCGTCATCCATCAAGAGACGGTTTGCTGAGCGAATGATTTGGGCTCAGAAGACTTGGGGCGCTCGGGGATTAGTGATGGATCGGGTGCACCACAAATGATTTTAGGGAGAGCCATTTGCATTCACGATATGCTCATTGCAAGCCACTCGTCAATAAATACCTGTGTCTGGCAATACTTTGTTATCCTAGGTCAGTAGTGCTCAACTTTTTTGCTGCCCCAACACACCTGAGGGATGTGACATGCTCCCATTAGGAACAAGGTCGTGAATGGTGGGGACAGCTGCCCTTCCCCACCCGTTCTTGCTTACATGGCTCTAACCTGGCATCACTCTGCTCCTGTGGCTCGTCCAAGTGACTGAGGGGTATTCAGAGGGAAATCTCAATGGAAGAATGGATTTTACAAGAGGGGGAGGGGTTTTCTCAAAGCCCCCGCTTTGTCTTATCAGAATGCTTACCCACAGAGCCACAGGAAGGGCGGGAGGAAAATGGAGAGCTAGGTCTGGGGAGCAAAGATGGCTTTGGCTTTGGCCCTCACCCTTTAAGCTTCCAGGGAGCCTTTGGGAAAGAAGTGCCATGGGGGTGAACTTGCCAGAGACACAGTGTCTTCAGATTTCCCGACCCTGCCTTTGGCTGGCGGTGGGGTAGGGGGTGGGGGTGGGTGGGGGGGCTGGGGGGTGGAGCAAAGCCAGGCATGGGTTTCCAGGTAACTGTGGGTGGGTGGGCACTATGAATGTCCTGCCATCAGAAATCTGTGTGTATAAATTCTGGGACGCCAGCCTGCTGTGACACACTTGGAGTGCTTCTTAGGGAATGACCTCTTGGGTGGGCTATGTGTGTCTGTGTGTGTGTGTGTGTTTACGGAATTTTTTGGAGTTAGAAGGTAGGTCCAATTTCTAGAAAGTGCCTATCTAGAACTATTTCTAGAGAGTTCACTGGATGATGTGAGCAGTATGCATTTTTGGAGCCCAGAGCACACTGGCTGCCTGCTCTGGGCCCGAGGTCATGGCCCCTGCTCCCAAGCTCCCAGGTGGCTACGTGGTAGCCACCAGGGTCCGTGGTGTGTCTGACACACGTCCAGCCTCTAGGAAGAAGGCAGCTTGAGTGCTCGGACTCCCTCCATCCCAACCACAATGAAGACGTCCATCATTTCAACCCTTGGATGCACTGTGAGACAGACTTATTGTTGTGTGCCCACTGCTGAGTGCCCATAGGGCTGGCACAGTGCTGAGCTCCTCAACACACTGAAGGAAGATGACCCATGCCATGATGTTGCCATCTCTTTCTATTTCTTCCCTAGGTTGAGATGTTTCTAAGGCTACAGAGATAAGTCTGTCTCAAGAGGGGACTCTTACTGTGGAAAAGGCAACAAAGGAAGGAAAAAATGCCTTTCCTGTCTCGGATTGGGCCTCTCCAGGTGGTGTCCCGATGGGATGATGGTATCAGTCAAAATACCACATCATTTCCCCTCGCCCCCACCCCATCCCAGAAGCCCCCACACTGGGCCAGGAACAAGGCACAGTCACTGCTGAAGCTTCTCTTTGCTTTATAATGGAATGCAAAATAGACCATGTCGTGAGTGCTTTGAAAAGCTCCAAGTCCTTAGATTTGAGGACTCATTCTGGAATGAGGGCTTCCCTGGTAGCTCAGCTGGTAAAGAATCCACCAGCAATGTAGGAGACCCCAGTTCAATTCCTGGGTCAGGAAGATGCCCTGGAGAAGGGGTAGGCTACCCACTCCAGTATTCTTGGGCTTCCCTGGTGGCTCAAATGGTAAAGAATCTGCCTGAGATATGGGAGACCTGGGTTTGATTCCTGGATCAGGAAGATCCCCTGGAGAAGGGAATGGCTACCCACTCCAGTATTCTTGCCTAGAGGATTCCATGGTCAGAGGAGCCTGGTGGGCTACAGTCCATAGGGTCGCAAAGAGTCAGACATGACTGAGTGACTAAGCACAGCGCTGCACATTCTCAAATGATGTCCTGCCTGGCTGGTGCGCTGTCATGATGGGTGGGCAGCAGGTTAGGAAAGGCCTCCATTTAGCAACATAAAAAGTTGTGGTGGCCTCTGAAATCTTGGGAGCAATTCTGTATTTTGCAAAAGTCATAAATCTAAGGCTGGTTCCCTAGACAATGGTTCTCTTGGCTTGGGGTGTATACAACCTAAGGGACTTTAATTTTCCTGGGCTTTATTTTCTCGGTTCAAGTAGGTATTTTGAGTAAAAAAGAACTTTTAAAAAGTGAGCTACAGTAACGTTGGTTCAGCATTCTCGAGAAGCATGGAGGATTCAATGTGACCAAGTCCAGGGGAGGGAGACTTGAGTGACCTTAGGTAGGTCCCTTCTCTCTGGGCCCCATTTCCTTGTGTGGAAAGCAGGGGTCAGAAGTGTCAGACTCTGTCTGAGGGGACACAGCTAGCTGGGGCACCAGGGACCTCCACCCAGACACCTCAGATGGGGGCAGGGCTGCTGTCTTCAGCTCACTGATGGGATTAAATAGGCTCTGCTGCACAACCTGCCTGGCATGACACCCCAGAGCCATTCGGAGCCGGGACAGGGTGGGTAGAGGCTCACAGATGAGCAGCAGGAGGCCACAGAGGAGAGCTAGACAGCTGGCATCAGAGGCTCTTCCCATTCTACTGGGCACTCTCTGTTCTGGCTGGGCCGAAGACATCCTTCTCTGGCCATGCTGGTGCTTGGGATGCCAGGAGGCATGAGCCAGAGGCTGGGAGAAGCCCCTTGGGACCCCAGGGAGCTCCTTCACATGGTGCTCTTTGGTGTCCCCTCACCCAGCCCTATAGGATCCCAGGCTCTGGGTGACCCGGGATCCTGCAGCTTTGGAAAGTCCCCCGGGGCATCCTGCCCACCTCTGATGCCAAGTGTAGGCACAGCTGCCCTGAGTGTGTATGCCCTGGTGGCAGCAGGGAGTGGACTCTGAGAAGGCTTCATGGGATGAGGAGCTAAGGGGGCCTGGGACCCAGACAGCAGCCAGCATGGAGGCATAGTAGCATGGGGGAGCAGAGAGGGAAGTCTGGAAAGGCAGCAGGGGTTCTCGGGGCACAGGGCGCATGGGTTAGGAGAGAGCCTGAGAGCTTCTGGCCGGTGCTCGGGGAGGAGAGAGGGGCGCCTGGAGGCTAGGACCCCAAGGTCTGTGCGGGAGCAGCCAGTGAGCTGTGCACACCAGGAGGGCACTTTGGGATGAATCCATGGTGATGGGTGAGATGCTGCAGGCAGTGAGAGCCGTGGGCTGAGGTCCCCACCCAGGCCAAGGGGCCCACGGCGGGAAGTTGCCTAAACGGGGGCTGGGCAGTGTTCTTCCCTCCCGTGGGTCTCTAGGGGAAGAAGCAGTTGGAGCTGGCTCAGGGCAGTTGGGGCTGGGGGTCCGGTACAGAGCGTGGAGAAACGCACAGGAGAAGCAGGGAGTAGTAAGTGTCACAGACTGGCTAGGTTGACAAAGAGCTTCAGGGGTCCAGGGTGGACACAGGAAACTGAAATCCAGGCAGAGACACGGGTGATTAGGCCCGGAGGAGGCAGGTGGTGGCTGGTCTGTGGATGCAATGGCCATGCACCCAAGTGTTCAGGGACACAGGAAAAGGGCTGGGGGCAGCTCCAGGTTCTTGGCTTGTGCAGAAGTGATGCAGCCATCCATCAGCGGCTGGGGGGCTGTGAGGAGGTGGGCTCGGGGTGGTGGGGCCTGTGGTCTGGGCTGAGCAGAGCCCCAGCCCAGGGCTGCTGGGTATCTGGCCAGAAAGAGGAGGAGGTGGTTGCCATCTGGAGGCTGCGCAAGGAGGGCCAGGCTGTGGGGAATGGGCGCCTCCCCGCTCCACCCCGCCCCAGGGCCTGTGGGATTTCCAGCAGCTGGGGTCACAGCCAAGAGGCGGGGGCAGACCAAGATCTCAACAGTGGGTGGGAGTGACAGGCAAGGAAGAGGGAGAGGGGACAGGAAGTTGCCAGGAGAGCAGGGCGGACTGCACTTCCGGAAAGGCGCTGGGAGGCAGCAGGAGGAATGGAGGGATGGCCCAGCTCGGGAGCCAGGAGGACGTCTCGCAGACCTTGGTGAGGACTGATGTCAGGCCATGATGAAATCACCAGGGAGTGCCAGGGAAGGACCCGGAGACACAGCAAGTATGGAACATTCTGGCAAGAAGGCTGGCCGGGAAGAGGTGGGGGCAGGAAGTGAGGGTGGCTCTGTCAGGCGGGCTCTCATGAAGCCTTCGCAAGTGCCCCCAGCAGGGTGCTCATCACGACTGTCTGACTTTCTAGAGGACAGCCGCTGATGGCCTAGACCTTGACCAGCACTGACATTTGGAGATTGGGATGAACAGAATGGATCACCTTGGTGGCCAGAGTGTGCATCCCAATGAAGTCTTTCCCTAGAATTCACAATATAACCCAATAAATGGCGAGTTCATCAAAGGCTATTTGAAGTGGGTGTCTGCCTCGGCCTCAGAAGGTCCCTTTCCCGTTACCTGGGACCACCCCCAGGAAATAAAACAAGTCCCAGTAGCTATTCGAATAGCAGGTGACCTGTGCCTTCACCTCTCCAAGACACAGCTCTTGGTCACAGCAAACAGTCTTAGCTGCCACCTGCACCCACTCTGGGGAGGCCACCTGGGCTCTGAGGGGGTGTCAGGGAGAGGCCTTCTCACTGACATTCCGTCGCTGGGCACTCCAAGAAACTGCCCTTGTGCTCATGGCGACCAGACCCCAGGGCCGCCCTATTGGTCTCAGGCTCATCTCACCCGTTCTCTACCTCTGGCTTGCTGGCCCCTGTCTCGAGGCGTGAGAGCCGGACTGGCCAAGCCTCCCAGTGGCTTACCTGTGTCTGGATCCGGTTGAGGCCCCGGAACCAGAGGATCTGGCCTCTGCGGAGCTCCCGCTCGGCGTGGTCAATCTCTTCTTCTCCTTCAGCCAGCTCCTCGTCAGTCATCTCATCCTTCCCGGGCCCATGTCCTGCTTCCTTCAGGCACTTAAGCTGGCTGGTGGGGATGGTTGCGATGACCTGGATTGCCGGAGGTGAGGGACAGCAGGCAGAAGTGACTGTCAGAAGTGGGAGGGCCGCTGGGTCCGGAAAGGAACCCACACTGGCCCTCCCTCAGACCCAGGCCAAGGCCGCTCCCCCCGCCTGCTCTGCACCATTCTTGGCTACTTTCTCAAGGCTTTCTCCCAGTGAGGGGGCAGTGTGTGCCCAGAGGAGCAATGCATGTCACCTTTCCACACAGTATGTGACATAAGGGACTCACCTTACCAGACCAAGGTCTGGCTCTGGCCTGGCTCCTAGGAGGAGACCTTTAGGGCCCTGCCTGATGAGTGGGTCTTGGTTTGCCAGCGGCTGAGGGCCGGTGGTCTATGCCACTGGAAATCTTGAGGCCGGTGGTCTATGCCACTGGAAATCATGGAAATGCTGGAAATCACGGCAGTGTGATTTCTGGCACGGGCCTGGACCTCATATACCAGCTTGACCTCTGGGGCCCAGAGATCAAGAAAATGAGGTGAGCCACATGGGTGCTCCAGGCCTCCAGGAGTGACTCCCCCTCAAGTCCCCAGACGGCACTGCTCAGGGGAACTTCCCTGGTGATGGTATCCTTGCATATTGTCACATGTGGCTCTTAGGAGAAATCGTGCTGCTGACAGTCCTGTGGTGGGGACCTAGAAGCCTATTCCCGCTCCCTCCTGGATCTGCCCTATGTAAGCTTGATCTTGAATGTCCAACCTCCAGACAGTAACATCTGACGTTGAAGCTGCTCGGTCTATGATACTTTGATGTGGTGGCCTGAGGTGGCCTGAGACACAGGATAAAGTACATACTGGACTCAGCCTCCTACACCAATGTTCTAGAACTCTGGAGAAATATCCTTAGGGTCCTCTTGTGTTCCCAGGGCCTGATCTGGCCCCTCCTGGCCTCTGCCCAGCCCCAGTACCCAAGCCCTTTCTTCCTAATGTAACCTTTGGCACTAGGAACTAGCTTTAGCTGCAGCCACAGAGCCAGAAGTGTGAGACTTGCCCGCTGTCAGCTCAGAGGATTTCCTCATTTCCCTTGAGATGTTCTCTTGTCCTCTTGAAGGTTCACAGAGGTATTGTGTAGCTTCAAATATGTGAGCATCTTCCAAGTTACCCAATTCTAAAGCACAATTTTCAACTCCTACTGTGGAAAAGGGAGTGGCAGGTGGTTTTACCAGGGTCTGTCACATCCCGGCCATGCTCGTTTGCATGCTCTCCACTGATACTGTCACTTGTGGCTTTGCACCTAGGTCATGGCCTGTCCCAGAGGCAAGACAGGAGCCCCTGGGCTGTCTGCACTTACTCAGACAATTGGGAAGGGAGCACAGGGCTGGAAAAGTGGCAGAGGCAGATGCTTACCTGTCCCCAGACCAGTTCCCCAATACCGACAAACAGGCACCAGAGCCACTGCTCCGTGGACAGTGGGGAACAGCTGAAGGGCTTTCCACCGAACTGGACGATGACAATCTGTGGGAGAGGGGTGGGCAAGAGGTGGGTCCAGCCAGCACCTCTAGCCCTCGGGTCACCCCTGCCCGTGGGCCCAGCTCAGGGAGTCAGAGGGCCTCCTGATTCACCCAGATAGACAGGCCATTCATGGGAGAATTCCTTTCTCCAGGCTCCTTCCCTTCATCTCCCCCTCAGCCAGTGCTTAAAAAAAAGCTTCCCAGACCAGCTGACCACAGGCTGTGGGTGTCGTGCCAGTTGGGCTCAGGGCCTTGCTTATTGCCAGGAGCCTGCTGACCCTGGTGCCCTGGACCATCCTCTTTCCAGCATGCAGGTGTGGCTTGGCTGTGCTAGCCAAGTCCCCAGCTTCTGTGGACATGGTGTCTGAATGTGCTAGGTGCTGGACACTCCAATGGGCCTCCTTCAGCCTCATCACTGCTCCATGGGAGGTGGCCTCTTCCCAAGGGCGAGCTTTCCAACTCCAGACCAACTGGTCCTGAGCTTGCACTCCAACTCCCTCTGTACCTGGACTCTCACCCTCCAGGCCAGTGTCCTCCTGCTTTAACTACCCAGGGCCAGGTCTTAGACCATGAGGTAGACAGCCATACACCCCAGAGCCCAGAAATTATTCATACCATCAGACCCTCAGCCTGCTCCCCCAACGTCATAGGTCCTGCCTCCGTTCCCCACTCTCCCTCTGCCTCCCGAGAAGCCTGGGTGCTTCCCCAGGTGTTCCCATGGTGTGGCAGGCCTTCCTCTGAAAACTGCAAGAAAAAAAAAACTGGCCTATTGGCCTCACTCTGCCTCACATTTTCTATCAGTATGCCCTGATTTTGAATGCTCAGCACCTCCTGGAGAGCTGAGTGACCAGCCTGGCACAGGGAGAATCACCACAGGAAACTTCTGGAGCTAGGGTGGCCTCTTGCCAAGGAATCGAGTGCTAGATATGGGAGTGGCAAACCTGTGAGAAAACCTGTGAGGTCAGCTCTGTGGAAGATCCACTGAAACCCTCTGGAACTAAACAGGTGAGCCTGGGGCCTGGCCAGGGCTTTTGAAGATGAAGATGCTCAGAGGGCTGGGCATTGGGGAATGTGGGCAGGAGGGGAAGAGAAGCCAAGGCTGGTGTGGAGAGTGGGGTGATGGTCCCCTCTCCCCCACCTTTTCCAACAGTGGAGCCGCCCATCCTACCTGGATAGCAAAGGTTCCTAGCACGATGGTGCAGAAGATGGGGTTGCTGAAGATGCCATGGAACACATTGCGCTCGCCATGGATCTTGCGGGCATTGATCTCGTTGAAGAGCTGCATCATGACGAAGGTGTTGAAGATGATGGTGTAGTGCTCAGAGGGTGGCGAGTGCAGGGGAGCGTTCCGTCCACTGTCAATGTCAAAGAAGAGCTCCCCTGCAAGCCCAGGGCCACATGAGGAGAGCTGGACCCAGGTGGGTGATACCTCCCACCGGGTGATACAGGGGAAGTCATGAGTCCCCTAGCACCCCTGGGCTAATCCACATTAGGTCACAGCAAAGGCCGGATCCTGACCACGGGGGCTGTCACCCAGGATAGGAGTGTCCCCAGGACATGAGTGAAGACAATGAAACCCATTTGCACATTGACTTGAGCTAGGGAAGGAATGGGAACTGAAGTCTCAGGGCAGGCCTGACCCTCCTCTGCCCTGCCTGTACTGTCACAAGGACCAACCTTGGCTTAGTCATGAACAGCTTTTGCTCCCAAGATTGCATAGAAAGGTTCCATGAGAGTATCCCCAGAGGCTGTCTTTTGGTGCCCCCAAAAGACGTTTTGCATGAGTATTACCCTCGGCCAGCACCATCACCACACTGAGCTTCAAGTCTGCTCCCAGGAATGTGTGCTGAAAGCCAAGCCACCAAGGGTCACCTGACCCCTGATGTCAGGCAGAGAGGCCACAAACAGAGGAAGTGACAATCCCACTCCATGTAAATAAAAGAATCGCATAAAAGTTGCTGATGCCAGACACAGAAGAAAACTCCCAGGACAGCAGTGAAGTGAAGACTGAGAGGTCCTCACTGGAAATCAGATTCCCAAGTACCTGTCCCTTCCACTGCTACACAGGGCCAGAACCTATGTGGCTCTGGATCAACCTACCGACAAAGAGCAGGGTGAAGATGATGGTGAGCTGGTAGACGGCATGGCCCAGGATGTTCTTCATCATGGTCCGTGAGATCAGGGGCTTGTCCCGGCCGTATGGCTTCCGCAGCAGCAGCGACTCAGTGGGTGGCTCTGTTGCCAGAGCCAGAGAGGCGAATGTGTCCATGATCAAATTCACCCACAACATCTGCACGGCTTTGAGAGGAGAGTCCTGTGGAGAGCAGCCAGTCATCCCAACATGGGCCTGGAACCCTCACTGGCCCCCCCACACCCTGGGAAGAAACTCAGGCAGGAGTCAATGTCACTGGCCCTGGGAAGAAACTCAGCTAGGGGTCAATGTCACTGGAATTTAATTCAAGTGAAATTGCAACAAATCCAGCCTTCCCGTAACATTCTGACATTTCTATCCCTATGTTTCCTTAAGGTGAGCAGAGAGTTTTCACTGGCTCTCAGATTGCTGCTCTTAAAATGTTGTTAGTCTCACTTCTCTCACCTGCTGGCATTGCTGTAGAAGATGTGGTCCCAATTGTTAGCAGTAGGTTGCCACCCCCTTGTCAGTTGTCCCAGACCATAAAAGAGCATGATGGATGGGTGCTCTCCTGTGCTCCCATGCCCATGGGCCAGGAAGAGGTAGAAACTGCACTGGGCCTTCCTCCTCATCACTTCTGACTTCTTGGTTAAAAATGAGCCTCACAGAAGATAGACACCAAGGACATCCTGTAGGAGTCCATTCCTATGAAACTTCCAGAACCGACAGATCCATGGAAACAGAAAGCAAATGGGTGGGTGCCGGGGTGGGGGGAGAGGAGAGTGGAGTGTGGCTGTTTAGTGGGCACAGGTAGAGGTAACGGTTGCATAAGATGGAGACAGCATCAAAAACCACTGAGTTGTACACTTTGGTTCAAACGGCTATTATGGTACAGAGGATGTCATGAGGATTTTATCTCAATTAAAAAATACCTTTGAAAGAGAGACAAATTCTGAATACTCACTAATGGGGAGAATTGGATGACAGAAAAAGGGGAAGAGGCTCCTGCAGAGGTTAACCACAGAGTTCCCAGCAGACACAGGACAAGACTTGCACACACAAGTCTACAGTGGCCACAGGTGTAAACAACCCAAATGCCCACTGATGAAGGGATGCAGAAAAGCTAGGTGGTCTATCCATACAATGGAACATCGTCCGCCATCCATAGGAATAAAGTACCTACTACAACATGAATGGACCTTAAGAACATTGTGCTAAGTGAAGAAGCCAGACACAAATGACCACCTATGATTTGCTTCCATGGAGTTGAAATGCCCAGAAGTGGTGGAAGGCGAGTGGGGAGTGACTGCTGATGAGGATGGCACTTCCTTCGGGGTGATGAAAACACGATGCAACTAGACAGAGGTGATGATGGCACAGTGCTGTGAATGTACTTAAAAGTCATTGAACGGTGAATTTTTGTTAGGTGAATTCTATCTAAAAGGAAAAAAAGTCAGCAGCAAAGAAAAACCTGGCTTCCACCACTGGGCCCTGAGGCCCAGGCACACCAGGTGGGAGAGCTGTGGTCATGGAAGGGAAAGCCCCAGCACCCACCTGAGTGATGCAGGCGCCCGTGAAGGCCACAATCACGGCCACCACGTTGACCGTCAGCTGGAACTGCAGGAACTTGGAGATGCTGTCGTAGACATTGCGGCCCCACATGACAGCCTTGACGATGCTGGTGAAGTTGTCGTCCGTCAGGATGATGTCTGAGGCCTCCTTGGCCACATCTGTCCCTGCGATGCCCTGGGGGGCACACACATACCATGTCCACAGGCCCCTTCCCCAGCCCTCCTTGCTCACTCCAAACGTGTCCTCGTACTACAGAAGTTTTGCTCACAAATGAAGAAGACACCACACCTGCAGTGGCCTCCCCCTGGTCTTCTGTCGGGTCCCTGTGTAAGGGGCCCCTGGGAATCCCAGAGAGAGAACATGGCTTCCCAGCCCACACAGGTCACCATGGTGCTGCCCAGCTGGGTTCCCTCAGTGCCCGGAGCTGGGGCTGGGCCCCCTCTGGATATGGCCCTGGGAAGGACTGCTCTGTGCCCCCGGTGCCTGCACTCCAAGGGCTGCGCCCCTCCTTTGAGGTGGGCTGGGAGAGGCCTTGCTTGGTTTCTGCCTTTGGCAGCCAAACATAGCCCGTTTTGTGCCAAGGCCACCCTGCTCAGCTGTTTTTACAGAAAGAACCAGCTTTATTTCAGCCACGAGAGAGATGCACAGAGGAAAAGCTCATGTGGGGACTCGGCTCATCATACTTGGGGCTGAGGTTCACTCGGACTGGACCTGGAGATGGTGAGGCAAATGCTCAGCAGGCAAGTCCCCATGACCCCCTAGCAATGCAGCCAGTCCCTCGTCACCGTGGGTACCATCACACCAAATACCTTGGCACAAATCACTGGCAGAGGACTAGGTGGTCAGGACGTGAGAGAAAGAAATGTATGGCACTTGGAAACTTGCCTCAATGCTAGCTCCCACATTCCTGCCCAAAGCTTATGCATCCTCTGTCACAGGGCACCACCTGGCACGGTGACCCAGACTGGCACAGCAGGTGGCTTACCATGGCGAAGCCCACATCTGCCTTCTTGAGGGCTGGCCCGTCATTGGTGCCATCTCCTGTCACGGCCACCACCTGCCGTTGCTCACCCGTGTTGCTGTCGATGATCCCTGGAACATAGGTAGGGGCAGGGCACGGCTCCCGCCATCTGCAGCCCCGGGTGACCAGCCCCGGGCTGTGGGAGGCCAGTTGGCTCTGGAAAGCCTTTGAGATTGCCACCAAGCCCACTGCCTCCAACTCTCCATACACTCCATCACCTTTGGGACCAAGTCTTGTGCCTTGATTGGCAGCTGCATCCTGCTTCTCCCACCCAGGTCCCTCACCCAATGAGACAATACAGGGCAGTGGGATTTGGTACAAGGCAGGGGCCTGGCACTGGGTGACTTGGAAAAATGTCTCCTTCTCCTGGGCCCCAGTTTGCCCATCTGCTCTGATGAGAGGCTGGCCCCTACTGGCATCTTCCATTCATACTGTGAGTGCAAGGGAGTGGAGGGGCGAGCTCTGGCCACTCAGCCCTTGGAGGGAGTCTCCATTATTATCCCCATTTTCCCAATGAGGAAACTGAGGTTTGGGGAGGACATAGTGATTTCCTCTGAGACAAAATCTCCAGGGGCCACGTGTCTAGAGCTGAGTAGCCTGCTTCTTAGGCAGGGCCCAGACACCCGCTTGGAAGCTCAGCACTGGGCATCTGGGAGCAGACGACCCACAATCGAGGTGACAGCCACACCCCCCCGTGTCATGCCACCTGGGCCAGGGGGAAGGCAGGGTGATGAGCGAGCCCACTCCATTACCTTTAACCAGAGTATGTTTGTCGGTGGGAGATGATCGCGCCAGGACCCTCAGCTTAGGCCACACCTTGTCCAGACGCTCCTGTTCTATCTGGGAGGGGAAAGCACGTAGATGCTGCAGAGTCTTGAAGGGGCTGAACCAAGGGGCAGGGTGAAGAAAGTGCCAGAACCCTGGACCCGCCAGGGCACTAATGGGCGGAGAACTACCTCGCCTTTCTCGTTTCGGATCCGCCGGTTGAACTCTTTCCCCTCCAGGCACAGGAAGTCCTCCCCGGGCTGGATGATGCCACACTTGGCTGCAATGGCGCGAGCTGTGTTGATGTTGTCCCCCGTCACCATGCGGACTGTGATGCCAGCCCTCTGACATTTGCGGATAGCTTCAGGGACCTGCAAGGAATAAGATGGGTGGGTGCAGCTGTCCAGGCCAGATGCACCAGTGTCTGAGATCTAGCCTTTCCTCCGTCCAGATTTGTGGTGCCCCTTGTCTCACCATGGGGCCTGGAGGTGGTGAGGGAAGTGGCCTGACCTGCAGGGAGCAGGGTCCCCCATCCCCTACCAGGTGCCTTCTTCCCTGTGCCAGTCCCAGGGAGCAGCAACAACTCAGACCCAGGCCCTGACCCCAGGCACAAGGCCAAGAGAAGCCACGGGAACGCTGTTGAGCAGCACCACTGGGCCCGTGTCCAGCAAGGTGACTGTAGAAATCACCCAGTTTCCACCAGGGAAGTGGAGACCCACAGCAGCTGAGCCAGGTCCAGTCCCATTAGCAGGCTAGCTGGTGGGGTACCGTATCTGTGAGGTCCAGAAGGATGAGAAAAGAACTTCTGGTCCCAGTTGCCCCATCAATCGGATGGCAGGAGCCATCATGGGCCTCCCCTCCCAGGCCTTGATTGACTTGTCTCTGCATCTCTTATTTTATTTTTTAAATAATATAAAACCTAAGACTTTAACAGCTTCCCTTGTGGCTCAGATGTTAAAGAATCTGCCTGCAATGAAGGAGACCTGGGTTTGATCCCTGGGTTGGCAAGGTCCCCTGGAGAAGGGAAAGGCTACCCACTCCAGTATTCTGGCCTGGAGAATTCCATGGACTGTATAGTCCATGGGGTCGCAAAGAGTTGGACATGACTGAGTGACTGTTACTTTCACATATATATATATATATATTCACACACACACGTACACACACATACACGCACAGATGGGCTTCCATGTGGCTCAGTGGTAAAGAATCTGCTTGCCAATGCAGGAGATGTAAGAGACGCAGGTTTGATCCCTAAGTCAGGAAGATCCCCTGAAGGAAAAAATGGCAACCCACTCCAGTATTCTTGCCTAGAGAATCCTATGGGCAGAGGAGCCTGGGGGGCTATAGTTCATGGGGTCACAGAGTCAGTCACTCCTGAGCGACTAACACAAGACTAACTTTGGTAAAGAATCTTTCTGCAAGGCAGGAGATGCGGCTTTGATCCCTGGGTGGGGAAGATCCCCTGGAGAAGGAAATGGCCACCCACTCCAGTATGCTTGCCTGGAGAATCCCATCGACAGAGGAGCCTGGTGGGTTAGTCTAGAGGGTCTCAAAGAGTCAGAGACAGCTAAGTAATGAACATTTTCACTTTCAAGACTTTTAGAGCCATAGGGTTGACATGATTAGGTGTTCTCAGGCAGAAATGGGCCATCGGTATGGTTCCTCACATCTCCATTTTCCTAATGTAAGAGTAGATTCCAGAAAAGACAGAACAAGAGATCCCTCTGGTGCTGAGGGGAAAATGGGCTGTAGGGAGTGAAGACCAACTAGGAGGTGGTGCTCCTGTCCCAGAGAGTGGAGACACTCTTGTTTTTTCGATGAGGATGGGCTGGTGAGCCTTGAGATGGCAGTGTGGAGGGGAGCCAGGGCGACAGTGCCTGAGGGCCAGGAGGGGACAGGAGGCTCAGAGCTCAGGGAACTGGATTAGGAGGTGAGACCTAGGCCTGTGACATGCCCAGATGGGGCCCTGGCATGGGGTGCAGCCTGGGGAGACCCTTGTGTCCGCTGGCCCCAGCACAACCCTCTGTGAGCTCCCAGTGGGCACTGCTGGAAGCCCAGGGGACAATGTGAGCCTGGGGACAATGTGAGCCTGGGGACAGAGAGTGAGAGAGCCCGCCATGTCCCAGGTGTGGCCTGGCGACCGGGCCTGGGCACTGGGGACAGAGGGGTGATCCGGAACACACATGTGTGGTGGCCGGGGAAGCATGGGCCAAGGGTGGGGGGCAGAGCATCCATGAGACCTCAGGGCAGGTGGCCGGTAGGCTGGGCCAGGTGGGCTGTGGGGGAGCCCTGGCCTGGCACATCGGGGCACTTGGGAGGCTGAGGGCCTCCCAAACCAGGGGGTGGTGGCTGTGATTTCTCCCATGGAGAGAGTAGGGAGAGGATGGGTATCCAGGACTGGGACAGAGTGACCTTACACATCCTGCCAAGTGGCCTAGAAGCCCCAGCCCCGGGAAGGGGCATTGCATCCCGCCCCCTCCATAATGTGTGTGTCTCCTTGCTTAGCCTCGATCCAGGACCGTTTCTGCTTTTTGGGGATCCTTGGGAGTTGCCTGGAGACACCCTCCCAGCAAGTTCCCTCCTGGCTCTGAAGCGTCTGGTAGCTGGCTCTCTGCTGTCACCCAGTGGTCATGACGTGCCTGAGCACGTGGATCTTCGATCTAGCCTCTGCTTGTCTCCACGTGGCTGTGGCCCCGCTGGCTCCCTGTCTGGTCTGAAAGACCCTTGGCCTCCCAGGCAGGTAGCAGGAAGCTCCCCTCCGTCTGTAGGTGCCCTCTCCCTCATCGGGTGACTGTCCTTCCTCACCTGCCTCCCTGCTGTCCCAATGGACACAGCCCTGGTCCACTGATGCCTGGTGGCTTCATGTCTGCATGAGCCCCCGCACCCCTCTGGCATAAATACAGCATGCCTACAGGGGCCAAGTGATCCCCCAGGGGCAGAGACATGCCACTGCCAGGCCACCTTTGGGTTGCAGCTGTCCCAGGCCCACAGACATCCTGGCAAGTCTAACAGTGCCATCAGTCTTACTGCCTGCCATTGGGACACAGGGTGTCCTCCTTGGCCACCGCCTGCTGGCTGGTCCCCATGGTCGCTGGGGAGGGCGTCCTGCCTGGCTTCCCCGTCCTGGCTGTGTTGGTGCCACCTGCTGCCCAGCCTCTCATGTAGCCATTCTCTAGCCAGAGATGAGCCATCTTGCCCCCAGGGCCCCTTTACCAAGGCGATTTCTGGTTCTTAAACAAGCACCCCATTACTTTGCCTCGAAGGCGCTCTCCCCCTCTGATTCAGCCCACTGGGGCAGCCACTGAGGCTGAGCCTTCGTGGTGACCTTCTTGGAAATTTTATCCAGGTTTTTTCTAAGATGAAGACTTATTATTATTTTTTTTAATGTATCTCTGAGAAGAGCACCAACAGGGAAAGGTCTAGGCCTTGCCCCACCCACATGCTTGCCTTCTGGACTGTTCCATCTAGCCCCCACCCCAGTCCCCAGTCTCAAGCCACCTTGGACCTGCCTCTGCGGTTCTGTCTTAGGATGTATGCATACATCTCAGGCCTCCAACTTTGTATTGATGACCAGAGCTTCAGTTTGCAATGAATATTTATGGGGGAAATGAGGGGAAACTGGAAGGGCTCCTTGGCCCAGGGGGCTGAGGTGGAAGGGCCGGATGGCCTGGTTATGATGCTGTGGACATGGCCTTGGCCATGGCCCTGGGAATCTGGGAACCTCATCTTCCTCTGTCTGTGATAGCTGGGTAGAAAAGTGTAGAGCTGTTGCCGTTGACACTGGGGACAGCAGTGGTGAATGGCTCTGTTCAGAGGGGGAGGCCGTCAGTCTAGGCAAGGGCCACATGGCCTTAGGACTCAGCTTGCTGTCTGGACACAGCCCTCCTCTTTGCCTCAAAGTTTCTCCTTGGTCTGGTGAGGGGAAAGGCTTGTTCTCTGGGTCCCTTGGGGTGGCCCTACCACCCTCAATGGCACCCTCTCATCCTGCTCTCCTGGGAAGCTCCACCCACTGCCCACCTTCTCTGGGCCCACTCCAGGGCCAGTCTAGTAGGCTCTCTTCCTCCAAGATGGGGTTTCACATCTTGAAGGACATGCACCTCTCCCCATTGCTCTTCCTCTCTAGGCCCTGATTAGCTTCTACCCTGTTGGTGTGTTTCCTGTTCAAGAAAGCTCTGAGTGAAGTCATCTCCAAGCACTGGCTCCCTGTGCCATCCCACAGGACCTGCTTAGCTCAGGGTGGGGTGGGCCACCCGCCCTCTTGCTCCAGCCAACACGTTTCCCATGGTTTCGCCTCCCTGCCTGGCCCTTTCCTTTGCAGGCTTCTCCCACCGTCTGCTCGGCTACCCTCATGATCCTAAGTCATGTAAAGTCACTTCCGGACAATGTCCCTCTGGCCAGGACCTTTGCTCTGAGCTTTCCACCTAACCATGTGACCTCTCCATAGGGATGTCCGGAACCCCACTCAGCCCCAATCAAAGCTTCAGCTGAGAACTGTCCTCCTCTCTCCCAGCGCTCCCCAAGTACCATGTACCCAGTTCTCTGAACCAGAGCCCAGTCAGCTGTCCCTGGCTCCTCCCTCCCCTCCTCATCATCCCCTCTGGTCCATCACTTCTGCTAGCCTTGGCAGCCATCAGGGTTCTACCTGCTGCCCTCTCTCCCCTGGGAGAGCAGAACCTGAGCCAGGCATGGATGCCAAGCCAGAGGGGACCTTCCAGAGGGCAGTACAGAGCCTCCTGAAGGGCGCCAGCACCAGAGGACAAGGGGGCTCCAGCACGCCTGGGAGGTCTGAACTGGGCCATGGCTGCCATGCCCCCGAGGCTCTGCCATCGTCCACCTTCCTCACCTGGTCCAACTCTGGCTGGCTGGCTGCCGTGTGTTCTACCTAGAAAGCCTGGCAGGGAGGGTCGTGATGGCCAGGAGGACAGGAGGAAGGCACAGTCCCCTCCTTGCATTTGTGTCTCAAGGCCGAGGCCCCATGCAGACAAGAACGGCTCCCTCAGCCATCCTGACAAGCTACCTCGGGCCGCACAGGGTCCTCGATGCCCACGACGGCTATGCAGGTGAGGTCGCCCACCACCTCGTTCTCATTGTCCCAGTCGGGCTCCTGGGCGGCGGTGAAGTCCCGGTAGGCGATGCAAATGGTGCGGAGCCCATCGCAGGCCATCGGCTCGATGATCTTCTTCACCATGTCATCCCGGTCCCGAGGGCGAAAGCTGCGGAGTTCCCCATTGCTGTTCAAGATGTTGGTGCACCTGGGGCGGATGGAGCGGGAGGAGCTGGTGTGAGGCAGGGTAAAGGGTTTCTCCGAGGGGGGTGGTGCTCTGCTGCTGCTGGGGCTTAGGAGACCCCCCACCTTGTTCTCACCAGAACCTCAGAATGTGACCTTATTTGGAAAGAGGCTTGTTGCCAAGTTAAGATGAGGTCATCCTGGATGAGTGTGGGCCTTCAATCCAATTCCTGCTGTCCTTATAAAGAGGAGTGAACACATAGAGACACAGACACAGGGACAAGGCTGTGTGATGATGGAAGCAGAGACTAGAGAGATGCAGCTACAAGCCAAAGAAGACCAAGGAGACACGCCAGGGAGCATCCTACCCTGGAGGTCTTCCAGGAAGGGTGACCCCGCCCACACCTTGACTGAGGACTTCTGGTTCTGGCACCAGGTTGATGGTACTCTGTTTTCCCGGGAGCCAGGAGCTCAGACACTTGTGCAGCACATCTTTGCACATTCAATGGGACCTGGCGGGTGTGTGTGTGTGTGTTGCGTTTTCCCTGTTGAGCTTTGGGGCAAGAGGGGGGGATGTTAGCAAAAACCCAAGGCTCCAGAAAGGCTGGGACGGGGAGGGCTGACAGGATTTGGGCACAGAAAAGGAAGGAGCAAAGGAAACCTGATCCCCGGGGGCCGGCATGGCCATTGGACAAGTGGAGGCCCCAAGAAGACTGGTGAGGAAGGAAAAAATGTTGGTTGTGGAGATTCTGCTCAGGCCTTTGTCCTGAAGGCTCCAGAAGGAGGCGGGGTGGGGGGAGGGGTGAGCACTGAGGTACAATTAGGTCAAGTCTTAGAAGGCAGCTCCTCTGGAGAAGGCAGCTGAGGAGCCAGGTGGGCGGGGGAGGGTGCTTGAGGGCTGCAGAGGTCAAGGCCAAGGGAAGGTGTGAATGCTGAGGGGTAGGGGCAGGCAGGGCACTTGGCAGGGCACTGCCTCAGTCTTCCTAACAGCTCCGTTGAGATCTAATTCACACAGCACATGATTCACCCGTGCAATTCCTCCTAGTATATTCATAGTTGTGCTGCTATTACTGCTATCACCTTGAGAACATCACTAACCTCTACAAGGAACCCGGCAGAAGCAACAAAAGAGAAGAGATAAATTGGACTTCCCAATTGAAAGACATTTGTGCACCCAAGGACAAATCAAGATAGGGAACAAGAAATCTATCAAGGGAGTGAAAAGACAGCAGCCCACAGAATGGGAGGAAATGCTTTGAAATCAGATATGTGTTAAGAATCTAATATTCAGAATGTACAGAAAACTCTCACTGCTCAACAATAAAATGACAAAGAATTCAGATCCAAGATGGGTAAGGGCTGGAATAGACATTCCTCCAAAGGAGCTAAACAAATGACCAATAAGCGCATGAAAAGGCACCAATATCCCTAGTCATCAGCAAAATGCAGGTCAAAACTGCCATGCGATCCCAACGGCTCTAACAACAGCAGCAACAATAATCAGGTAATAACTCAGTGAGGATGAGAAGCTAGAACCCTTAGGCACTGATAATGGGAAGGTAAAGTGGGACAGCTGCTGAGGAAAACCGTTTGGCATTCATCAAAAGATGAAACATGGAGTTACCAGTTTTGCTCCCAGGAATATACCCAAGAGAGCTGAAAATACGTGTTTAAGCAGAAACTCTACGCAAGCCTTCAAAGTGGCACAACTCACGGTAGCGAAAAGGTGGAAACAACTCAACGGTCTGCCAACAGGACAACTGGATAAGTAGAGGGTTGTCTGCCCATGCAATGGAATGTTATTCCGTTGCAGAAAGGGATGAGGCACTGATAAGGGCTGCAATTCAGACGAACCTTGCAAACCACGCTCCGTGAAAGAAGCCAGATACAAAGTGACACATCCTGTATGATCCCTTCATATGAAATGTCTGTAATAGGTAAATTCACAAACAAAAAAGCAGATGTTGTTGGTTATTTGTTTGGTTGTTTAGTCACCAAGTCGTGTCCGACTCTTGTGACCCCATGGACTGTAGCCCACCAGGCTCCTCTGTCCATGGGATTTTCCAGGCAAGAATACTGGAGTAGATCCATTTCCTTCTCCAGGGGATCTTCCCGACCCAGGAATTGAACCCGAGTCTCCTGCAAGAACTGGGGTGATGGGGATAGGCACGGGGTTTCCTTTGGGGTTATCAACTTGTTCTGGGACTGAATGCACTTTAAAGTGATTAAAAGGGCCAGTTTCAGGCTACTGTCTATTGCAATAGGAAAACCAGAAACGCCATAGCCTTTGGCTAGCCCGTCTCATCCACTCACTTTTTCAGCAGGATCTCTGAGGCGCCCTTGCTGAAGAGGCGGAAGCCACCATCAGGCGTGCGGATGACCGTGCTCATGGACTTGCGGACCGAGTTGAAGGTGTACACTTTATAAAGCTTATCTTCGGGAATCTGCTCCCGCACCGGCTGGAAGTCCCGCTTGAGGTCCAGGACAAAGCCAAGCAGAGCACACTCCGTCTTGTTGCCCACTTGGCGTGGGAGGGCGCCTTCCTTCTCTGGAGGCTGTGAGGTGAGGAGAACCAACATGGCCCTGGGGGCCCCAAGTCCACCCACCTTACTGTCCTTGGACCCCAGGCCAGCCTTGGCCTCCAGCATGGACTAGATGGGCAGCTTTCCCTCCATTCACTGGGCTGTGAAGGGCTTCCAGAACCTACAGGCCCTGCCCAGGGTCCACAGATGAGGAGGGAGCCCAGAACCCCAGAAATGATTGTGGCCCTGCTCAAAAATGTCCTTAAGAGAACCTAGCCAGCCCCTGGCGACAGCCCACCCAGCAGCCATGCTTTGCCGCCCCTGCCTGGGCCCGCCCACCGCTGGCTCCCAGCTCACTAGTATTTTGGTGGTGTAGGCACTGTTGATGGAGATGGCATGGACCAGGATGTCGAGGATCTTGGGGGTCAGGGCACTGGGGGCTGGAACCTCTTTGTAGTGGGTGTCCCCAAGGTAGGACTGCACCACGGTCATGCGGTTGGTGGTGAGTGTGCCCGTCTTGTCAGAACAGATGGCTGTGGCATTGCCCATGGTCTCGCAGGCATCCAGGTGGCGGACCAGGTTGTTGTCCCTCATCATTTTCTGTAAAGGGCACAGATGGAGGCTTGGGTAGCTAGCTGTCCTGGGGGAGGGGATTGGCCCAGGGGGTGAGGGAGCAAGAAGCACAGCTCAGATGGGCCAGGATGATGCCCCTGCCCGGTGCCCCCTCTCAGGCAGGCCCTTTGGGTTCCCCACCCACCATGATCTTTGCCTTCCCCCCCTGTGTCCTAGGGGTCGTCCTTCATCTTTTCCCCCATCTCAACTCCCTGCCCCCCTGGGACCCTGCCCTCATCCGGCAGATGCTGGCTCGTGGTGCCCCCATGTCCAGGAGGCCGGGTTGGGCAAGGATGTCCAAACCCAGCTCTGCATCCCTGCTCGCCACCCCGCCCCCCCATTCTGCCCCTGAGCGATCCCAAACTTTATCTGGTCCTTGCTTGTTCAAGCTGCTTAAGGGCTTTGTGCCTCGAGTCCTGGTTCTGTATCCTGGTACCATGGGATTCGTATCCATGGTGTGTTGATTTTATTACCTTGACAGAGTAAGCTAAGGAGATGGTGACAGCGAGAGGCAGGCCCTCTGGGACAGCCACAACCAGCACAGTGACACCGATGATGAAGAACTTGACGAAGTACTGCACGTAGACAGGCGTGCACTCCGCCAGCCACATCCGGCCGTCTATGACGAAGGTCTCGATCACAAAGTAGAGGACCAGGATGATAACAGTGATGGCGGACATCACCAGCCCTGCCACAGGCAGTAGAGGCAGGAAGGGAGAGCAAGACGGAAGAGATAAGGGATGCTGCAGCCTGTCCCTGGATTCTTGGAGGGTCACAGTCCATCCTCACCAGAAGAGGCGGAAGCGGGCCCTGAAGGCTGTCATGTGTCCCTGGCCGGTCCCCTGGCTGATTGGCCCATGGTCCCCATCCCTTTTCACTTGCCCACTTGTTCTCTTTGGCCCAGCCTCAAGCCCAGGAACCCAGCATCCTCCCTGCCCACCAGGTGGCCCCCCGGCTACCCCATCGACGGCCCCCACCTGCTTTCCCAATCTGCACGGCCAGTTTGGTGAGCTTTCCCTGAAGGACTGATTTCTCCTTCTTGGGCACATTGGCTTTCTTCTTCTCCCGCTCCTCCATCTCCCCGCCCTCTGCGCTCTTTAGGGGCTGCATTTCCATGGCAACAGCCCCATCCTGTTTCTTTGCTGTACAAAGGAGAAGCCCGAAGCCAAGGTTAGGACCTGCTTGCTGGGGTGACGGCTACAAGGGGGGCTTTCACAGGGCAAGCAATGGCACGCCAGCCCTCCTCTCTCATCAGCCCAGGCCCTCCTGAAGTGGGCGCTGTCCAGGGCAGGACCGAGATGCTCCTCTCGGGGCCTCGCAGGGGGAGAGAAGACAGACAGAAGCACTGCTAACTGGGGCATGCACACAGAGTGGCCGGTCCTGTGATGCCCCAAGCCTCAATACCCAAGAGCGGAGACCTGGGGTCCATGGAATGTTCCAGAACCCAGAGCTGACTCTGGCACACTGGCGTCGAAGCCATGTCCCCACTCCCCTCAGGGAGGCCCAAGAATCCCCGTGCTGTCCTCCCCTGCTCTTGGCTCAGGCCTTTGCTCCTCTCTACTTGCTGTCTGTCCACCTCCTCTCTGGAACTAGCAGTCCCGTCACAGCTCCCCTGGTGCACACTAACTTAGTGGTGCTGTGTTCCTCACCACCCCTTATGGTCCCTCCACCACCCAGAGGGGGCACCCAACGCTGCCACTCATCCTTGTCTCCACTCAACGGGCTCTCAGTGACTCTGCACGCCTCTTGCCACCTTGTGGGGTCAGCCAATCCCTGTGGCCCCATCTCCTAGCCCTTTAGCTGCAGCCTCAGTGACACTCAACATCCCACCTAGCTGGACCATTCTAGCCTCTGCCCCCAATGCAGTCTGCCACTCCCTGTCCCAGCCTGAGACCTGGCCATTGGACTAACCTCCAGTCCCAAGCGCCCGTCCAACCACCAGCAGCCTCTGAACTCTTTGTCTGCCTCATCCAAGAGGGCAGCAGGCCTCAAAGCCTCAGCAGAAAGGCCAATGAGCCGGGAACCCATTGGCCCCACAAGGTCTTGGGTGAGTCTTCTGGAGCGTCAGATCCCTCACCAGGATGCGAGCTCATGGGCCATCTTTGTGCACTCCTGGCGGGGTCTGCTGACTGGCTGCCCACCCCACTCACCTGGCCTCCAGGTCCTGCCCCTGCAGCGGAGGTGGGCGCCCCCCCCCACCCACCCTGCCTGGCACCCTCTGCCACCCATCCTGAGTGCAGAGCGCCCATTACCTTTGGTCTGGCTACTCTCCATCGCCCCATCCTGCTGCTTGCCTACAACGGAGAGGAACGACAGACACGGAGACTTGAGAACACCACGTAGCCCTGGTAACACACACGCACATGGGACAGCGGGGCACAAGACACTGCAGCCAGTGTGTGCGGGAGGAGGGGTGGGCGGTGAACCCATGGGCCAGAACCAGCACAAAGGGTTTGCCTAGATCGGTGGTCCCCAACCTTCCTAGCCCCAGAGACCGCTTTCATGGAAGACAACGGCTCATGTCCTGCTGTGCAGCCCAGGTCCTACATGGAGCGGTATCTATCCAGGGCTCGGAGGGTTGCGGTTCCCTGGCCTAGATGGTTCCTAAGCCCAGTGGCCTAGAGATCAGCTTTCTACACAGCACAGCTGTGGAGGGAGAGGAGTTGGCCAGGTTCAGGACACCCACAGCACTGGAGGGAGCATCAGGGCTGGACCCCAGGTGGATCTGTGCGGGGATCCTTTGCTGATGTGCTTTGCCACCATAAAGCCTGAAGCTGCCTGCTAGGAATGGTGGCAGTGACTGGCTTCCCCGTGTCAATGTAAACGGTGCCAGCCGTGCCTCTGGTTTGCAAGGTTGGCAAGGACTGTCCCACTGGGAGGGCTCAGGAGAGCCAGCAGGTGAGGGGCTTCAGGTTTGGGGGTTCGGGTTCTGTACCCCAGCTCCTCTTGCTTCACCTACACCCAGGAGAGCTCTCCAGAAGCCATACACAGACAGCCCTACATCCAAAGACCACTGATCCCAGGCAGGAAGGGCTTGCGTGGGCTGCTTCGTCAGCCCCCACAGAATAGCTCATGATCACTGGAGATCCTGTGTAGTCTGGGGGGTTCCAGGCAATCAAGAGAGGCTCCTTCCCCACCCTCATGGGGGGTTGGTTGGGCACGTTCAGAGGCGAAGGGGTGGGTGACAATCCAGCACGAGGAAGGTGTATTGCTCTGTGATGGGGGGAGCCTTCTGGAGGAGGGAGGGAGGTTTGAGATGAGCCCAGCCAGAAGATGACGGCTGGACCTGGCCTGCAGAGGGGTCAGAAGCCAAGGGAGGGGAGGAGGAGGAAAGACAAGTCAGCCCAAAGAGGACCACGAGGAGTCAGGCCAGAAGGCAAGAAACAGGCTTTGGTGGTCAGGGAGCGCTAAGCCCGCAGGCAGGATGGATCACAGCGGAGGTGGGGAGAGAGTGAGACCCCACCTTCCAATCTCCAGTGCGCAGTAGTGGGTACAACGCCCCCTCCCAGAGCCTGGCCAGGTCAGCTTCCCCTCGGGGCTCCCTTCCTCTAGGAAGCCAGGTGCTAGAGATACGTTCTACCTGACATAGCAAGCGGGGGACAGGAGCCGGGGCTGCGGGGACCCAGGGAGCTGGAGGTCAAAGATAAGGGGCCTAGGACCAAGGCCTTCAGGCCTCTGACATTGAAGGGACCTAGTGGGAGGGGAGGAGCCCGGGAAGGAACGTGGAGGGGGGCGACCTGCCAAGCAGCCATCAGGATGTCACTGGAGGGTCACTGGGGACTCCAGTCCAGCCTAGGGGAGGCCCGGGGCCTGCCTACCCACCCACTGGCAGTCCTGGGGGCCCCAGGGTGCTGCCTGTGCAGAGACACTGGGCTGAGCCCTGCAGGGAGGGGAACCCACGAAGGGAACCCAGGCCCAGGCTGCCAGGACCTGGGGCCCTGGGAAGCCTCTAGGCAATAGCAGCTCACCATCTCCTCCAAGGAACACAGTGGCCCAGGAAGGGGGACATGAGGAAGTCTTTCCTTACATTGACCTGTCCCCGTGTTCCTGGGCTGGCAGACTGAGCCCACCTGCGCTCAAGGCCCAGTGGCCTTGATTGACTGGGGTGGAGCTGGTGACTGGTGACCCACTGCCTATGTCTGCAGGACCCTGGCTACAGGCATCTGGCACATGGTCCCTCTGTACCAGTGTGTGTCTTTGTACTTCTAGTGGGCTCAGGGGGCTTCACTCAGAGGTGGGATGCACATGGAGCAAACACCATTCCTTACCTGCTTTGTCACAGGAGTGGCCTAAGGGGAGATCCAGGTCAGTGCAAGGTGAATTGTAAGCAGATGTTGTGAGGATTGCGGGGGTCACCTGCCATGTATGGGGCTCAGGATGGTGGCAAGGGGAGGCAGCTGGGTAGCCATGTGCCAGTTTGGATACAGAGCTGGGATCTCTGAAGACATCTGTCCCTCGACAGTGCTTTCCCTTGGGGTGAGGACCCCAGCCCCCTCTCAGCTTCCTCTGCCGTGATGGCCCTTAGGGTGCCCAGGCCCTCCTACTTGGGAGCCCTCCACCTCAGCTGTGACACCTAGCTGTCATGGTGGCCTGGAACCCTCAGCACCTCACCATGGGGGCTGAACACCCCCCCCCCTCAAGGATGGCCCTGAAGCACTCTCCCAAGCCAGGGTGGCTGGTCTCTGCCCTCCAACTCCCTTCCTGCTCAAGCAGGGCTGTCCCCACACCCCGGTACACCTGCGCCCGCGCACATATTCCCGAAAGCCTTCAGGGCACAGCCACCCAAAGGAAATTGTCTCACACAAGACTGGGGGCCCCAACGTGCTGGCTTTGGGGAAAAGACCTCAGAAGAGGGGCCTCCAAAAGGAATTCCAGGAGAGAGGGTATGGGCTCCCACCCGCCGAGGGCTGGTTCTCGTCAGTGCCAGAGCAGGGACGGGTTGAGCGAGGGACCACCAGAAGGCAGGCTCAGAAGAGAGAGCAGGCTTCATACAACGGTTAGTGCTGCCTTACCTTTCTTATCCTTCTTCTCTTCCTCCTCTCCACCAGCTCCAAGCAAGGTAAAGATGATGCCCGTCTGGGAATTCACACCCACAGCCGTCACCACCATTCTTCCAGAACCTTCCATGACATGAGTGCCTAGCACAGCAACACAGAGGCTGAGACAGACATCTGTACCATGGGCTGGGAGGCACGCTCAGCACCTCCAGGTCTTGTCCCAGGCCTCCCAGGACCAGGAGCCCTGCTTCCCCTGGGGCTCACCTGACAGCAGCATGGGGTCCTTGTCTGTCGACTTGCGCACATGGTCCGACTCGCCCGTCAGGGAGCTCTCATCGATCTTGAGGTCGTTGCCCTGGATGAGCACGCCATCGGCAGGCAGCAGGTCTCCTAAGGTCGGCCAGGCAGCCAGAACCACAGACCGTCTGTGCGTCTGAGCAGCCTTCCTCCCCACTGCCTCCCACCACTCCCAGAGGATGTCCCCTTGGGCCTGGGTAGCCACCCATCCCCAGTCCTGTCGTCCAGCTGCCAGGGAACCAGGCCCACAGAAGCACCCAGCTGGGTGTGCTGGAGGTGCTGCCCTGGGTGCACTCACCATACTTGACCTGGGCGATGTCTCCCACCACGAGCGTGGCCACGGGCACCTGGAGGAGCTGCCCATTCCGGATGACGGTGAACTTCTGCTCCTGCTCTATGCGACTCTGCAGGCCTCGGAACTGCTTCTCTTTGCTCCAGTCGTTGAAGGCCGTGACCAGGACCACGCAGATGACAGACAGCAGGATGGCGGCCCCCTCGATCCAGCCCGCCTCGGCTTCCCCTTCGTCTTCGGCCCCAGCCGACACATTCCCACAGGCTGCGCCCGCCCAAGGACAGAAGGGAAGGACGGAGGCGACAGATGAATTCCTTCACTGGCTCCTTGGTACCTCCTAGGACCCTCCCCTCCTCCGGCCCCTCGGTGGTGCAGCCCTCGGCCCCGCGGTGTGCCTCCACGCCCCGCCCCTCAGAGTCCGCCCCTCCCCATGCTCCGCCCCCTCAACACCCCGCCCCCGGCGCCCCTCCCCTCCACGCCCCACCCCTCACCTTCGCTCTCCTCCCCGGGCGGTGCATAGAATGAGAGGCCCAGGGACACGATGGCAGCCACCTCCAGGATGATGAGGGTCACATCCTGCAGGGCCTCCCACACCAGCTGTAGAAAGGTCTTGGGCTGCTTGGGGGGGATGAAGTTCTGCCCGTAGATCTGCCTGCGCTTCTCCAGGTCGTTGGCATTGTCAGCCAGGCCTGTGTAGTGCGGGGATGCAGAGCAGAGGCACAGACGGAGACGATGGCAAAGACCAGCCCCGCACCGCCCCCCCCGCCCCCCCTGCCCCCCCCCCCCCGCCCCGCTCCCTTCTCCACATCCGCCCATCTCCCCTTCTAGACTGAAAGCTCCCAGGAAGCAGAACCGCACTGGCCCAGCGCCTGGAGTCCTTCTGCAAAGCCTGGGGGGCACATAGGGGGCGCAGGCAGCATCTCCAGCTGTCTGGATGGCACAGGTGTGCGAGCACGTGATAGCGCAGAGATCCTAGCATGAGGAAGGGCTGGACCACCCTCCCATACGTCTGGGTGGGGCCAGGAGCTCACACCCCCCTCTGCATCCTCACAAGCTGCTGTGTGTGGGGTGGCAGGGAGGGAATGCAGGGTGAAAAATCCACACCCACAAAGGGGTGGCCCCAGGCACTCATTTCAGAATCTGTGGCCTGACTTCTCATTCTTGGGACAACCCACTTCCTACCCAGGTCAGCATCAAGGCCTTTGGATCTCTGCTTTCACAGGGTGAGTCTCCTCAGGCTCATTCCTGAAGGCAGCGAAAGCTTCCACATGGGACTGGCATTCAGGCCACTGCCTCCCAAGGCCAAACATACGCTTGGCCATCTACCCCAGGGGCAGACACAGTGCCCTGGTCCCACCTCGGCTCTTGGGCTTCGGCTTCCTTCCAGGCCGTTCCACAGGACCCCTCCGCCCCAAAGCTTTCTGGCTTTTCGGCGCCCCCAAGTGCCTGGCCCCACACTGACACCTCATGGACTCCGTGGCTTGCAGTTGCCAGCCCTAAGGAGCTACAACTCCCATGGCCTCCAGTGCGGAGGGGCGGCAGTTGGGGTGGGGCAACCAGAAGGGCTGGGATCCCAGCCCGTGGGGTGCTCCTTGTTGGCTTGAAAAGCCACACAAGACATGGTTCCAGATGACTTGAGAAGATGAACGTGCTGAGGGTGGTATAGAGGAGTCTGAAAGAAGGAGGGTGGGCATGTGCTGGGTAGGGAAAGCTGGTTTCCGGGAAGGGGATGATGGAGCCCGTCGGGGTGGAAGGGCCGACAGGAACACGCCCTCTGAGCTAGGCTGAGGCCACACACTGTCTCCCCCCAGCAGCAGCCACAGCTGCCTCTGCCCTCCTCTGCTGGCCTCACTGTGCTTGGACCTGGCCGCGGGTCAAGTTTTTGGAGGCTGTGGTCTCCCACTAGGAGAAACTGAGAACCTCAGCTCCTAAGGGCCCGGGGACCCAGCTGAGGGCTTGTGTCCCACTCCCCTGACCTACAGAAGATATGAAAAGTGGGCTTACTACTCAGAAGGTTCTTGGACTCTGAATCTCCCAGACACCCAGGGTCTCCACTACCCCCACTCTGGGAAAGGGCACTGACTTGGAGCCACCAAGAACCACAGAGGCCCCACCCACTGTCTAGAGAGCCCCTGGGCCCCTGTCACACCTCAAGAATCTGCATGCTGCCTGCCCAGCCCCATCTGACCAGCCGGGCACTCAGGGCCCCTTCCCCAGGAGTTTCCTCTTTCCCTCCCTTGGCCTGTCCCTTGGCCTTGGTTTGCCCTTGATGCTGCCACAATGCCTCTCTCTCCCTTGCCCTAGAGCAGCCCGAGGCCTTGGCCTTCCTGTTGGCGCTGGGGTCCGGAGAAGTGCTCACGGGGGCAACCCAAGACAGCCAGCAGCAGCCCCTCCAGTTCCGAGCACACACTGGTCCTGCCCTGGTCCAGGCTGCAGGGGCAGCAGCCGGCGGTTGGCATGGACACAGATGGGCACCCTGCCCGGACCAGAGGCCAGATGCCATCAGAATTGGATTAGGACCACATCGCGCGGCTCTCCGCTCATCTGCCTCTCCTTTCCATGAGTGTCAGTGGAGGCCAGCGAGGGGAAGGGCCGCTCACCCTAGCCTGGCCTAGGCTCCCAGCTTCTGGAATTTTCTTGGGTGCACTTACTGCCGGGAGGAAACCCAAAGTCCCCTCCTCCAATATAGCATGCACCTGCTTGGCCTGTTGCCTCCTCCCAAGCTTGCCAGGGGGTGTGTGGGGGCCCTGAGGCTCAGCTAAGCTGTTCTCCAACCGCCCCCCCCCCAACCCCGCTCAAATCCTTGAGCTCAGGTCACTGTGTCTGAATGACAGTGGGAGCATCTAGGTGGGCCGGGACCTGAGCCTTCTTCTGGATGCAGAGCGGGCCGGCTGGCTCCCTCTGCCATGGCTGGGCCACCCACCTGGGCACCTGCTCTTCTCTAGGTCTGCTCCTCCACCGGGTGAGCGCCAGAGCCGCTGTGGCAGAATCGGGCATGTTCCCAGGGGCCTTGACATTTTAAATATTTAACAAGGCCTGACAGGCAGAGGAAGGAGCTGCCAGCTGAAGCCCATCTGCTTCCTTTTATCTGGGAGAGGCCAGAGCCCTGGTGGCTAAATGGCCCTCTACCCTGGGCCTCCCTCCACCCAGCCCCAAGTTGGGGGTGGGGGGACAGGCTAGGAGGAGGGGAGGATAGAGATCCTCTGGCCCCGAGCCAAGCCATCTGCCCCTGATTGATCGCACACTTGCACCAGGCTGGGGCCCTTGAGAGCACAAAGCAGGAGGGACGCAGGCAGGTCCTCGGTACTCCTGACCTGGCCAGGTGGGTGTGCTCTCACCCAGCCTCAGGCCCACCTCCTCTGCGGGGAGCAGGGGCGCATCTTTACCCCCTGTTGCAGCCCTGGTGTCATCTGCACACAGATGGAGCCAGGGAGCAGGAGACAAGGGCGGCAGCCAGGGCACTGGTGGACAAAGGTGTGCCAGCTGAGACAGGGCCGACAGGATCCATCTGCGCTGGCTGGGGATCATCCTGGCACCGGCCTGGGGTAGCCCTAGTAGCCCTGCCAGGGAGGTGGCAGCTAGGCCAGAAATGCTCCAGCTGGTGAAATCCGGGGCCAAGGCTGGCTGCCCCCAGGGGGTCCTGGCCTCCCAGCAGACCCATAAGGCCTCCACGCCCAGAACCTTCTGGAGGACACAGAAGGGGGACAGCACGTGGGGAACACTTGGTCAAGGGCCACTGCCCCTGAAACCTTGCTGAGGTTTCAGTTTAGGGCCCATCCTGCCAGCATGTGCCATTCGGTGCCAGCTTCCTCCCTTACTCAGCTTGGGTACTTCATTGCTATTTCATCCAGAGAAGAGATGCGAGTGGGAACCACTGGTGATGGAGGCAGGGGGCAGCGGGGCAGATTGCCCCATGCAGAGCATCTCCCACTCTAGGGGAAAATGGTTGCCCAGGGAGGGCACAAGGACACAATAGTGGTCATGGTTTAGTGAAGAGTGCCTCTGGGAAGCGACTGCAAGCCCTGTCTGCCCTGGGGCTATGGAGCCTCTTCAGGGAGGAGTGTGGGGAGGTAATGGCTCTGCACCGCTGGCATACCCGCCCTGCTGGCAGACTTACCCTCGGTGGGTGAGGTCTTCAGCCTCCTGCAAAGCCCGCTCACGTCCCCATAGGCCTCCTGGACTTTCTGCAGTGCCTCGGCCCCCCGGAGCTCCATGAGGGAGCGCAGCTCGGCCAGCGTGCACCCGAAGCCACCTGCATGTGGGGCCTCCCGCTGCTGCTGGGGTTTGGGGTGGAACTCGATGGAACTGTTGGCCACGTCGCCCATCCTGCCTGTGGCACGGGGGCGGGGGTGTTCTCGCAGGTGCAGCCTCCGCCGGGGGCAGGCGGCCCCCCGAGGTCCCAGCACCGGGGTGAGGTGTAGCCAGGGGGGCCAAGTGCAGACACCTGGGGAGGAGGTGAGAAGCACAATTGAGACGAAACCAAGGTCCCCTCTCTGGAACGTTCTCTGCAAATGTGCACTCAGGTCGAGCCACGACTCACTGGGTGCAAAATTCCCCCGCCCCCCCCACCACCCCCAGGCCAGGCCAGGCCCTCATGCCTACCAGGCCTGCCTGCCAGGTTACCCCTCAGTCCTGCCCACCACAAGCACACAAGCTGGCAGGGCTTGCCACTGGGGGCAGGAGGAAGAATGAGAGCCTCCCAGTGGGGACCTGCAGCTGCCAGCACTAGGCAACCTGGGACATGGGGGCTCTCGCTGTCCCCCAAGTTCACCTGGGCCCCCACACTGGAGCAGGCGTGACATGTTGGGATGGAACGAACAGTGGGTGGTCCTGCCCCGGCATACGCTCCATCATACTCCCTCGCTTGCCTGATTTAAGACTCCTCCCTGACGGCAGTGGTCTTCGGGCGGGGCCCCTGCGGCTCAAGGTTTCAGGCCCGCGGGGGTCCAGGGAACAGGGCAAGCCATGGACAGAGCCAGCTGGGCGCTAGGTCAGGGCTTAGTGCACAGGGTGTTTCTGCTGCCCTGGGGGCACCTGGGGTCCAGGGCTAGGAAGGGAGAGGGTGGGTTGGGCAGGGGAAAAGGAGGGGAGAGGGCCAGAGGGAAGGGGAAGGAGGCAGGGAGGGAGGGAGTGGAAGGGGAGAGCGGAGGAGAAAGCGGAAAACAGCCACAGGTCACGGGTGACTTCCCTGTCGCCCTGCCCCACAACACAGTGCCACCCCGTCTCCCGCACCCTCCGGCCCTCCAGATGGCAAAGTGAGGAGCTGGGGTCTCCCCGAAATTAACAACAGCGGGCTAAGTCCCAGGCCATCCACCTTCCTCCTCCACGGAGCATCCTGAAACTTGCCCAAGGAACTCCGGTACCCCTGGCTGCCCCATCCGCAGCCCTCACTGGGTCTGGTGGTGTGGGCCACAGGGGCCGCTGGGCTGTCTGGTCCTGGGTCTCGAGCTTCTCTAGCTAGTCTCTCCCCTCCTCTCATCCCAGCTGGTGGCCTGCGCGGAGTGGCAGCATCGCCAAGGCCACGCACTAAGCTCCCAGGACTGAACGAGTCTCAGCGCATGTGGCCTTGGCCTTCACACCAGCGCAGATGCCTCCTGGCAACGTCGCTCAGTTGGGCTGGATCCCTCACCTTTGGGGAAGCTCCCGGCTCACAAGGATCCTCTTGGAAGCAGCTCTTGGCTACCCACCCAGGTTTCTGATCTAGATCTGCCCATGGAAACACAATGGCCGAGAGGTGTGTGGCCTCTGATCTCAGGAGAGCCGTGGCTGCTCTCAGAGGCCGGCCAATGCCAGGAGCAGGGATGTGCCCCAGTACTCAGGGGCTGAGACCAAGGTCTCTGGGAAACAAGGTTCATTTCCTTCATTGCTCACTGGCCCAAGGGGGCTCAGAACACAGAGGGGCTCTCAGTTCCTCTGAACACTGAGGCGGTCCCTGCCTCGGAGGTGTAGTCTGAAAGGCATCTCAGCCAATGGCCATCTAAAGTGAGCCAGGTTGTCAAAGTTTGGGCACTTAAGTGTTAACACTCTAGACAGTTTCTGCATGAAGCAGCCTTCCTTGCCAGAAGACGTGGGAACAAGATGGCAGACTCGCAAATGCATGGTCCTCTCCGGCTCCCACGCATCTCCCCACTGCCTGTCCCTCCTGTTCGCCATCTGACCGATCTTTCCTGAGCACCTACTCTGTGTCCGTGCTGGCCATCCCTGCTGGCTACGGAGGGGTGGGCAGGACTGAACAGGTCCTTGCACTCTCTGGCCAGGAGGTGGGTACCTAGAGGGTCCTGCTGCTGAGACACATGGCCATAACAGCTTCAGAGTGCTGGGGTGGGGGCACAGTTTCAGCTGGGGGCTGGGATGGAGGAGTGAGCCATTCTTTCTGGAGGGAAGAGTGTTCTGAGACCAGGAAGGAGGCAGGTAACAGGACAGGGTCCCAGACAGGAAACCGGGCTTGCTGATCCCATGCCACCGAGAGTGGCAGAGGCCACCACCAAGCAGAGGGCTGCTGACTGATGACGGACAATAGGGGAGGGAGGCAGGAGACGAGGGCTGGGGCTGCAGGAGAAGGGGGAGTGGGGACCCCAGGGTGCGCCTGGAGCTCAGGGGACTTGAAGTAAGCGAGGATTCCAGGCATTAGTCTGAGGCCAGGTGGGCTCTTTCTGGGATGCTCTGTGAAGGCGCCACCCACCCAGGCAGGCACGGCAGGAATCCCCCTCCTATTTGTCACTTGGCCAGGTGAAGGGGCAGAGACACAGGGACATCTGGGTCTCCTGCTTCTGACTGCAGGCTCTTTATGGAAGCGCCAGAGGCCGAAATGGCAGCTTCTGACTGTCAGTCACACTCCTGAGTCCTCTGCAGATGCCCCGAACTGTCACCCCACCCCCCCAGCTTCCTTCTCCACCTTTGCTTAGGTGCTGCCTGTGCTGGGATACCTGTTCGCCCTGCTTTCTCTGCCTTGAGCTCTGTGCCCCTGCCTCGACACTCCCAGTAGGGAGCACCCTGGATGAAACTGGCCAGGTTGGGCTCAGTCACCCCAGCCCCTTTGACTGTTGGTTGCTGGAGGGGAGAGGGGGGTCTTGTCCATCTATGGAGGCCCTGGCTTCGGCTTTGATCAGCCCTGGGACCATGGACAGGGCACCGACACCCTCAGGAGTCTGATCCCAGGGCTCAGACAGGCAGCTTGATCAACCTGGGGGTACTATGAGTTCGGGAGGCTGGGGGGCATCTGGCAAATATGTGAGTCACTTGTCCCTGAGCAGAGTCCCCAGCTCCGGCTGGCACTCACCCTGGGCTGTGATGCCCTTGGCAGGCAGGCCACTGGCCTGCATTCCAAGATCTTGTGAGTTCGACCCCGGGGTCCCAAGGACAAGCTGGGTGCCTTTGTGGCTCCCCACTGAGCCACCTCCCCAGTGCTTTGTTCTAAAAGGGAAGCCAGGTGAACAATCTGTTCCTTTTATCCTTTTGGCCTCTACACTCACTCAGACAAGACTCGGTTGGAAGGCACCCAGGCCCACCCACATGAGTCAGGTGGGCTCATCCAGGCGAAGGTTGCACCCTTCTAGGGCACAGCACCCTCCCTCCTGGCCCTGACAACCAGGGCTCACCCAAGGGTGCCTTCATCCTCCTCCATTAAGCAACAGCGGTTGCCCAGATCCAGCCACACCGGGGCTCTGAGCTGCTCCTTACATTGCTGTGGCCTTACTGGCTCCAAAGTGACTCCTGGTAAGGGGAACAGGCCGAGAGTTGAGGCCTGGCCTTCTTTGAGGGCACAGAGCTCTCCTAGCCCCTCGCTGCGGTCCCTTGGCTGGATTTGCCATTGCTCCACGCTGCGGCCTGGCCTCCTGCCTGCAGCTGTGGCCCACTCCTTGGCCCTCAGCGCCTGCCAGGCAGGCCCCAGGGATCTCCCTGTCTACCACCCTATAGGTCTCCCTCCAGCTGGGTGACTGGTCACTACATGGCCTGGTTCAGGAGTTGTCAGTCTGTGCCTCCAAGCTGCACTGCCCAGAAAGCATGCCCCAGCATCAGTCCTCCTAGCCCTCCCTTTTGCACATTTCTTTAAAGGCCCCCTCAGCTCCTGTCCTGTGCTGGTTGGTCAGCTCCATCCCGTAGCCCGGTCAGCACATGGTCCTGTCCCCCTCTCCCCCGATGGCCTCTGATAAACCTGAGTGGCAATTCACATGGATGGTTCTCCACACAGTCCCGCCCAAACCAACTGCCACTGAGTTTAGAATCCCACGGCCAAATCTTTATTTCACTCTGTTTGCCAGGGCGCCGACCTGAGTGGGTCTGTCCTATGCTTGGGTCATCATCTCTTTGAGACACGTGGTTATTGAGTGGGTGGGGAGCCCACTTTGTGGTGGGCTGTGGCTGGGGACAGGGACCTAGACGAGTGAGTGAGTGGAGGCCTGGGTGGTCTGAGAGAAGCCAGGGGCCTCGAGAGGTGGGATGCAGGGATGATAAGTTGACCCTCCCACGTTGGAGAGTGTGCTCTTAAGAACGTTCCTCTTCATCAACTCCACAGGCTACCAGGTATAGGAGTCATCAGTAAGATCAATACCAAACAGCATATCCTTTGGTTTCCCTATAAGCCTGGGAGATGGCCTCCCTCCGCCTGAAAAAAAGGACAGCAGTCATCCCGAAATGGCCAAGAGCAGAAGTGATCAGGCCTATCAGGGCTGCAGGCCTGACAGAGACTTCCTGGCCTGGGCTGGCTGCCTAGAACGGTTTGTAGGCACTGAAAGGGCAGGGAACATACCATTTCTGTACACTTCCATCTCTCAAACTTTAATTGGCTTAGTTGAATTGTAAACCTCCATGGAGAGGGGACTCAGACCTTCTGGCCTTTGCTCCATCCTGGCCCAAACTGGCTGGCACTGGTGGGGTGGCAGGAGCCGACCTGCTGGGGGCTTCCTGACCTACCTCCCTTGGTTGTGTGACTTTCAACAGGCTGCTACCTGTGGGGGTGGGGGGGTCGCGTGGGGCACAGCTGGAGATTGCTCAAGTTCACTCTTGGATTTTCCGATGTCTCTTGCCCCTGGGCCCTGTGACTCATGCCCACTCAACCAGAAACCCAGGAGTCTTCTCCGCCTTGTGCTGGCCCTCCCTGGCCACCACTGACTGGCTTTGGGAGCTGTCCCAGCACCTCTGACTTAATCTGCCTGGGTCCCCCACTTTGCCTCCTGTGAACCCCCTCCCCCTGGGGCCCTGGGCAGCTAGGAGCTTTCTGAATGAGATGGGGGCGCTGCTGTTCCCAAGCCCCGGCTCCAGAGGCTTCCCTCACTGCCTCCTCACAGACACCCCAGGAGGGCAAAGAGACGCCTTCACTCCATTTTGGAGAAGGCAAAACTGAGGCTCAGACCTCCAGGCCTTGCCTTCCATGTCCCCAGAGGGAGGGTCAGACCACCCCAGGCTGCCAGGAGAGATAGCCCTTCCGATTCCCCAACGTCTTTGTGGAGGAGACAAGGGGTGGGGGACATCTGCGCCCACAGGGCTGACTGGGCATCTGTGACTGGCACTGCCACCTCCCTGGGGTGGACTGATCGTGGCTGGTGGCACCAGCTAGAAGTCCCTGGGCCCTCCTGGCAGTAAGCTGGGGCTGAGAACACCCCCGCCAGGGAGCAGAACCCCCACGGTAGAGTCCCCAGTCCCATCTGAGTCCCATCCGAGGCAGAGTCCCAGGGCACCAGATGCCACCTGACACCCACCCTGCACGTGCCCTTCTGGCTGACCCAGCTGTGTGGTGACCAGGGGGCTGAGCACACAGACTCGCCATGGGGATTTCTTGAAATAAGAGTCCCCTCCTCTCCATACGTCCAGGCACCTGGAACCTGCAGATGAGCTTGGGGCCAGGAGCCCTTGGAGACTCAGGGGAGTGGGTGTCCTCCCCTTGTCCTGCCCAGGAGATCCCCGTGATCCCAGGTAGGTGGGCCGGGGGTCCCAGCACCCCCTCCCTCTTGACTTCACCCAAGCCACCCCCGCCCAGGCCCTCGCCTTCCTGCTGGCCCCACCCCCTCCCTTCTGCCCAACGCACCTTGGCGACCACGACCACCAGGGCAGGGGAAAGGAGGGATCCAAGGACCAGGCCTGGTTTCAGCCAGGGAGGGAGGGAGGGAGGCTGGGGGGGGAAGGCGCTGAGGCAGAGAACAGCCTCATTAATATTTCAGAGGCGCCATCACTGCAGCTCCTGGGCCCTCACAGCTCCAACACTTTGCTAGTGGAGGGAGGAGGATGGGATAAAAGAAGGAACTAAAACAGAGAAAACAGATTTAAAGGGACAGCCCAGCTCCCCTCCCCCACCTCCATGCCTTCCCTCCCCCTTGTTCCTGGTACAATCTGTGCACCCGCCAAGTGGCTTTCCCAGGGAACAGCTTTGGGCAAAAACAATAACAGCAGAAAAGGGTCAATACTCTCCCTAAACTCATGCGCAGCACCCGCTCCTGTCTCCGCCTACGTGGGGCTGCCCCTTTCGTGCTGTGACCAGGACACCCAGGCTGCCCCAGGGACAGACTCAAAGGACCACGTGAGGTCAACCGAATCACAGATGCATGGACTCTGGACATTGGAGGTCCCTACTGAGCACAGTCCACTCCAGAAGGATTCTAGAATCCAGAGAAACACAAGTCTGGATTCCTAGAGGTGGCAGGGACTGGGCTCTCCCTGATTCAGCTCTTGCCCTCGGGTGGGTCTCAAAACTGTAGACGTACAATTACCACAGGATCCAGCAATCCTACTAGAAGGAAATCTCCCCAACAGAAGGGAAAGCAGGGCCTTGAAGTGATATTCGTCGCCCGTGTTCACAGCAGCCTTATTCGCAATAACTATAACATTTAAAACCACCCAAGACTCCATCAATGCACGCCTGGATATACAGAACGTGGCCCAGCCCCACAATGGAGTGTGATTCAGCCTTTAAGAGACACCCGCTACAACACGGCTGAACCGACAAGGCGTGATGGTCAGTGAGAGAAGCCAGACACAAGGACAGACCTCGTATGACTCCACTGGTATGAGGTGCCTAGAATCGTCAGACCCTAGACTGAGAGGAAGATGGGGAGGGGGCATAGGCTGGGGGAGGGGGAGTTAGAGTCTAATGGGGCAGATTTTCCACTGGGGAAGATGGACCGTTCTGGGGATGGTTGCACACCCATGTGAATGTACTTAATGCCGCCAACCTGGACACTTAAAAATGGTCAAGATGCTATATTGGAAGTTCTGTGTGCTTTCCCACAATTAAGAAACCTAAGAGGCCACGTGGCCCCTTTGCTCTGTATCCAGATTAGTTTCCTGTGGTGCCCCAGGTCATACAGTCATCACAGAATTTCCACTGCCTTGACCGGCAGATCAGCTGACCACTTGGCCCATGTGAACGTTAACTTCCTGGAGCAGCACCTGCCTGCATAGAGACCTAAGCAGACCTTCCCGCACCCGAACTCTGCGGCCTTGGGGGCTTTCAGCACCACCCACAGCCTGCCTCAGCTGTGTGGCTGCCTCAATACATGGCAGAGAAACAGATGAGCTGAGAGGCCAGACTTGCTGGCAGCCACTGCTACCACTCTTGTCCCCTTCTGGAAAGCCGTGTGGCCCCCAGGGCCTCCGTGGGTGCCCCCTCTCTCTTTGCTGCGCATGTGCACTTCCTCAGAGGTGCTGACCCCACCCTGTTCTCCAAAGGAACCAGAAGGTGGTGTGGCCAGAGCAGACAATCCAGCCTTAGGAGCTGCTCACGAATCCCCAAGAGCTCGTGGCAGAGACTTGCTAGACTTTCCCTGATTTCTATTCCCGTCTTCCCACGTCGTATTTTAATCTTTAGCTAGGAGTCTAGTCATCCAGCTAACAACTATCCTCCCCCAACTCCAGTGTGGCTACGGAGGACCATGTGACTAGATCCTGGCCAATGCAAGCAAAAGGGACATGGAACTGCATTACTCTCAGGCAGCACTAAGGGTTCTCAGCACATGGGACAGAGCCAACTTCAGGGTTGTGTCCTTAAAGAGAAGGATGTGTTCTCCCCTGCCCCTCTCCTTCCTGCCGGCTGGAATGCTGATGTGAAGACTGGAGCAGAGGCAGTTTTCTTGCTCCATCTGGCATGTGGAATCCATATGTCACGGATGGCAATGCCATGCAAAGAAGCCAGTTCCCTGATGGCCAAGTAGCCCAAGGTTGCCTCCCTAGACTTTTACGCACAGAAGAAATCCTCTCTCCCTTTCACTTTTATGTTCATTAAGCTAGGTCTCTGTTACAGAGCTTAAGTCTCTCTCCTGGGTAATTCAGGTATATAGGGAGGAACTCAGCCAGCAGGTAAGATGCCTGCCTTACCTCCCTGACCAAAGTCAGCTCTGGTTCTCGGAGAGCCAGGAGGCCTCCCTGAAGTTTCCATGACCTGCTAATCTGTGACATTTCCATGGGTTCCCTGGAACATGGGGTGGTTCTGAACTGGGCTCCCTCTCATCTGTGTCATTTGATGTTGTCCTAGAAGTTCTAGGCAAAGGAGAAGACAGAACCAGCAGAGTACTGGAGAGAGAGACACAGACAAGCCATCGGGTCACAGGCAATACCGAGCACCTTTCTGTGTCATGGTGGAATTCCACATTCCCTCTGTGCCCCAAGCCTCGAAGGCGGGAGGAATCATTATCCCCAAATCAGGACTAAGCTGCTGAGGCACAGAGGTTAAAGAACTCACTCAAGATCAAAAAGCCAGGGACTTCCCCTGGTGCTCCAGTGACTGGGACTCTGCACTCTCAAGGCAGGGGGCCCGGGTTTGGTCCCCAGTTGGGGAACTGGGAGGTCACATGCCGAAACTGCAGCTCCTGCATGTCTCAGTGAGGATCAAGGACCCTGCAGGCTGCAACGAAAGTCTTCTGCAGTCAATAAATCATTCTTAAAACAGAAAAGGATCACACCGCCAGCAATGAGCAGTGGCCGATGTGGACTCAAGTAGTCTGATTGCGGAGAACTCTACATTGCTCATCTGCCAAGTGATGGGCCAGAGAGGCCCAGAAAAGTGATGAACATGTGGTTCAAACCAATTCAAAGAGTTCACCAAAGTGACCAGACAGGAAATCTGTTTCCATATACCTCAGAGATTGGGGGTGTTGGGGTTAGAGTGAGGCCAGGCACAAATCTCTCAACCTCTCTTGGTCTCCACTTCGGAATCAGGGAAAGGTGCCTTGTTCCTCCTGGTGCCATTGCTGTGAACTTGCTACCACCACACACTGCCCACATAGGAAGGGCCCCAGGGGCCCGTTTCCCTGGAGGGTTTTCTCAAGCCCAGCAGCCACACCTGTAGACCAGAATTCACGGGTTGGGACCAGGCTCCACCAGGGAGGGCAGACCATTCTGCTTGGCCAGGGGCTGACCCCTGGGGGGGCCTTTCACATGCTTCCCCATTTCTGGGGCCATCCTCAAGCCGACCCAGGCCCCAAATCCCTCCTGAGGACCACGAGGCCTGGGTGGGGGGCCTGGAGAGGAGCTGAGTCCCTAGGATGCTTCTGGGGGGAAGTCCACACTCCTACATGGGTGGCCTCACATTGCCGGGTACCCCTCCATCCCTGAGGGAAGTGGGAAGCCCTTTTACTTGCTGGGGCCTTGCAGCGTTATGGGGGTCATGACTCTACCCTGGAGGTGGGGGGAGCAGTCATTTGTTTCCTGCCAGGGAAGGCGACAGCAAGAGCGAGCAGGAGTGGAGAAGCCCACAGGCAGGAAGCATAGTGACACTAATTATCCAATTACGGCCGCCGTGCCAGGAGAGCGCTGCATTGCAGCAGGGAGCCCGGGCCAGCCGCCCTGCCCCCACATGCCAGGCTGCCACACTCTGCCCTCCTGCTTTACCCTGAAAGCAGGTGGTAGCCACTTAGGTCCTGGGCCTGTTCTGCAGAACAGGGCCTGGCTGGCGGGCTCAGGAATGGTGGGCTTGTGGGGGAGACCCAGAAGCACTCGGGCCTGGCCCCTGGGGCATGCCTCTGGCCCCCCAAGGAGCAGAGAACACACACGTGGGGCTTGCGGAGGCCTGACCTCCAGGCTTTCATCGCCAAGAACATGTGGATAGAATGAGGGGCTCTCAATCCTGATCCCCCCACCAAAAAAAAAAAGAAAAAAAAAAAAATAATCTCTCTGGCTCTGTCCATGGTACCACAGTGCCCACCCCGCCAGCTTCCACTCCCTAGAACCAGCTCCAAGCCACCGGAAGCAGCCAAGTCCTAAGCAGGTAATTAAGGAAATTACAGACAGCTGGAGGCCATGGGATGCTGCAGGCCCAGGGGGACTAGATAAGGAGACTGTCAGGACACACGCTTCCTCCTAGGGATGGAGGGGGGCCCCATTATGGGTCCTCGTGGGGAAGGGTCTGCTTTCTGTCTCCCCTTGGGAAGGCAGGCTTGGAAGGACTCTTCGAGTCAAGGTCAGGGGCTGGAGGACCGTCAGGGAGGAACCCCTATTTCCCCTTGGCCAACAGAAGAGTCCAGAAGGCTGGGCTGCAGATGGGGGGCCAGAGATGTGTGGGCTAACTTGGGCCCCACCTAGGGGGTCTCTGAGTGATGGCAAAGCAGGTCTCTTTGGGTCCCTCATAGGACCCAGCTTGCCCGGAGGTTGGAGGTAGGTGTAATGGCCAGGAGAAAGGAGTGATGAGGATCATTACCATACAGCGACCCTGGGCACAGGCCACACCAAGTATGTAGCAAAGACTTTGGTCATGGGCACCCCACTGGGACAGGTGAACGGCAAGGATGCTAGGTGGGGCAGAGGAGACACGTTCAGACTGAATGTTGCAGTCCAGTCCAGCTGACCTTCTGTGACCCACACACGAAAGGCTAGCACACCGGAGTGTTCGGACCATGTTTCCAGGCTGACCTGCTGCCGAGCATGGACAGAGGAGGAGAGAGTGGATGGTAGTGCCACCATGGAGGACAGCTTGGAAGCTGCAGCCCAGGGAGGGGCATCTGCATGACTCCCAGGCTCTGCTCCAGCATCCTTACCAACCCCAGCTGGCAGCCATGGCAGGATTTGAAGGTCACCAGGGCACCAGATGGCAGGGGCCTGGCTGCCATCTGAATCATGGACCCTGTGTGCTCCTGGGTCCTGAAAGCTATCTCTGATGGAGGACCCCACACACAAATGCAGAAGCCTCTCCAGTGAAGCCCTGCAGCCCCAGGCGGGTGCTCGGGAGGGAGTGGGGGGTCACGCAGAGCCAGGAGGGCCCCCATCACAATAATACAGGGTCTGAGTGCCCCCCACTGGGCTGATCATGGCCCACTAAGGCTGAGAGCCAGGAAGGGACTGGTGGATGCTGGCAGATGAATTGGGGGGACAGGTCTGGCACCCCCTGCAATCAGATGACAGTGCTGTCTCCTCGTCAGAAGATGGAGGCCGGGGGCCCTGACCAAACCGCCCCCTTCCCACCCAGAGCTGCAGCTGCATGGGCCTCTCCAGGGGCCGCCAGGGCCGGGGTCCCAGGCAGCAGCCCCCAGCCAGTCCTTGGCCTCTGGCCCTGTGGGTGGATGGGGATGCTGGGAGCACCCTCGCTCTGCTGTGCTCCCCAGGACAGAGGAGAGGAGCACACTCAGGCACCTCCCACCGGGCCCTGGGAGGAAGGGCCCAGTCAGCAGCCCAGGAGGGAGGGATCAGGTAGGATGGGGGGCCCCCAGTACAGCCAGAACCCCAGCACCAAGGGGCCTAGACCCTCGGCCCTGGCTCACGAGCCTCCCTCCCAGGCCCCTGGCTCCAAACTAACACAGAACACTTCGCAGGAATGGAGCTGAGGCCCAGGGCTGGGGAGCGGGTGTCAGGGAAGGTCCCTCTGGGCCCACCTGGCAGCTGGACACCCGGACGAGGCAGGGAAGCGGGTGCCCCAACTGAGGGCACCAAGCATTCACGGTCGGACTGGTCCCACCACCATGAGCTGCGCAGCGGTCGTCTCACAGAGGCTTGGCCCCGAGCCCACCGCCACCGGCCTCACCACTGAGGGGTCCAGGGTGGGTGTCAGCACGCGGCTGTGCTGGGATGCCCAGCGCACTGTGGTCTGGGGCTGGAGGACGTGCCCAGGCCCATCGGGAAGAAGGGTCCACGGCGGCTGGGTGGCATCCACCTGTGTTCAGGGCCGGCCTGGATTCAGACCTGTGACTCCAAAGGGCGCCAGGAGGACCAGAGCCTCATGCTCTGAGGTCCCCTGTGGCCAGGATGGACGTGGCCGGCAGCGACGCCCGCGTTTCCCAGCCCCTGGCTTGGTGGCCAGCTTTGTCTTCCTGCTTCTTAATCAGCCGGGTCTGGTGACCCTGGGCCGTCTGGCCATCCTCACTGTAGGCCTTTGCTTCTGATCACGCTCTCCCACCCACCCCTGCTTCCCCTGTGTCCCTCTGTGAGGAAAATCCAGTGTCTGCGGAGAGCCAGACTCCAGCCAAGTCTGCAGGGAAGCATCCTTGCTCCAGAGGCTGAAGAGACCCAGACAACAAGAGCTTGATTCGAGGGACTGGACAAGCAGCTCTAAAGGTCAGGGGACAAAGAGGCAAGCAAGAACAGCAAAGGAGTTTTGCTTTCAGATAACTCATGTGGGACCTGCAGGTGAGGTATCAAAGGATACAGGGTGTGGGCAGACGACCCAGGGACAGGCCCTACCAGACATCAAGATCACACATTAGCCAGGGAACAAATGGTTCAATAAAAGAAATGCAGATGATGGCTTACCACTCGGGAGCCTCACCTCGTACTATTCCCCAACATGCTTTTTTATTTTTGGATTAAACTGGATTTGGCAAATTCTGGCCTCAAAGCCAAATCTGGCTGTGAACTGTTTTTGTGAATAAAGTTTTATTGGTACACAGCCACAATCAGGACAGAGATCTTGTAACTTGCCAGGTGGAAAATATTTACTCTCTGACTCTTCAAAGAAAAAGTTTGCCCACCCCTGGATGAAAGAGTTAGACATCTTAAAAATGCAGCTACACATATGCTCACTCACACACACGCAATGTATGTGTGTGTGTTAGTCACTCAGTCATGTCCAACTCTTTGCGACCCCATGGACTATAGCCCATCAGGCTCCTCTGTCCATGGAATTCTCCAGGCAAGGATACTGGAGGGGTTTGACATTTCCTCCTCCACACACACACACAGACATAGGGCCAACCCAGATAGCTCTGGACAGTTCTCAGGTTTCTGTAAGGGATTCTGTAAGCCTAGAAGCAATAGAAGGAATCACACACACAAAATTGTAAGACAGAAATCATTAACCTTTTGCATGAAAACATGAAAAGGCAAAGAACAAAGGGGATTTAAAACTATTTGCAACCAGGATGCTAAACTGTCAGTATCTTTCACGGATCAAGTTTACCCAGAACCGCAAGAAGAAACACTTGGTCCTTCATAAATAAAGGTGAGGAAGAAACAAATCACTCAACAAGAAGAGAGACAATCAATAAACGTGGAAAAATGCTCACCCTCGGGAATAAGACATAGAAACTGAAGTAGATATTTATGCCAGGTTGTTTGATTATAAAGCTTAACGCTGGCAAGTCTGCAGTGAGCCAGCCGTTCAGACGCCCAGAAAAGCCCTTTGGAGCAGAATTTGGCAGAATGAACTTCCGTCTGGGCACTCTGTCCTTGGGACAGAGGGAGTTACCCGCCTAGATGCTCAACAGAGCCTCACGGAGGAGAGTGAAATGAATCCGACTGCCTGAATCTCCACAAATAGCCAAATAATTAAGCGAATTACAGTCTCCTTAGAGAATATTATTCAGCCATTAAAAATTGTAATTACAGCCCTGAGGAGCGCCCTGATACATCCTGGGTGCTTGAGAAATTGCTCTCGAATGAGTGAACCATCATGTGTCGTTCCTTCTTTGCCTCATTCAAGTACTTTATTTGTGCGATAAGTACTGACTGCTTTCATAATCTTAAAAAAATTAAACCATGTCCATTTTGAAAAAAAATCATTTAGAAAGGAATTACAATAAAGAAAATGCTCATGTGAAGTAAAAAATAGATTTGACAATGGTACCCACGGTATAATTATAATAATGGGAAAATAAATAGCCCATGCAAAGAAAACGGAGCAGAAATGCGTCCAATGAAATGGGAAACACTGGCTGGCATTTTGGTGATAGGATGGGGAGGGCTGTTTCTACATCTTCTAATTCTCAACATTGCATGAATTTTCTGTTAAAAGCATGCATGTTAAGAGCATTATTTTAAAATGAAAGACATAAGCATTATTAAAAAAAAAAAACCCACCCAAGAGCCTCCCCCATCTGCAGAGCTGCCCAGGTGCCTCCAGCATGCCCAGTGAGAGATCCCAAGCCTAGGGCAGGAGACAGATCCAGTTTGCCCAGTTCTGTGGGCGCATCTGGTCTGGCCCTTGGTAAGTGTGGGAATAGACTCAGGGTCCCCATGAGGATCGGTCTGCATTGGCTTTAAGGTGGCATGGGGTGACACAACGTCCTGGACTGATGGAAATGTTCTCTGCGTGACTTCTGAGCACTTGAAGCATGGTGTGTGGCCAAGGCCTGGAATTTTCAACTGCAATTTTCATCCACTCACATTTGTGGCTGGTGGCTACCACACTGAACCTTGGCCGCTATAGGAAGCGCATTTCTCATCTGAAGACAATGGTTCCCCTTTACTGAGGAGCCACCTACACAACACTGAGTCAGGCTCAGGACCGCATTATGTAAGGCGATCCCCAAGGACACTGACCACAGCAGCACACACTTCACACGACTCTGATGTGGACCCAAGTTGCCTTGGACTTGGGACTCAGTAGAAACCTCCCGCTCTGCCCCGCCAGCCATACCAGTCCTCCTTGCCCTGTGGTTCTGGGTGTTGGTTCTGCCACCTCCTAGCCACGTAACCTTGGCCTCATCCCCTTCCCAAGCTTGGGCAGTCTGATGACACCCAGCCCCAACTCCTCTGGTGGGGAGCCTCTTTCCTCTGTCCTGGGGATGTTTGGGCTCAGATCCTGCTCTCCAAGCGGCACTCCCAGGCCCACTTCCAGCACCTCCCACCCAACAGAAGGTGCACAGGCAGGGGAGGGCTTTGCAACCAGGCACCATTTGGCCTGTCTTCTGCCAGCTTAACCAGGGCAGGGCAGGGCAGGGAGAAACAGCCAGCAGTTGGGGTACCAGCTAAAGAACTGGCCTTCTGGGGAAGCATAGCGTGTGAGGCAGCATCTGTGCGGTGCAAGGGTCTGCCTGCTGTTCCCAGTAAAGTCATCGCCGAGCCCGGCCCCCTGAGCCCATCTCACAGGCAGCACACCCTGGGTCAGACCGAACCGTCTGCCTTCGCTGCTACAGCCCAGGTCTGCATGTATCAGCAGACACCTACCAACTTTTGTAGAGGTGCCCTAGAGGGGTCCCAGGGAAGAATACTGAAGGGCATACAGTGCCCCCAACTTGTTCTGGACTCATATAACCCCACATTTGGTCTGTTTCCCTCAGGGGGTAGCTGGGGGCCCAGCTACTGGGTCATTCTGCAGACTCAGTGAGGTGTGAGGTGTAGGGTCTTCCCAGGACTGGAAGCGCCCTTGACCCGAATAGGCTCATGCATCCAACGCTCTGTTCTGCTGAGTTCCACCCAGACTCCCAGAGGCAACAGAACCAGTGGCGACACTCACAAACCAGACTCGGGAGTCTAACTGGCCTGCCTTCCAATTCGGCTTTGAGCACCTCCTCCTGGCTGTGTGACCTTGGGCAACTTGCTAAGCACTCTGGGCCTCACTGGCCTCATCTGCAAAACGGGGACAGCAACAGTTGCTGCTTCATTCGGTTGTTTCACTGAAGTGAGAGAATGTCTGGGAAGCCCTGACCACCATGTCTGGCACAAATTATCACTGTCAGGGCTGACAGTAGTTGACATGTTGGTGACCTCTGACAGAGACAGCAGGCATCAGTTAAATACACACAGCCTCAGTTTACAAACCGAAGGGAGTGCAGCAGGCAAAGTCCACATGTATGCTGACAACTCTGTAAGGTGGTAGGAGGAAGCCGGGCCTGGCTTTGCCCAGCTGGGAGAGTCCCAGCTGGAGTTGAGCTCTCATAGTACCCAGGGGCCCAGGACCCTCTGATCTTGCCCACCAAGGAGACAAGGGTCTCTCTCTAAAAGCCACGCTGGAGGAGGGGCAGAGAGGCTGTTGCTGACCCCAGCACCCTTCGCTGCCTCCTCGCGTACCGGGAGAGGCTGCTCTGGACTGGATGGAGAGCGCACACTGAGTCACGGCTGGCCTCCCTGCGCTCCCAAATGATTCAGCCTCTGAAGCTCCAGCTCTGAAGCCTCAAATGTCAGCGGAGTTCACCAAGACCCACCCCTGGGCTCCCCGGGCCTGCAGCGGGAAGAGACTTAGCCAAGGTCACAAAGACCAGCAGGCCCAGAGCTGGCACCAAAATGGGGCACTTCTGGCCATCTTCTTTGTCCCCTTGGGGCCTGCTGCAAAGTCCCTGCCTGCCAGCCACCAGAGCTCTTAACCTCTGGGGCTTCCTTCCCCGGAGGACTGGCTTCCCTTCTGGCTCTACACAAAGCCCCCTCCCACGCCACCCTGGTTCCATCTGCCTGCGTTACTCCCCCAGCCCCCAACTTCTGTGCCAGAGATGCCTGCCCCTTCACTCAGACCACCTGGTGGCGCTAGGCATGGACCAGGTTGGTGTGATCCAGACTGCCTGTGTCCTTGGCCCTCCTCCTTGAGGCTAGCAGTGGGGACAATCCATGCCCTCAGATCACAGCTGCCCAGCCCCCTCCGAACGACTTGCTCTCCAGGGACTGGCTCCACCCTCAGACCCTCTGCTGAGCCTCAACTGAGACCCTCAGAGGCCTGGGCAGCAACCTCCAACCCTTCCCTCCATGGGCCAGAGCAGGCCGGATGTTCCCACCGCCCAGGTCTGCACCCCAGTTCCCCTCTCAGGAGCCACGTGGCCTTGGCCTCCCCCACTGGGAAAGGGAGTGATGGCAACAGTGGCGATGTTTGTTGAGATGCAGCCGGAGAGTCTAGATACCCTATGAGAACTGTGCCAGGACCTCTGGAGCTGCTCCTCCAGCAGCCACCTGCCCATCCAGGCAAATGCAAGCCCAAGTCCCTTCCCCTCTTGGGGCCTCGATTATCCCGTCCGGAAAATGGGGACAAGAATGCGGGCCTGGCCTCCCTCCCTGGGTGATTCTGCAGATTCCGTGAGGTCAAGGTCGCAAATGTGCCATGCAGAAACCCATGCCCACTCTGAGTCAGGCCTCCTGTACTGGGCACCCGAGCACCCCGTGTAGATGACTACCCAGTCCCTGCCTATAGACACTCACCGATAGGTGAGGGGTGACGCCAGTGGGTTGGGAGGGGACAGAGCTGGGAGGCAAAGGAGGGGGCTGCCTCCCAGGCTGGCACTCAGCTCCTTGGGGCAGCCAAGGGAAATTGGAATGGTTGGGGTCAGGCTAGACCTGACCCCGTGGCTGGCAGAGATGCACCTGAGGTTTGGGTCTCAACAGGCTCAGCTTTGATCCACCAAGTGGCCCCACTCCCCTGCCTCAGACCCGAGGAGTGTCAAGTGCTGGGTTCCGGGGCCCCGGCCCTGCCCTGTACTTTCACGGAACATCACCACTGTCTCTCCCAGCCCCTCACCAGACCCCCGTCCTGAGCTCCCCAAGGCTGACTCTGGTTCTCCCAGCCCCATGCCAGGCCCCCACCCATCCACAGCTGATCAGGCCGCTAAGCCCTAAAGGGGCCAGTGGCAGGAAGGAGACCAAGTCTGCCAGAGAGCAAAGAGGAGACCCAGGGCTCCCAGCCTCGGGGGGACGTGCCACACCAGTGCTCCAAATGCCAGAATCCGAAACCTCAGAGAACGCGGCAGGACCCGGCAGGGAGAAGCCATCTGGCCAAGGTCACCCAGGTGAGGAGGGGGAGGACGGCGGCGCACAGAGTGATGGAGGAGTTAGCCAAGTGTGGCCGGGGCTGCTTGCCCGTCGTCATTGCCCGGGCCGGCGGCGGGGTCGGCCCAGTAGCTGTGTGGGTGTGCGGGGGGAGACAGTGTGGAAGCGTGTGAGGGTTTCTCAGTCTGTGGGTCTGGGAAGGATGATACAGTGTGAGGGCGTGGGATGCGGGGGTGTGGGGGAGGGGGTGCCTAGAGGCTCCGAGAAGGTGCGTGTGCAAGCCGCGGCTCCAGCCCAGGCCCGGCGCCCCACCTCGGGCTGTGCGCCCCCCTTCCTTTTCCTGGATCCGCCCGCAGCCCCCGGCGGTCTTTCTCCCCAGACGCAGATGCGCGTGCGCGCAGGATGCGGGGCTCCGGACGCAGGTTGCGGGGCGCTGCCCGCCCGCCCGGCCACCCAGGGCCCCCGGGAGTGACGCGCGGCCGCGGTGCCACAAGGACACGCAGGCCAGACGCGGAGCGCAGGTGGCTCCGAGCGGGGATCTGGGTCCCTCCACCTGCAGGTCGGGCCACCTGCCGGGCCGCCCGCTCCGCCCGCGCCCGCGCCCACCCCGGCGGCGGCCGCGCGTCTAGGGCACCACTTACCCGGTCATGGGCACGGCCGCTCCCGCGGCCTCGGTTCAGGCGGGCGCTGTCTCTGGTCTCTGCGGGCAGGCGGCCCGGCGGCCCGGCGGCCCGGCGGGCCACGATCGGCTCCGGGGACCGCAAGGCCCGGGCACGGGGCGGCCTGGCCGGCAGCGCCTGCACGACCCTCCGCGGCGGCCGAAGGCTGCGGCTGAGTGCTCCCCACGCTCTGCACCGGCAGCGGCAGCGGCAGGCGACGCGGCGCGCTTGGCTCCAGCCGCAGCTCTGAGCCCGGAGGGAGGGAGGAGGGAGGGAGCGGGAGGGAGGAGGAGAACGGAGGGAGGAGGGAGCCGGCGCGGGGGGCGGCGCGCGGCTCGGGGGCCGCGGGGCGCAAGCCACGGGACTCCGGAGCTCCGCGTCCAGTGTGCGCCCAGGACGCGCGGGGGTGCCTGCCCTTCTCGGTTTGGCACTGACCCCCGGAGGGCGGCTGCCAAGGATGGGGGTGGGCTCAGGCTGGGTACTGGGGGACCCTGGCACCCGGGAGAAAGGGCGCCGAGAGTGGCAGGCTGCCTGTCCCTCTCCAGGGCACCGCCCGGAGTCTGTCTCCTTGACAGTCGAATGGGGTTTGAAGCTGAGTTGCTAACTTGTAATTGGGGGTCTTTGCTCTTTTCTGGCTCCCGACCCCCATCCCGTAGCTTCAGAGGTGTTGGTTATTCTCAGGAAACTACCTGCTAACGGTTGGAAGTTAAGACATCTAAACAGTTTTCCGGGAGCGTGGCCAGAGCTTGGGACAGGGTCTCAATGTCGATGACCCCAAAGGTTATCACACAAACATCATCATACAGGACCCAGGGCGATCCTGCACACAGGTGAACACCCAGAGGCAGACACACAAGAGCACACCTTCACGGACACGTGGAAACAGACACACAGACCAAACTCTAGTGTGGAGAAGACCCCCTCCTCCCCATCGCCACCGTATGGCCAAACGCGTAGCGACATCCGCAGACAGACTCAAGTGTGTGCCCATGGCCACCCAGTGGCCAGGTGGGAGCTGGCCAGCCCTGCCCCTGGTCCTTAAAGCCCCAAGCTGCCCAACCCCAGGGGCAGTCAGTGCCTGCATACCCCGATTGGGTCTTTGCCACCATCTGTGAGCAGTGAGCAGAGTGCCACAGGGTGGGGGTGGCACAGGACGGGGGCTGAGTGTGTGGAACACAAGGGCCAGGCCCCAGTGAGCATCATCACCCTCGAGCAGGCAGGGAGACAAGGCCCAGGCACAGCCACTAATTCTTTCTTGCCTCAGACAAACAGGGTCCCAGGGTATCCTGAGTGCCAGGCCTGGGCTGGGTGCTGGGGGTGTGGTTGGGACCCTGACACAGGGAGCTGGTGGGCAGAGCTTGAACTCAAGACATGGAACTTGGGGTAAAGGCCGCAGGAGACGTAAGATGGTGCTGGGAGCTCGGGGAGGAGGTGCCAGGATGGCAGGACCTAAAGGCCACAAAGGCACTGCAGGAGGTCTTCCCCAGGTCAGGGGACAGTCCCACCTTGTCACAGTCTGTCCCTCCTGCAAGAAGTTCTGGACAGCCCTTGAGATCTGGTTCATTTCAGACGTTCCACGTGGGTGCACGCGCGCGCGCACACACACACCCACTCTGACACATGCTGACATACATCCTCCTGCATGCGGACACATTCTTACACGATGACATTGTCACACACGCTGACACACACATGGTGACACACACACGCTCACACATGCTGCCACTCACATATGCTGACGCACTCACAGTGACACACATGCTCCCGCATACTGACGTTCCTACATGCTCACTCAGAACACATGCACACTTATGCATGCACGTTCACACCAAAGCTCACCCATGGTCACAGCCTCACACGTGCACACTTACAAGTGCTCAGCCACAATTCCTCATAGCCATACTTACTGCCTCACAGGGCTCACTCATACTCACTCACCCACATGCACACATGCTGTTATTCTCACAACTTTACCCTCTCATCTCCAGTTATTCACGCACAGTCGCATACTCGTGCACAATTGTATGCACTCAGTTATTCACACACACACACACACACACACACTCATACTCAGAGCACTCGGGGCTCTTCTTCCCTGGTGTGGATGGCTGGGTCAGGCTTGCACCCCATCACCCATCTCAATGAAAACCCAGCTTGACCACCAGCTCCAGGTACGAGCAGGTGCCCCCCAGGGCCCAGACGCAGGGGTGGCCAGGACAACCAGGCAGAGAAGACCCCAGGCTGCAGGGGCCATACCATCTCGAGCTGTGGGCCCTACCTGTTGTGATAAGTGTCCTTTTAAGAGGGAGGCAGGAGTGAGTTTTTGCAGCCCTCCTAATACCCTGATTTTGGACTCCTGTGTTCAGGAACGAGAGACTTGATCTGTGTTTGAAGCCCCTGTGTGGTCTTTTGTCATGCTGGTGGCCCCGGGCAGCTCATACCAGCCCTGACCTGGCAGTCCATGCTGGGTCCCTTCAGTGCTAGAGCTACCCAGGCCCTCTGGGGTGACAGGGGCCCTGTGTCACCCCTGGCAATGACACTCTGCCCCAGGGGTCTGGCGTGGAACTGCCATCGCCTCTTCCTGAAAACCCTGCCCTCCTGAGACTGGAGCCCACGGAGGTGGGGCAAGCGATGGATGAATACCCCCCTCCCAGGTTCTCAGATTGGGGCCCCTCCACCCCTTGGGCCCTTCAGGAGGGGCTGTCCCTTTCGGTGCCCTGGCCCCCAACCTCAGACACCTGGCTGATTGCCCCTCGGACAAGCCCCAACTTGTCTAAACCCCAGCGGTGGATTGAGATTAGGCTCCAGCAGGGCCCGGCCACATCCAGAAGGCACCTGACCTGCCAGGAGGACTGGGAAATGTCCCCCACCCCAGCCCTGGGTCACTCAGGCAGCCCCTGGTGGCCTCTCTGTTCACGGGACTGCCCGCCCCCAGCGAGCTGCTGCCATGACTTTCATTGCCCTGTGTGTGCATGTGTGTGTGTGTGTGTGTGTGTGCTGGCCCCAGCTCACTCTCAGGGTCAGATCCCTCCTGCAAGTCACACCTGCATGCCCAGAGCTCCCCAGGGGGCCCCACACCGCCCCCTGCCCCCTCTCCAGCTCTCACCTCATGTCCAAGCTGTACCCAAGGACAGGCTGGACCCGGTCCAACTCAAGGTTGGCTGGACCCAGTCCCTCCCCCCTCTTTCCCTGGAGGTTACTGTGGCTTTGGAACTGGACTTCCCTCCACCCATCACTCCCCACCCCAGCTCACAGCCCAGTATCACAGCCCTCTGTACCTGGCAGGCTGTGGGCTGCCAGAGATGTGGCCTTAGGCTGTTTTCAAAGGCCAGTCACTCTCCACTTTCGCATTCTTCTTGCTGTCATCTCGGACCTTGCCATTCCCCCCATAGCCGACTGACGCTAAGAGGACTGTTGGTCTTGGACCTGGGACTCTGGCTACGGAGACCTCCCTTCCAACCGGTTTCCAAACCTGCAGTGGGGAGGTGGGATGGTGGGGTGGCCTGGGTGGTCCCCTGGGTCCCTGAGAGCCACACTCTGGTCCTGCCTGTGGGGTATTGGCACCTCTCGTGCAGGGTGACACACCGGGTCCATGGGCCATGTTCCCAGGGGCCCTACCCCAGGGGTCGGCTCTGGGCCTCCCAGCATTATGATATGGGTCCCACTGGCTTGTCAAGGCACCCATGTCCCCGAGGGAGATGGAGGTGGGGAGGGAAGGAAGGGCAGGGCGGCCGGGAGAGAAGACAGAATGCATGATTCCCAGCGGGGGCGGGGGCGGGGCTGAGTTGAACCCGTGCCCCAGGATCTGGTGCCCTAAGCTCCCGCCAGCGAGGGGACTTGATCGAGGCCCTGACTCCTGGCCCCCCACCAGTGCCCTTGCCCCAAGCCTGCCCAGCTCAGCAGAGATCACCGGGGCCATAGAACACATGGCCCAGAATAGTGCTATGATGCCGACGAGTGGCATTCTATCATGGGGCCAACCACACTGAACAGCACCTCCTGTCCCCCAAAGGAAAAACCTGCCTCCTGAAGGGCCCAAAGGGTGGAAGGGCCCCAATCCGAGAACCTGGGAAGGGCGGTGTTCATCCATTGCTGGCCCCCACCTCCGTCAGCTCCAGTCTCAGGAGGGCAGGAATTTCAGGAAGAGGCGATAGCAGTTCCACGCCAGACCCCTGGGGCAGAGCGTCATTGCCAGGGGTGACACAGGGCCCCTGTCACCCCAGAGGGCCTGGGCAGCTCTAGCACTGAAGGGACCCAGCATGGACTGCCAGGTCAGGGCTGGTATGAGCTGCCCGGGGCCACCAGCATGACAAAAGACCACACAGGGGCTTCAAACACAGATCCAGGCTCTCGTGTTCTGTCAGTGGCCCATGGCTGCTCAGGGAAGCCCTGGCTCCCATTGCCCAGTGCCCAGGACCCTGGTGCAGGACGAGGGCAGAGACGTCAGGTTGGAGGTAGCCTGCCTCCTGCTTAGCCCAATGGGCTTGCCACCCAAGGGGCATTTCTCTGAGGACTGTCCTCCCTTCGTCCTCTCTAGGGCAGATCTGTGTCCCCCGACTTCACCGGCTGTGTCCCCGGTCCTTCCTAGTAGCCTGAGCTTGCATGCTACGATCTGGGCATGGCTCTGCAGGCATACAAGGGGACCTACTGGGTGGACACGCCGCTGGGAGCCTAGGCCAAGCCAGAACAGGTGGATGTACATGGCACTGGATCCTGTCCACATGAGGCCTGAACCTCCTAGGAGTGCGCCCCCTGGTGCTCACATGGGTGTGGCACATGGCTCTGCCCACAGCCGACATCCCATACCGTTCTGAGCCCCCAGATTCCAAGACCAGCTCCCTCTGGTGGTCTGCAGCCAGCTCTGCTTCAGGGATAGACCGGGCAACAGAGGGGACTAGAAGCGAGGGAAAGGGGGCAGCCTGGGGCCTTCTGCCTGGTTGCCCGGGTCCTCTAGGTCTAGCCTCCAACCTGAGGGTGCTCAGGACCCTTCCTCGAAGGCAGGGAAAGCAGCGAGTAGGCAACCCAAGGCTGGGTGTGGGCACACAGAGGCAGAACCTGGGAGCCAGTCACAGTAGTCCAGTGTGGCTCCCCATTCTGCTGGGTCCCCAGACGCCCTGAGAGGTGGCACACACACAGCCGTATTGCACAGTGTTTCTTTAATTGAAAGACAACAACCGACCTCAGAAGCAGCCCCTCCTCAAGCTGGGTGTGATGGTTTGAAACCCCCACCAGACCAGAGGCCGGATGGCAAAGGGAGGGGAGACTGAGCCATCATGGGGGGAAGGGGGACAGTGAGAAGCATGATGGGAACTCCAGTGGGACAGACCCTCAGGGTCTGGCTGAGCCCAGGGCTCCTCTCTTGGCTGTGGAAGAGGGGGTGCAGCACCTCCCTATCCGCTGGCCTCTGGAAGGGTCACCCAGGCTTCGGGTGAGCCTGGGCAGAGTAGGAGGGCAGCTGTGCCCCACACTCCACCTGCCTGGGTAATGGCTGGGCAGAGCCCAGAGAAACAGAAAGCAGACCTAGTCCAAGGATGTCAGAAACGAGAGGGAGGGACAGACAGAGAGAGCTGAACAAGACTGGACCAGGGGCCAGGAGACTCAGGAGGCTTCCCTGGGGGGCCATGAACTCGCAGAAGGATGGCGGGGGGCTGAGGAGCACAAAGGTAGCTGGCTGGGCTGAGGAGGGATGTGTGTCTGGCAGGTGGGGTGGGCTTAGTGGGGTCTCCATCCTTGAGCCCCCCAGACCCAGGGACCGTTTACCTTGGACTGGAGCCTCAGATCATTTGCTTTTGGGGTGAATGGGAAGAAAGCTTGGTTGGGGGGGGGGCGCCTCTGAATGGGTATGATGCGGGTGGGCAGGGGCAGCTCTGAATCCAAGGGACATGTGATGGGGGCCAGGCATCACGCCCCACCTGCACACTTGGGAGCCAGGGTGGGGGTGTCAAGGGGCCGTGAGTGGAGGGTGGGGGTCAAAGGCGGGGCTTGGCTCCCTTGCTTTGCTGCCCCTTCAGGACACACGCCATGCACCCCAAGAGACCCTTCCCAAGCCACCACCGCAGCAGCTGCCACAGCCTCTACTTTTTATAGTTGCCAAACTGGATGGCCAGGCGGTCAGTGACGCAGCGAAAGGTGGCCGGCTGCACCTCCCAGTAGGGAACGGGGTTGTTGAAGAGGCTGATGCCGTTGTAGTAGGCCCTCTTGACCCCGAAGCCCACTGGGCAGAAGTCGTTGACGCCCACCTTGGTGATGTTGTTGGTGTGCAGATAGACCACCTGGGGACAGAGAGGTGTGGCTCAAGGCAGCAGGCCCCGTTGCCCGCCCCCAACCCCGCCCCTGAGTCAGCCCCACTTGGGGAGCCCAAGCAACGGGCAGAACCCGCAAGGCTGGTGCCCTCCGTGCCAGCCGAGTCCTGCCTGGCCGCCTCAGGGGTTCGTGTGCTGCATCCATACAACCCTTTGAGGGCCTGGAGGTGATTCTTCCATTGTCTGGGAGTATAACCGGCTTACGTATGGTTGTTGGGCGGCTGTTGAACAGTGTTCAGGCACTGGTGTGTGACCAGGTGCTGGGATGGGGGGGTTAATGGGGTGGGTGTGAATGGGGCTGTTGATGTGGGAAGGATGCCACCCTGGGTTCACACAGTCCTTGGCCCTTCCTCTGGGTTCCCTGGACTGAGGTTCTCCTCCTCTTCCTAGTACTCAGAAGCACTTACCCCCCCACCCCCCCAACTCCCCGAAGCCTCTGTCTATGGGAATGTAGGGTGGGGGGCGTGAGGACTGTCTGATGAGGTGTGGCAGAGGGATGCATCCTGGAGGGCTGCAACAGTGCCTTCTAGAGGTGGTGGGATATGGCCACTAGAGGGCACTGCCGCTGTAGATTGGCAATCCCCTTGCAGGGCTAGGTGATGGATTCGCCCCAGCTGGACAGCCTGCAAGAATGGCCAGTCTCCTGGTATGTAGGCAGAGACTGAGGTCCAGAGCAAGGCCAAAGAAGACCTTGAGAGGACCCCTTGATCCCCTCATCAAGCCACTTCCTGCCCAGACTGTTCCCAAGCCCCTGGGCCTGTGGCACCTCTGTGGGGTCCCACCTACCCAAGAAACTCCAATATGTTGGCCACCTGACGCGAAAAGCTGACTCATTTGAAAAGACCCTGATGCTGGGAAAGATTGAAGGCAGGAGGAGAAGGGGACGACAGAGGATGAGATGGTTGAATGGTATCACCCACTCAATGGACATGAGTTTGAGTAAACTCTGGGAGTTGATCAAGGACAGGGAAGCCTGGTGTGTTGTGGTCCATGGGGTCGCAAAGAGTCAGACATGACTGAGTGACTGAACTGAACTGAACTGAACCCACCCGAGAGACCTTGAGCTCAAGTATCTACCAGGCTGGCTCTGGAGCATCCTGCCACTTTGCCACCCCTGTACCCAGCCTCCTCGCTGTCCACAATGGGGTCCCTAACTCTCCCCTTTCGCTTTCTCAGTGCCTTTCCAGATGAGGAGCGGGAGTCACCGGCCAGAGCACACATCTGACCAGCTGCACAGTGAACTCTGGTTCTGCTTCGTGGTGGGTCCGAGCACTGACAGCTAGGGTCTCAGCAGCTGCCCTGGGGACATCGACTGCCCCCTCCCTTCGCCGCATGTTAGAAACACCTGGCTCTCACCTGGAGGAGCTTGAGGTCTGGAAGACCAGCTGGCACCCTAGACAGCTTGTTGTTGTCCAAGTGCAGCTCCCGCAGCGTGGGCAGAAAACTCAGGCTCCCGTTCTCAATCATGCGGATCTGGTTGTGGCCCAGGCCCAGCCTGGGAAGGGATAGATGAATAAATGATGATGTGATGGGGTCCATGGGCTACAGTGCACTGGGCGGACTCAGGGCCCCCTGAGACCCCACCTCCACAGCCTACCTGTACAACTTGGAGTAGCGGAGCAGATCCTCTAGCTCGATTGCCTGGATTTTGTTGTGGTCCAGGTGGAGTTCATTGAGGGTCTCAGGGAGGTCTGCCAGGAAAAAAGGATGCTCTGAGCTGAATCCAGGAGACTGTGGGGTGGGGGAGGGCTGGTTCTGTGTGTGTGTGTGTGTGCGCGCGTGTCTGCACGATTTCACTCTTGGTGGAGCAGAGAGCCGAGCTCTGCCCCAGGTGGGGAGAGGGGCGACCAAAGCCCTCCCTGAGTACACTGGGTGGCTCCAGATGGTTTTGGGCTCCCTACCTGTGCTGTCCCCCAAAACGTGGGAAAGAAGGGCTGCCTCCCTACCTTTGGGGATGCCAGTGAGCTTGGCCTCGGAGATGCGAAGGTAGTTGAGCTTCAGGCCATCAAATGCTCCAGGTTCAAAGCCGCTGTTCTCCAGGGGGTTCCCACCCATCTCTAGGAGAGAGGCTCTCTCAGCCCTGAAGCCAAAGCTAAGCATCTGTCCCCACACCCTCGGGGCCTGTCGCTTCCTAAGGGGCCCCCACTAAGCACCCGCTCCATCTCCCCCTGAAAGCAGTGCCACTAATTTACTGGACGAGCTGTAAACTCCTTGCTGTTGAACACCACGAACTACCAAGGGTCTTTGGCCTGGCATGGGCCCTTGGGGACAAGGGGAGCCCACCCAGCTTCTCCCACCTGGCCCCTGGCTGGTAAGCTGTGCCAGCTCTATACTTGCCCTTTCTTTATGGGCCTGGGTTTCTCTTCACCTGGCCTTGGCATCTCTGGGGTGTGACCCTAGGCAAGCCTCCAGAACGTTCTGTGAGGCCAGCCGGCTTGTCCGTGGCACCTGGCTGCTCTGGTGGGCAGAGCCCCCCTCCTTGACCCTCCCCCTTCCCTGTCCACCCTCGCCACCATGGGGGAGGGGTGAGGACCACCACAGGGCGGGCCTGGCTCACCAATGCAGTTCATGTTGCGAAGCCCACTGAACACGCCCTTGGGCACCTTGCGGATGCGGTTGTCATGGATGCGGAGCTCCACCAGGGAGCTGGGCAGGTTGGGAGGGATCTCCACCAGGTGGTTCTTGGAGATGTAGAGCTTCTGCAGCTTCCGCAGGGGGCTGAAGGCCTTCTCGTGGATCTTGGAGATCTTGTTGTTCACGAGGACCAAGGCCTGAGGTGGCACAGAAGTCCTCAGTTCCCCACCTGCTTGCCTTCTCCTCTCCCCTCTTCCCTGCCCCTGAGCTAGTGATTCATGTTGTCGGGGCTTCACAGATGCTGGAGTCCCAGCTCAGCCTCCAGGAGATCTACCTCTGCTCGTGGGCAGAGTGCAGAGTGGAAGCTGGCACTCAGGTCCAGCAAGGCCGCTGCAGCTCATGCCCTGGTTACCCTACTTGCACCCTGGTTGCGATGCAACCTTTCCTTACTGTGTTGCTGGGAGGAGCCAATAAGATGCAAAGGTAACAGTCAATAGAGAGAATTGGGCTGGGTGATCCTGTCCTTCCCTGGTAGCTCAGAGAGGAAAGCATCTGCTTGCAATGTGGGGAGACCTGGGTTCGATCCCTGGGTGTGGAAGATCCGCTGGAGAAGGAAAAGGCCACCCACTCCAGTGCCCTTGCCTGGAAAATCCCATGGATGGAGGAGCCTGGTAGGCTACAGGCCATGGGGTCCCAAAGAGTTGGGACAGGATAAAAGGAAAGCGAAGTAGCTTAGTGACTTCACTTTACTTTTATCCTGTCCTGACATTGCACATGTGCCCATGACCCTGAGTGCTCCTGCTGCAGCCGCCTCCTAACCTCCCTCAGGACTCCCTGAGTCCCTGGTCCTCTCTCACATTGCACAAGTGCATGCCCACACCCATCGGGACCCCACCCCTCCACACACCCGCTGGGCTGCAGGCCTGCTGCCTCTTCCCAGCCCCTTGGAAGAGTCAGGGTGGGCTTACGTAGAGGTGCTGGAGGCCTTTGAAGTCATCTTTTCGGAGCTCAGAGATGTCATTATTCTGCAGGTCCAGCAGGGTGGTGTCAGGCGAGATCTCCTTGGGCACAGCCTTCAGACCTGGGGGCCGGTGCTGCAGTCAGCAGTGTAAACCACAGCCATGGCCACGGCCACAGCCCCAGAGGGGTGCACATGCAGACCCGCACATGGGGACTCCATGGCTGCAAGTGAGTGTAGCTCCAAGGCCAGGGCTGGACACTCTTCTCCCTCCCCACGTGCTTTCAAGCAGACCCAGGGACACCCTCCCACAGTGAAATCAGGATCCCTGAGCCAGCTCCAGGTCACTCCCTGCCCACCCTCAGCCTTCCATGTCCGTCCCCCCAGACTGACCCAGGTCGGAGCACTGAACAACCCTCAGATGGCAGTGGCAGCCAAAAGGGCACATGGCGCTGTAGGTGGGTGGGAGGGAGTCCAGGTCTGGGATGCCCGAGGTTGTTTCTGCACCCGAAGCTTCCTCATCGTTCAGCATGGGCAGCCCATCATCCAGGGTGAAGTCCCAGAAGGCTTTTTGCTCAAAGGGCAGGGCCTGGCTCAGGGCCAGCAGGGCTGCAAGAGGCCACAGGGGCCACATGGTGGGCGTGCCTGCAAAGCCAGAGTGAGGAGGGGCCATCAGGGGAGCCCAGCTGATGCCCACGCCCGGGGGGCTGGGGTTCTGTGTGTGTGCTGGCCTCATGTCTGTCACACCTCCCCAGGGCAGCCAGACCAGGGCTGGAGTGGCCAGGAGGGAGGTGTGGGTGGGCAGAAGGTCCTGGGCAGGATAGGGGCGTGGCTGGCTGTCCTTCTGCCCTGCTCCGTTTTCAGGCAGGACTTGGCCACCGTGGGCTATGCTGTGTCTTTCCAGTTAGCGAGTCTGCACCCCTCCAATGCATGAGCACACACACACATGCATCACCCCCTCCCCACACAGGACACTGAGTCAGCCTCAGCCTGTGTGTGTGGGGATCGGGGAGGCTAGTGGAGGTGGCGGAGAGGGAAACCCAACCCTCTGCCCCCACAGACCTTGAAGAATTAAGATTGAAAGATAACCATGGGGGCTGGGGCCAATCCTTTCCTGCCTGAGTCCCCTTTGCAGTGCACCCACGTTTTTCTAAGAAAGTCAAGAGGCCAAGGCACTAGGGTGGGCATGCTGGGCAGAGCTGGGCTAGCCCTGGAGCAAAGCGGAGGAGGGGGCATCCTCCCAGCCCATGTGTGGAATGCCAAAGATGGAGGGGGAACCCTGGCATCCCCCTCCATCCTTGCTGCTCCCGGGGGGCCTTGGCTTCCTCCTCTGGCCCACAAACCTTCCCCTGACCTCTGTCCACGGCCCAGCCCCCTGGAAAGGCCACAGGAAGGGAACAGGCTACTGCCAGGGTGGTGGGCAGGGTCAGGCTTGTCTGGAGGCCCCCAGGCCGGGAAGCGGGCTGGGGGTGGGAGTTGGGGGAAAGCGGCCCTGCCCGAGCCTGCCCCTGGTGCCCACATCTGCCTGCCTTCTCCTCCAGCAGAGGCTTCCCCCATCCAGATGGGCTCCTCTAGCAGGAAACCTTGTCCACGAAGAGGCTGCCCCCTTATCTAGATTTCCTGGGCAAGCCCCAGCCTCATTTTCCCAAGTGTGACACAGGGATACACATGCCCGCCTTGCTTATTACCCAAGCACAGGGTGTCTGGGGTTGCCCCGCATGCGGACCTCAACCCTACCCCACAGAGGCCCTCACTTGGGGCCCATCTTGGCCAGGGGAGGGGCTCTTTGGGGCTTCAGCAGGGTTGGGGTGAGCCCCCCGAGCCTGATAGCTGGTTGCAAAGTGGGGAGAGGCCCTGGGCAGGCCCAGTGGATGTGGGGCTGGGCTGGTGGCCTGGGGGGCTACTGCCTTGGAGCCCTGCCACCCTCAGGCAGTGGGAGGGCCTGTGGCCATGTGCAGACCTGTGGGTACAACAGCTCTGCCCCTGGTGTTCCCACTGATCGCTATCTGGCCGCCCTCTCTCGCACCCCTCCCGCCCCTCAGAGCTGGTCATGTGACCTGTCCTGGTTCCCACCTTTGCAGCAGCTGGGGTGGACAGTGTGCTTGGTGAGCAGATGCTGGAGGTAGGGGGTGGGGTGCGGCCTCAGCCTCAGAGCCAGCCCCAAAGTGCCCCCAGCAGGCCGGCAACCCTCTTGAGCATGCAGCCCCCACTGATAGACTCAGAAAAGCCACCTTGCCTCCCAGGTCACACAGCAAAACGAGGGTCCCTCCTGGCTGGGGGAGCCCCTGGCCTTCCTGGCTCCTTTGGGCCTTGAGTGCCAGTGGTCACACTCAATGTCCCACCAGCCCTATGCTGGTCCCATAGGACTGGGGGAGTTCCCACCCCACCCCACCCCCAGCCCCAAGGGTCTCGGCACAGAGTAGGGAGAAGACCCTAGGTTTGCCTACCTGTACCACAAGTCCCTTTTCCTTCCCACAGGTTCTCAAAGCACAGGTCACGGTAGGGTGGGCCCAGACTTCCCAGGCACGGCTGGACACCCAGGGCTGAGACGAGGAAGTGAAGGGGAGGGTGAAGGTAGAAGGGCGAGACGGAGCAGGAGGCAGAGGAGGCTGCTCCCCCCTCGCCTGGCACCCCTGCCAAAGCCACTACCTCACAGGGGGAATGAGTCAGGGATAGAACACCCCGCTGAAGCCTTGGGAGGCTCTGAGATCCACCGTCCACCTGGACGGTTGGGGTGGGGTGGTCCGGCCAGGCCTGGGGGATCGGGAAGGCCTGGGGCCCTCCACATGGAGCGCCCTGGCAGGACTAGCCACCGAGGCCCTGCGTGGGCTCATGAGACCCTTCCTGGGGGCGACAGGAGGCTTCAGAGGAGTCGAACCAGGTTCCAAGGTGCATCTGGGGTCCCCGCAAAGAGGCTGAGGGAGGGTGTGGGGTGGGGAAAGGCAGGCTCCTTTGGAAGCTCACTCTGAGGGAGAGGGAGGCTGAGGTCTTGAAGGCCCCCAGAGCCCTCAGGGCAGAAGACAAGGTTTGGCTGGTTCTCCCCGGCTCCTGGCCGGGCCCAGGCAGTGGGCAGGCTGGCGGGCTTTCCGCCACAGCCCTCCTTTCCCCACAGAGAACTGGCAAGAGACTAAGCAGCCAGAACTGTGCAGGGGGGAGGGGGGCTGGCTGGACACCAAGACTGCCAGAGACCGCAAAAGACACCCCCGGCCCTCAGGGCCAGAAGGAGCCAGGGAGGGGCCTGGAGGAGGCGCCCAGGACCAAAGTTCCATTTGACGGAAGAGAAAATGGAGACCTAGAGAAAAGAACCCACCTCAGGCAATGCCAGGCCCCCAGGTTTTCACTATGGACACAGAGGGTGAGAACCATAGTCGGTACCCCCAGCCTAGCCAGGTCTCCGGGCCTCAGTTTCCCTTCATTGGCCTCCCTGGGCATGTCCCTGATGACTTCAGGCAGGCTCGGGCCCCATCAGGGGGTTCTCTGAGCTCAACGAGCTCCACATTCTCAGAGCAACGGAAAGAAGTGGTGATGGCGTGAGGCCTCAGGCCGGGCGCCCACACGTGGGAGTGAGGACCGCCCCCCCCCCCCGCCACTCAATAGGGCTCTCCTTGTCTGGCCCTCTGAAAGGTTGCGCAGTCCTCTGACTGGGATATCTCCAGGTCCCAGCCAAACAAGACACACTGGCAACCACTGAGAACCCAGAGGGGCCATGCCAGGCATTCACGTCAGGCCAAGGGTGGCAGGAGCGGGCCCTGAGGTCTGGCAGGCCCTGGGAACTTGCTTAAAGATATGTGGCCCACAGCTGCCAAGTCAGAGATGCTGGACTCCTAAGCCCAATGTCTGGCCCCACCAAGCAACCTGACCTGAACTCAGACACGTGTGCCATCTTCCACTCAGCCCTGCTGGTGCCCACTTTTCTGCCCCCTTCCCTCTCAGACTCCAACCCATCGTCCCCTGCACCCTCCAGCTCTAGTCTGCCCTTAGGTGGCACCCAGACAGAGGGCACGGGTGCCATCCCTGGGTCTTCCTGAAGCTGACGTGTGTGTGCGCATGTGGGGATGACTGTGTGAGGGGCTGGTGGCTGCAGTGGGGATTAGGGTGAGCCCTGCCTTGCTTGTGTCTACACCCCAGCCACCCCTGAACCCATCACCATGGCCTCAGCATGCCTTCCAGCTATGAGGGGAGCAGGCATCCAAGCGTGGCTGGCCAGGGCGGCTCCTTCCTGCTGGGTCCTGTGCCCCTGCAGCCTTCAGGCACAGACTTGACCTGGATGTGGGCGTCAGAGACCCACAGGGAGCCAGCCCATCTGCTGCAAGGAGCTGGCCCCAGGCCAGTGGCTGGTGCTACCCAGGCCAGACCTTTCTCCCCAAAGCCCTGAAGACACCCATCACACCCCCATCCTGCTGGGAAACCTCTGGAAGGCTGGAAGGTCTAAGGGCTGGCCTTCCACCGTGCCAGGAATCAGGGAGGAGATGAGCCAGGTCACCTGGTCTTTCTGCCCCAGAGCTTTCCTTCTCCCGCTCACTGAAGAAAGCCCGAGGGAGAGTGAGGGTGCTGTCACTTCCCAGGGGTGCTACAGGAGGTCCCAAGTGATTTCCTAACTCAGCCTTCCCCAGGGACAGCAGGAAGTGCTGTTTCTCCCATCGCCTCTCCCTGACTCAGGCTGGAGGTGACGCTGATGGAAAGCAAGGCTCTGTCCTGTGGGTCTGGAGCCCCCAGGCTTGCATCACGCAGTTTCTGGAAACACGGCATCTCTCAGGCCACCACCATCAATAGCTCCCCTCGGCCCGCAGGGACAGATGGCCCTGTCCCACCTGCAGCTGTAGGGAAGTGGCCTGGGAAAGCCATCACGCCACCCTGGCCCAGAGGGTCCCCCAAGCTTTTAGCTCACAGCAGGCGACAGACCCCACAGGGAGATGTTCTCAGCCCAGCTCCCAGAACCTGAGGCCCTTGGCTGCCTTGCTCCCTCATGGGGCTGGGGGCTCAGCTTGGGGTGGAGCTTGCCCTCTGCAGCCAGCCTAGGAGGTCTTGCTGGACCTGTGACCTTCAGCTCCTCCCAGGGCTCCCCCTCTGTGTGGTGGGGTGGCCTGTAAATCCCTAGGACCGCCATCGAGGCCAAGCTGGAACTGAGACTGAGAGCATGGAGGTGGCACCCAGCTCCCCAGATGCCCCTGTCTCTGGAGAAAGGGCTCCCAGAGCCAGTCTCCCTCTGCCCTCTGTCTGGCTCCTTCAGGTCCCAGTTTTGTTGCCCAAATCTGTGATCCCTTGGACATTTGGACTTCTGACCGCTGTGTCCCTTTTGGGCCATTTGATTCTTCTAGAGGCTGCTGGTGGGTGAGACGCGGGGGCAGGTTCGCTGTTGCATGGAGCCTGGGACCTCTCCCAGCCTGCTGCCCCATGTCCTGCAGCTCTGCCCCATGCTGCAGTTTCTGCTGATTTGGGACTTTACACCATGGACCAGGAGAGCTGGGTGTGAGCTAGCCAGGTAGAGCCCCAGGACCCTAAACCCTGAGATTGGATGTGTTACCTAGGGAGAGGCAGGGGGGAGTCCTCAGACTCCCTGGCACCTTCGGTAGGCTTGGGATGTCAGACATCCCAGCCCACCAAGAAGCACAAACTGGGCTGCTGAGAAGGTGGGGGACAAGCCAAAGAGGGCTGAACTGTGGCTGGCACTCCAAGAGCCTGGGGTGGGGGCGGCCCCAGAGCAGGTGAAGGAAGTCCTGGGGGACCCTGGGGCTGACCCTGGACCCTGGGGCTCCAGGTGCGGGAGGGCTTTCACCCCAGGACTTCTTATCTAGAAGGTTCATCTTATCTAGATGAACCACAGCCCCAGTGAGCAAGACTAAGCAGACCCCATCCCCATTTCCCCCCAGGCTGTCTCCCACTGGCTTCCTTGAAGATGGGATTCACCAAAAAGATTTTGTGCGTGATTGAAGTGTGAGTGGGCCCAGTACGTGAGCAGAGAGGACAGAGGGGATGGGAGAGCACTGTCTGGCCTGGGAACCAGCCAAAAGGAGGAGTGTGGAGCTGGCAGGATCCTGTGTGCCCGCTTTCAGGAGCCCACGGCTATCCCCCCTCCCCCTACTGTGGCTCATAGCAGCGGGCCCCAGGAGGGTCACTGTCACCCTCTAGCCCCTCGAGTAGAGCTAAATCCTTGGGCTGGTGTGTCCCATCCCACCAGCAGGGTGGAGAGGCTCAGGGAGGGGTGCTCAGCTCAAGGCAGGGACCGAGATCTCCCACCCTGGGGTAACCAGTGAGGACGATTGGGAGGCTGTCATGGTGGGTGTGGGAAGACCTTTTCTAACAATCCAGGGTGTTGGCACATAGGCAAGGAAGAGGGGGCAGACATGCTGGCCAAAGGACCAATGGCTCAGTGGCCTAGCAAGTAGAGCTTTGGAGACCCTAGAGCTGGGGCTGGGGTCCTGCCTGGGGGCAGGGGGCACGCGCCAGACAGTGCCTGGCCCTACGGGCACTTTGGGCGTTGGGCTGTGCCTGCTGTTCATGTGCTCCTGGGTGGCCCTGGGGGCCAGCCACTGTCCCAGGCCATGTCCCAGGCAACCAAGGACAAGTGACAGCTAGGACGGGTCTGTCTCCTTGGGGCTTCTCCAGGGAGCAGGGGAGGGCTGGCAGTGGGTGGCTCTGGGAAGCAGGCTCATGACTGATTCCTCCTCTGGGACTTAACGCCGATGCTGGAAGGGACCCTCTGCGGTCCTGAGTGACTATAGAATATCGCTAAAGAGAGGAGATGCTTTCTTGTCTTTTGAATACCCCTTCTGCTCCAGTCCTTCCCCGTTCACCCTTCTGTCATGAGCCAGGGCCACTGATGGGATTGGGGAGAAATTCAGGCCAAGGCTTGTATGTCATCCTGCGCAATGGTGAGAGGGCTAGCACCCTACGTTTCTGGGCCCCTAAAATCAGCTGGCAAAGAACTGCCACCAGACCTGTAGTTGAAGGGACTGAGCCTCGGACTCCCCATCAACACAGTGAGGCCCCTGCTCCAGGGCAGGGCGTTACAAGCAATAGGCTGGTTAATGTGTTCTGTGACCTGGGTCCTTGGGACCTGAAGGTGGGCCAGTGGGTGAGCCAGCTAGGGTTGCGGGGCGGCCACTCAGCTGCTGGCTACATGGCAACGGGAGCCCTCCCTGGTGCCAGTCTCTTTCCATGGCCTGGCCCCTGTGGCTGAGAGACAGCCATGTGCCTTCCTTTCGATGAGCCTATGGCAGCTGGTCATAGGGCATTCTGCACAAAAGTGCCTCTGCCCAACCACCAGGGTGTGGATTGCATAGGTGGTTGCAGGGGGCCAGGAGGCGCTCACCTGTGTGCACACAGGGGCGGCCACGTGTTATCCCTCCTTATGAACCCGAGAGCCTGGATGCACATTCCAGAGCATCTCCAGCTTCTCTCAATTCCAACCAGTCCCCACAGGTTGGCCGGCCAGGGAGGGGCGTGGACACAGAAGCAGGAGACCCCAGGGCACGGGACTGGCCACATCGGGGACCTGAGCGGCCCTTAAGAAGACTTCAACTGTGAGAGCAATCTCCCAGGCCTGAGCAAGGTCTGCTCCGTGCCCCCCACCAGCACTCTGCCTCAGAGGACCCTGGGCCTTCTGCTCCACTGAGCAGAGCCAACTCAGGAAGCTCTTGCCAACCCGTGCCTAGGCCCCAGACCCATCCACAGAGTGGTGAGGTGGGGCTCCCACCCCTGAGTCTTTCAGGGCACTCTGCTGGGTTCCTCAGCAGGTCCCTTGGCATGCCAGACATCTTGGGAGCTTGCTAGGACAGGGGCCTGGGGCCCGGCCGCCTCCCACACCAAACCGCACACCCTACAGTTGACCATAAGCTATCACGATCAACACTCGAGTGCCTCTAATGGCTCCCTGGATGCTATGGGATCAGTAGCCAGGGTTTGTCGGTCCTGCCCCTCTGTGGGCCTCTGTTGCCCCCTCTGTGCAATGGATGGGGTAGGGGGTCCCATGAGACCAGCTCTGGAGGGCAACCTTGTTAGCGCTGTTTGGTTTCAGATCTGGGATGCTCTTTCCATTCTAGAGGTGTCCCCAGGTACCCGCGGGGTGCGTCCTTTGGGGAACAGAGCACCTAGCCTGGGATGTCTTGAGCTCCACCCCTCCCTAAAAGTGCCCATCCTGGAATGATGATGTCCTTGAATTGACCCACAGAGCCCTTTGGGGCCCCAGGCCAAGCCGGCCTGGCTAACACAGCACAGTGGCCTGGGTTTCCTTCTGCACCCCTCTTTGGAGCCTCAATTCAAAGAGGTTCTGGGGACAGAGAGGCCTGAGCCACTCAGGCAGCCCCACTCAGGCCCCCCACCCCCAGCCATGGCTCTGTAGACCCACGCCTCACCCAGGAGGAGGTGAATGCAGAACACTCGCCTTCGAGTAAGCAAGGAATATCTGGGCAGGGTGCCTGGGGCGTGCCTGGGAAACCAAGTCGCGGAGCCCATGCCGTGGTCTAGCCCCAGGCCCTGGGAATTGCTCCCCAGCACTGAGTTCAGGCCGAAGCCTGGAGGTCTATCCTAACCAGGGGCCAGAGTCAGGCCAGCGAGGGGGTGCAGGGCGCACCTGGGATTTGATGATGTTCTGGGGTGGCCGCCAAGGGGCAGAAGCCCAGGGGGATGTGGAGTGTGAAGCAGGGCTGAGCAAGGGGAGACGGAAGGGGATGGAGAAGGTGCCTGGAGGACCCAGGGGGGAAAAGAGGCTGAGATGGGACTGGGACCAAGGAGGGCCCGCAGGGTGGCCACGAAGGGGCATGCTGGGATCCTGCAGCAGGGGGCCGTGGGAATCTGCAAGCAGCCTCCGGGGGCGGGGGGGGGGGGCGGCGGGAGATGGTGGTGAGGGGGCCGCAGGGGCAGGGGTAGGGACGAGGAGGGTGAGTTTGGGGGGGCACAGGGTTGGGGCATCTGGAGGATGAGACAGCGAGGGCGAGGGCGGTTCCAGGCCAGCTGTAGGAATGGTGGGGGACAGGATGGAGCTTGTGGGGGTGGGGGCCTTACCTGAGGAGGGCAAGCGGTGGGCACGCGCTGGCTGGTGGGCAGCCTGAGGCGTCAGCCAGTCCCTGTGTCTGTGTGTTGTGTCGTCTGAGAGCAGCTGCTCACTCCTGGGCAGTTCGGGGAGAGAGGGAGAGGGAGGCGGCGGGAGGGAGGGTAAAGGCTGGGCGGGCGGGCAGGCCGACGGGGAGGGGACGGCGGGGAGGGGGCGGGGATGGGGGGAGGGGGCGGGGAGGGAGGGAGAGAGGGAGGGAGGAAGGGAAGGAGGGGGCAGGCTTCCCGGCCCCCCTGGCAGCTTCAAAGGGAGTAATTTTCTTGTAGACGGCTGGGCTAGCTGTGCCCCTCCCCCTTACGCCCCCCATCCCGAGGACGACCCCCCCCACTCCAAGGCCACGACCCCCTGCCCCCCACCCCGGGGAGGCACACTCTCTCACTCAGACAAGGCCCCTTGGCGTCTCCAGGCCGACGACGCAGCCTCAGAGATTCAAACTTTCCACCATCCGGATGGGGACACTGAGGCCCAACAAGGGGGGCGGGAGCCGGCTCGCTGGCCGGTGCTTGGCCTGGAAGAGGAAGGCGAGAGGGCAGAAATGGAAAGGGGACAAGGGGGTGGTGGCCTCCAAGTGCTAGTCCGGCGAGGGGCCCCTGGTATCCTGTCCTGAGCCTTCCCAGAACGAACGTGTGGCAGCCGCAGCCTGGGGAGGAGGTGGTTGTCTGGGATCAGGAAGGGAGCTGTGGTGGATTGCTGAAAGGGCTGGATCCACTTCCTGGCCCACTCCAGCCTTTTTGTCCCTGTGACTTCAGAATGGGGTTCAGCTGGGAACTGGCAGGGGGCAGCACAGATTCTGGGGGTCCTCCTCCCCGGCTTGCCTGCCCCGAGCTGAGGCTCGCAGAAGCTGATTCAGAGAGGCGGAGCCAGCCAGTCATTCTTCTGCTCCATCCGAGCAGGTCCCCCAGGGTGAAGGAACCGCGATGAGGGTGGCCACTTCCTCAGCGCTGAGGCTGGTGCTGGCCACTTCTTGGGGTAACCGGGTCAGCCCACCAAGTGTCCCAGAAAGAGGCTGTCAGCAGCCATGACACCCACGCCATCCCTGGTAGCTCAGCCACTTCCTGAGAGACAAGCCCACCCCTCCTCCCTGTCCCATGGGGTCCCAATTCTTCCCCACCACCCTGGCCCTTTTTGCCCAGTCTTGGCCCAGGGAGCCTCCTGCAAGAGCAGCTTTGGGGAGACAGAGGTGAGGGTTTAGATGGGACGAGAAACTGAGGCAAGGAGCCCCACTGAGATCTGCAAAGGAGAATGGGGAAAGAAATGAAGGCCAGACAGAACTCCACTGAGCCCAAAGGAGGAAAAAAAAAAGAAAAAACTCAACATGGCAGGGGTAGGGGGCAGGTCAGGGAGAGGCAGAGCTAGTGAAAGGAGAACAGGGGTGAGGCCTCAGGGTCCCGCCTACCTAGCCAGCAGGTAGGTTCTAGAAAGTTCTACCAGGGCAGCGGTTGGGCCCAAATCCCTTTTCTGTGTGGAAGCATCCATTCAGGCATGGCCGGTTGGACCTGGGACACAGCCTTGACAAAGCTGTGGTGGCTCCCTCTTGTTCCCGCGGGTGAGGTAGTGACACATGGTTGGAAGCACGTGCCCTTCCAGACACAGGGGTTGGTTTCACTTATTTGTTTGTGTGCTTTTTTTTTTTTTTTTCCTGTTTATTGGTGACATATTCAAATATCTCTGGCAGTAGAAGGACTCATACCATGAAGCCCGGGTCACCCCACAGAGCAGCAACTCTCGTTCACAGCTGGGAAGGAGGAGAAAGAGGATCCAAAACACATATAAGACCTTGTGCTCACATTGCGTGAGCCTGCAGGAAATGTCTAGAATCGGCACATGGACAGGGACAAAAAGTAGATTCCTGGTTTCTTAGGGGGGTGTGGCAGATAGAGTGGTGACAGCCAAAGGTATGAATTTTCTTTAGGACTTGATGAAAATGTTCTAAAATTGACTATGATGATTTTGGACCCTCTGTGAAGATACTAAACAAAAACCATTGTACACATTAAATAGGTGAATTAATTGTATGCTATAGAACCTTTCCAAAACATACTATGGAAAAATCTGGACAAGCTTTTTGGTCAATGCAATATAGCTCCATAAAGTTATTGAAACCTTTTTTTAAATAAAAAAAAAAAAAGCAAACAAAAAGGGCACAAGGCATGCCTACCACCCAAGGAGCCAAGTTGCTTACTGAGTAAGGTCCCACCTGGCCTGGTGCCCCCAGCCACCCTCTGTGGAGCCTTGCACTGCTCTGGGGACTCTGCGGCCGGGCTCTGAGCTCTGCAGGGAGGCGACTGGAGCAGGACATGGCCACACACAGTGCCAGAGGCACTCAGGAAGGCTTCCTGGAGGAGAGGACTTAAAGCAGACAACTAGAGAAGAGGGACATTGTTGGCAGAAGGAAGACCATAGGGGAGCAGGAAGGCAGTTAGGTGGGAAAGCTTAGTGGTGGGCCAGGCAGGCTCCTGGAGGGAACTTGGGGCAGCAGTGAGGCTACACCCTGCACCTTGGAGCTCTTCCCCGCAGCTGGAGGTGCATCTGGGGCAATATGTCCGTAAATACGGTTCTTGCGCCTGGAAGGCTTTTCTGTCTGTGGTTTGCAGTCTGCAATAAGCCATAACTGCACGCCCGGCCCAAGGCCCACTGAGTCACTGGGCCTGGCCCTCTAATTTGGGGGCCACTCCCAGACCAGCCAGGCTGCACCTCAGTCCTGGGCCTCCCCCGCCCCCTCCCTCTTCTCTGCAGCCGAGGAGCAACTGGGACCCCAGTTGAAGCAGCCGCTGAGTACAGCATGTCCTGCTGGCTAGCGGAGCCACGGCCTCCTGGCCTCTGGCCTCCCGGGGCTGGGAGGAGGCAGCAGGAGGCAGGGGAGGGCAGGCATGGGGTCAAGGCAGGAAGGAAGAGCAGGCATTTCCTGAGGCCCCCGGGCCCTCAGAGGAGGCTGATGCACAGCTGTCTTAGCTCCACAAGAACCAGCACAGACAGGGCTGGCTGAGGGACTGGAGGTGGGGGCGGGTGGGCCGGAAGGCAGAGGCCAGCCTCTGCCAGCAGGAGCCCAGGGGTGACTAACGCCCTTTCCCAGCATTCTCTGTACCTCTGGGACATCACTGCACAGGCCCCCAAAGCCCCAGTCTGGACACTAGTCCCAAGGGACTAAAGAGGACTACGTGATCCTGCCAGCAGCCCCCTGCCCCTCAGCCAGGATACCCTAGCAGCCTCCACTTGTTAGAAGGCCCTTGTGCCAGGAGTCAAGAACACAGCCCGCTCAAGCTGCCTTTGCTGCGCATCCCTCAAGGGCAGAGTCTGGTAGCCTAGGAGGTGGCCCAGTGGGCCGGGCTCCCAGAGGCTCAGAGAGCGCCTGCCCCAGCCTGAGCGCCAGCCCACCCAGATGCTCGCCGCCATCCTGTGTGCTTCTAGGGTCTAGAGAGATTATCCTGGCCCTGACTTTCAGGGGCCCTCAGCCAGCCCCCTTTCAGGGCCTTCCTGGCCTCCCTGCCCTGCTGTGTCTGGCTGGTGCTCCCCTCTGCCTCTGCTAATCACTCCCCTTCTTTGTTTTTCTGGGCTCCCCAGTCCTTTTTCAGGTCTCTCTTCTGCATCTCTGTCACTTCCCTGGGCACTGAGTTAGTCAGCCTCAACTTCCACTGGTCCCCCTCACCTGCCTGGAGCTCACTGGATGGGGCACAGGGAGGACTTATGGGAGGAGGAAGAGGAGGCTCCCAGTGGTGTCCCGGGGCTGCTTTCCAGCCCCTCCTTGGAGTGCTCCCAAGGGTTCTTGCACAGCCAGCCCAGTAGGAGGAATCACCCACAGAAGCCCCATTGCCAGGCAGGGACCTGTCACACACATACATTAGGGTTACTTCCTTAACACGCCACCCTGCCTAGAACTCAGCCAAGATCTTGGAGAGGGCCCTCGAGGCTCCTAGGCACTGCAGCCCCTGCACCCAAGCCAACACCCCCAAGTTCACAGCCTTGCCTGCCGTCACTCTCAGCCTGCTGGTTTTATCCACTGCCCTCGTCCACACTGCCCAAATCTCTGCACCCTCATGGGCTGGGCAGGGCCAGGGCAGGGGCCAGGCCCACAGTAACCAGGAGCAGTCCCTCCCACCTCATTGGTTCCTTGGCATTCTGGAGCCCCCAGGGCCAGCAGGTGTAATGTGCCCAGGGGACCCTCTGGATGCCGGGGACCAGTCCCACTCCTTAGAGTGGGCCGAATCTCCGCTTTCTGGAAGGTTCCCAGCACTGATGGCTGAGGCGTGGTCGGTGAAAGTTGGCACTCTCTATGCCAGAGCTTTTTTTGACCTTCCCTTGAGGACATAATCACACAGCGGCTCTGTGTCCCAGGCTGCCAGGGTTGTAATTTCAGGGCTCAAAGGGGGCTCCGTGGGGGCCTGGCCCACGTCTAGCTATCTTTAGAGAGGCACGCTCTGGGTGTGGCTAGAGGAGGCAGCTGGACAGGGGACTGTGCCACAGGGCTGCATCTGTGGCCGCTTGCAAAGCCATGGAGACCCCAGAAGGCCATGAAACAGGGAAGGGTCCTCCCTTGGAGGACGCCAGCCCCCAGGAGTGGGCCCTGGATCTGCCTGCTGCCCTGGGCCCAGCAGGCTCTGGTGGGTGCTGTAGCCGAGAGCAGGTGCAGGGTTGGGGGCCAGGCAGCCAGCCTTGCTGGACTGGCCCTGCGTGCCCGCCATGGTGCCACTGCTCACAGGTCGGGGTCAGAGGAGGCACAGGCCTGGGGGAAGCAGCATGCCTGTCACATCCTTTGTCCTCCTCACTCTCTAACGCCCCTTCCTCAGCCTGTCTTTCTTAAAGACCATGAGGCAGGAGGAAGGCTTGGAACCAGCTGGGGGAAGCCCCTCGAAGGACTGGGTGGCAGGCCCTCGGGTTGGAGCCCGGGGGAAGAGGAAGAGGTGGCCGGAAGAACGTTGGTGGGCAGAACTGTGGGATTGTGCATGGGGTGGGGCCCTCGAGGTTCCTGGAAGGAGTTCCCCCTGACTCCCTGTCCCCCTTCTCTGCTCCCAGTGGCCATTAGCCTCTGTGACTCACTCCTGGTTCCTGCTGTCCCCACTGGTCTCATCCTCAGTCGTACCCCTGCTGTCGGAAGACCTCTGCCGCCTTGGTCCAGGGACTGATGAATGCATTGCTTTTCACCACCTGAATATAGTCACCCCTAACCTGTCATCACCACCATCACCGTGATGACCATGAGGAACCCTCTGATGCCCAGTGTTTCTGGGTTACCACTGGGCACCACCACCAGCAGGCACCAATTAGCAGAGGGTACAGGGTGGGCTTGGTCCTGCCGCCAGGTCTTGGCCACACTGTGCTTGCTCCCCTGGCTCGGGGTCTGTCTGGGGTTGTCACCCTCCTCGGGGTCATGCCGCCACAGGCACCACCCGGATAGGACTGAAAGCCCTGACATCCCGGCCCTCTTGGGGAGTTGCCTGAGCTGAACAGAGGGTCTTTGCCCCAGTCACCCCCTCCTTTGCTGGGAAGGCCTACCTAATGATGACAGGGGGTATAAAAGTCCTGTGCCCTGTTCCAGCTCCTGACCAGCTGGGGTCCAGGGCACCTGTAGGCCTTGGCTTGTCTTGCATTGTTGGTCACATGCCAGCTTCTCCCTGGGCCTACTCTTATCCTCCCCTCCCCTCAAGAGCCTCCGAGGAGACTTCCTCATGCCTCTCCTTGCCTCTGAGTCAGCTTCCGGGGAGCTCAATGGTGGATACCCGCTCGGGGCTGAGGAGGGTCATGGAAGGATTGCCCAGCCCCTGCTGGGTTCAGTCTACCTGACAGAAGCCCCAAGGGCCAAGCGCTCTCTGTGTGAAGTGGAATTAGCCCAGAGGGTCTGCTCAGTAGGGAGGTAAGAGCAGTTGGGAGTGGGGGTTGCCCAGCCTGAATTTCCTGTGCCTGCCAGGGGGCCAGAACTCTGAGTCCGGGGAGGGGACTGGGGGCTGACTGACCTGGAGCTGGAAGGGCTGGTGGGGCAGGCAGCCAGACTGGGGAGGAGGGTTTGTGAGAGCTGGGAAAGCAAGGGGGGGCCTCCCCACAGGGCCAGTGCCTCAAGGGCTGCTGACCTCTGACCCAGTCCAAACAGGAAGTGCCATATCTGTGGGCCCAGGCCCAAGAGGAAAAGGAATGCAAGGATGAGTCCAAAGCAAACACTCCGCCAGCTTCCCAGGCCTCTCCCCGCCCTCTGCCAGAGTCTGGCCTTTTCTCTGCTCAGAACTCAGGGCTGAGGCTTGTGGGGGCTGACTTCAGAACAGGACTGACGCAGGACTCCCAGCTCCCAGGCCCAGACCCCAGGCCGAGGCACTGGCAGGGCAAGGTCTTGACAGTGGGCACTTTTTCCTTCACATCCAGCAGCTGCGCTGCATCCTCAGTGCCTGTCATGTGCTCTCTCTCTGGCCGCCATATTGCCATGAGCTCCCCACGCCCCGGGGCAGGGGCTGTGAACTGTTCCAATGACCTCCAATGGGCTCTCAGCACAGTTGAAGGGCCTGGTGGGGCTGAGCGCTCATAGCTAGCTGCTGTCTCCCCCACCAGGAGGACAGTCAGCACCTCTTGTGTGTGTCCACTCCCGGGACAGAGATGCTTCCTGGACAAGAGGGTAGTGATGCTTCCCTGAACAGTGGAGGTGAGCCGGGCCTCTAGATGAATTTGGGCCAAGGTGCAAGGGGACTTCAGGACCCTGGCCAGGGTGGGTGGGGGTGGGGAGACTCTTGGAGAAGATTCTAGAATCAGGCCCTCTTAACCTCCTGCTGATGAATCCATGTCCAGGATGTGGGCTCTGAGGGCTCCATGCACCCTGGAGTGCCAACATGTACAGGCAGCTGAGATCCAGGAGGGAGGGAGGGAGGGAGGCCGGTGGAGGCGAGTGGGCTTGAATGAGATTTATTTATTATGTTCAAGTCCAAACCAGCACTGTACCAGGCTGGGCCATCTACTGAGTGAAGGGGCCTTGGCAGTCAATGGGACGTGGGCACATCTGAAGCAGCAGGGTCTTCTAGAACTTTCTTCCAGTGGTGCATCAATCCATCAGAGCTGGGCCTAGGCACCTGCCACCTCCAGTCCCCCAAGAGAAGGGGGCGGGGAAGGCTGGCCGTGGGGCTAGGCAGACTCCCCCTCCCCCTGCTGGGGCTCGAGGACCACGCTATGGTAGGCTCGGATGCAGGAGAAGGCAGTGGGTGGGATGCGGCGCCGGTCAATAAGGTTGTTCTCCAGGTGAGTGGAGATGAGGTTGGAGTCCTGGGCCACACGTGTGTCACAGATGGAATTCAGGGGCACGTGTCTGTGGAGGAAGGGTTGCAGGAGGAGCCGAGACCCAAGAAAGGAGAGTCAGGCATCAGGCGAGAGGAAAGAAAGCGTGGCTCCACAGTGGATGGTGGGGACACCAAGGCACAGACACCAGGCCCAGGGTGGAGGGTCACCTGGCCACTCAGGGCTCCCAACTTCTCCCACCCTCCCCCGGCCCAGATTCTTCTACCAGCCACTGGGCACGGCCACCAATCACAGCAATCAAGATGGGCCCATGGAGGCAGGGAAGGATGACCCCACAGTCTTGCTGCCGGCCTCTGGGGCCCCTGGGTGACGAGTCCATGGGCCAGAACATCTGGCCAGCCTGCCAGGCAGGGTCTCTGGGTCTCAGCGGAGCTGCCTTCCCCCCTGGACTGGAGGTGGGGACAGGCCAGGATGGGGTGGGGTGAGGGAACAGCAGGATGCAGCCCTACCTGATCTTGTTGTGGCTCAGACGCAGCACCTGCAGTGCCCGGAGGCCCAGGAGACCCCTTGGGACGGCCTGCAGCTGGTTGTGGTCTAGGAGCAGCTCAGCCAGGGAGGCCTGCAGGCCCAGGAAGGACACGCCGTGGATGCCGTCCTCACGCAGGCTGTTGTGGGCCAGGTGCAGGGTCTCCAGGCCGGGCTTCATGTGCGCGAACACATAGCCGGGGATGCGCTCGATGCGGTTGTGGTGCAGCGTCAGGTGGCGAAGGCCCCGGGGCAGGAAGGAGGGCACGTGCACCAGCTGGTTGTAGGACAGGTCGAGGGCCTCCAGCTTCCTGGGGTGCGGTAGGGGAGCTATAGTCGGGGGCCCTTGGTCCACACCCCAGAGGAGGGTGGGGACTTGCTTCAAGATGGCAGCCACCATCAAGTCTCCCAACGGCTGGGGAGGGTCAGGCCCTGTCTGGCTTATGTGCCCTCTGTCCATGGAGGCTGGGAAAAGGTCTACAGGGTCCTCCCTTGCTCACTGCAGAGCTAGTGAGGCTGGCCCTCGGGGCGGAGATGGAAGACCCGCTCCCTTTCCTTTCCCTCCCTCCTAAGCCTGAGCGGAGGGGCCAGTGGTCTGGGCCAAGAGCTATCTCCCTGGTGGTCCTCATGCCGCACTTTTTCGACCTCTTGACCCTACCCAGGCTGAAGGCAAGCTGAAGACTGATGGGGAGGGAAACCAGGAGCACAGGGTAGTGATGCTTCTAGAACAGATCAGGGCAAGGCAAGTGGCTTCTCTCACTGATATCCCCCCTCCCCCAGCCCCTGTGGGTGGGGTCAGGTCTTTGGCCTTGCTGTGGATGCCATCCTCTGTCCAAAGCAGGTGGGTCTCTGGTGCCTCCCAAGCCTGCCGAGCCAGTAGCCCCCTCTCTGTCTACCAGCCGGAGAAAAACTGGCCGGCGCCGGCCTAGGCTTGACTGGCCGCCAGCCCCCTGCCCAGGCCCCGTGGCAGGAGTGGAGCACGGCTGGGCGGCCCCTCCCTAGGCTGCTGTCTGCTTTCCTTTGCCCCCTTGGCAAGAGGGGGAGAGGAAAAAGGAATAATTAAACCCAAACGTCCTGGTAACTTTTTCCTGGAACACGAGGGCGCAGGGCGGGAGGCTCTGGTCCCTGGAATGGCGGTCCGGACTCTCAACCCCTCCCTCACCCTACCCCTGCCCTGCCTCAGTTGTCTTCAGACCCCAAGGATTGTCCCTCCCCAGCCCTTTGGCCAGTCCTGGGGTCACATCCTGACTCCTTAAGCAGTGCCTGTAAAGGCGCTATCTGCTCCCCATCCCCTCCTGACCTGACTCAGCCATCCAAATGAGATCATGGGGACTCATCCTGGACCCTTCTTTCTATAGTGGGGTTACTAGTGCCCCCCAAAGATATGGCTGCCCAGAACCCATGTATGTGACCTGATTTGGCAAAAAAGGTCTTTGTAGATGTGAGTGAGTGAAGGATCTTAGGATGACATCATCCTGCTTTAGGATGAGCAGGGAGGTTGTCTTATAAGACAGAAGAGGAGAGACACAGACACAGAGGGGAAGCCAGGTGAAAAATGCAGAGACTGCAGTGATGTGGCCACAAGCCAAGCAGCACCTGGAGACCCCAGAAACAGGAAGAGGCAGAAGAGATCCTACCCTGGAGGGAACACGGCCCTGCCACACCTTGATTTTGGATCTCTGACCTCCAGAACTATGAAAACAGAGTGCTGTGTTGTTTTAAGCTGCCCTCTTTGTGGTACTTAGTTATGGCTGCCCCAGGAAGGTCACAGGCCTTTTTCCTGGGGCTGCCATCTCTTCCATGCCCCTTCCTGCTCCCGTTGCTTCCTAGCTAAACCCAGCATGGGGACAGCTTGCAGCACCTAGACTGCCCTCCCTCTGGGCAAGGGCAGAGGAGGGATATTGTGGCCTTGGGAGTTCTGTCAGGTGGGAGGGCCAGAGGGAAATCTTGGAGAAGCAGGTGGTGACTGAGGGCCCAGGCCACCCTGAACCCTGGGCAGGGACCCAGGTGACCCACCAGGCCCTGTGAAGTCTCTCTGCCTTCCCTCATAACTCTCTGCTTCCTTTGTGAGCATCCTCTATCTCTGTGCCCATGGGGCAGAGCTTGGCCAGTGCCAGGGGGACCACAGTACTCACGGAAGATCGATCCAAGCACGGGGTGCCAGTCGGTCCTCCTGGAGCCGGTTGTTGCTGAGAACCAGCACGCTGAGGCTGCGGCTGTGGTTCAGTGTGCCCTCTCTCACCTCCTCAATGATGTTTGTGCCCAAGTGCAGCTCCTAGGGCCAGGGTTCAGGGTAAGCGGTCCAGCCACCACTCAGTGGTGGCCTAGCCCAGCTCCTTGCCCCCTTCCACTAGGTGCCATTGTCTCTGCCCTTCTCAGGGCTGTGGTCAGCTGTGCAAAAGATCCCAGTTGACACCTGCAAGCTGTACCACGACTCTTCAGAGTCCCACAAGACAGGCTCAGAGAGCATTGCCAAGCACTGGGGATCATGCGGCTCAGAGAGGGCATGACCCTTGTTCAGGGACACCTGGCAGGTCCACGATGGTCCTCGAGGCTCAATTTTGGGCTCTAGGAAGGTTTAATCAGGCGGAGGAAAGGCCCTTTGGTGCTGAGGCCTTGTGGGTTTAGCATCAAAGCAGCTGGCCCAGCTGTTGTGGGCAGACACTCCAGTGTTTTGGCCACAGCTTTATCCTTGTGGCTCAGTTGGTAAAGAATCAACTTGCAATGTGGGAGACCTGGGTTCAATCCCTGGGTTGGGAAGATCCCCTGGAGAAGAAAAAGGCTACCCACTCCAGTATTCTGGCCTGGAAAAGTCCATGGACTGTATAGTCCATGGGGTTGCAAAGAGTTGGACACGACTGAGTGACTCTCACTTCCAAGGATTCCCTGGTGGCTCAGACAGTAAGGTGTCTTCCTGCAATGCAGGAGACCCAGGTTCGATCCCTGGGTTGGGAAGATCCCCTGAAGAAGGAAATGGCAACCCACTCCAGTACTCTTTACCTAGAAAATTCCATGGATGGAGGAGCCTGGTGGGCTACAGTCCCTGGGGTTGCAAAGAGTCGGACACAACTGAGTGACTTCACTTCCCTTTGCCTCTTGTGGCCTTGGGGCTTGTAGTTACCTGCAGGGAGGCTGGCAGGCCGGGTGGGATGGTCCGAAGCTGGTTCCGGTCCAGCCTCAGGTACAGCAGGCTGCGCAGGGGCTGGAAGGCCAGGGGGGAGATGTTTCCGTCATGTAGCCGGTTCCCTTCTACCTCCAGCGTCAGCAGCTGGCTGAGACCTGTGGCAGCAGGCCGAGGGGGCAGGTGAACTGACTGCCGAGCCCAGAAGGCTGGCTGGGAGCTGCCCACCTTAGCTCCAGAGACACCCGCCCCGGCCCTGGAGGCCAGGGCCACCTTTCTGGGTTGGTGCTCCCTGTCTGTCCCCCAGGAGGCTGCCTTGGGTGGAGCCTCCTCTTGGCCCCTCCCCCTGGGGCCTATTTGCACCTTGGAAGCTGCTGTGCTCCAGGCCCTGAAGAAGGTTGTCATTGAGTTTGAGCTCCTGCAGGGAGGCGGGCAAGGCTGGCACTGTGGACAGCAAGTTCCCATCCAAGTTCAGCCGCTTCAGCCGTGTCAGATTCTAGGAGGTTGGAGGAGAAGACCAAGCTAGAGACTGGGGTGCCGCTGGCTGGGGCTGGGCCTTCCGGGTGTGGTCTTGAGCTCGTCCTTCCCATAGACACCCTGGTTGGGTTGAATCACAGCTTCCTGGTTCTCTCTTGGACCAGGCTTGTCTGGCGATTTCTAAAACTCTACTCCGGTTCTCCCAAGAGTGCTGGTCCCTTGGGGGACCTCAGGATCTGTGTTGGCCTCCATGCTCCCAGCTATGGACCATGTCACCCTATATCACTGATGCCCCTGGCACTTGTCCCCGCAGGAGACCAAGATGAGGGGATGCTGTGTACCTTGAAGGCATGGGGGTGCAGGCCGAAGACATCCAGCTTATTCTTGCTCAAGTCGAGCCACTCCAGGTTGGGTAGTCCCAGGAACGTGTGGGCTGGGATCTTGGCAATTTCATTCTCTGTGCACACACAAGGCAGCCATTTTCCCGGCCCCTCTGTCTCCCTCCCCTCTGCCACTCCGTGCCTCCTCCACACAGGCCAGAGGCCACAGTGACAGACTCCTTGAAGGAGCTGATTCTTCTGATTGACACGGTCAGAGCCTCTCAGGTCAGAGGGGTTGTAAGTCGTCCCCAGGCGTGGTGGGGCAGCAGTCATGGGGACCAAAGACCAGCTGCGGCAGACACCCAGGTGTGTGTCCTTCTACCCCTGCCGTGGGAGTAGGTGTGGGAAAGCGGGGCCACCCACCTGCCAAGTAAAGCGTGGTCAGGCCAGGGTCGGACAGGGCAGGGACATGTTTCATCTTGACGTTACTGCAGGCGATGGCCGCCTGGGCCAGGAGGCAGGAGGCTGGCAGGGAGGGCATGATCCACTGCACAGTGCCTGGGCCTATAGGCCCAAGGCTCTGCCCTTGCCTGCTTCCAGCTCTTTTCTGCCCACGACCTGTGGTCTTGGAGGTGTTTCTGCCCCCTTCGCCTCGGCTATGATCCTTCTTCTCACACCATCCTGCTGGCCTGGGTTGCTGGGGGGCCCCTGGAGGATGAGAGATGAGGCCTCAGCCTGCTCACATAGCAACAGGGGCCCGCTGAGGAGCAAGGTCTTTCCTGGGGCTCCCCAGACCTGCTGGTGACTCAGCCAGCTGTACCAGAAAACAAGCCACTGGGCCTCCTGACCTCGGCACCAAGGGAAAAGGCCCAAATTGGGGCCCTGAGGCTAGGGGTAGAAGATCTGCCTTGGAAGGGTTGCCCTCCTGCCTTGCAGATGGGGTCACTCAGCTTGGGCACTCTGACAGCGGGTGGGGGTCTCAGTGGGTGGGGGTGTCAATGTGATTGGGCTATGTGTCCAAAGCCAGTCCTCACCTTTGGGGGACCTCTGGGTCTTTGGGCCCCTTTTCTTGGCTTCCTGGCCTCCAACTTGCCTACCCTGGCCCTTCTTGGCAGCCATGGCACCCTCTTGGGCTTGGGGGGTTCTTGCCACCCCAGGCCTGGCTGTATCTGTGGCATGGGGGTGGACCTGCACGGTGCCTGCCCCATGGTTGCGGCCCTGTTTGTGCTCCCAGGCTGCTGGCTGTGTCGACTTCCTCTGGGTCAGCCCGGGTCTGGCGAGGAGCTTCCAGCGAGGGGCTGTGGGCTGGGTGGGGGCTCCGGGGGCCCCCTCCTTGGAGGTGGGCCGCAGCAGTGGCCTGTCCAGCTGCCCATTGTCAGTCCTGTCCGGGCTCCTGTTCGTGAGCATGGGTCGCACTTGACCTGCAGAAGGAGCCAGTGTGGGCTGGGGTGGCTGGGACCCCTGTGTGCCTGGGAGGCAGCACCTCCTTCTCGAGGAGGGAGATCAGCCATTGGTCTGCCTGCCTCTCTCCTGTATTTGCCCAGGCCTCACTTCCACCTTTTTCCTCCTCTCCTCAGGAGCTCTCGGCCTTCTGTCACCAACCCAAAGTCACCAAGTGTCAGAGATTCCCTGATCTCCAACCCGCATTTTCACGGTGCCAGAGTGGGGGGCCCCGATTAGGAGAGAGCTTTTCAATGTGATAAGCAGGCTGCATCACCCTGCCTGCTTCTCAGAACTCCCAGGGATCCTTCAGGGACAAGGCACCAGCAAGTCCTTGGCTCATGACTGTGGGCCCAGGATACCTTCAGTTGCCCTATTCAGAGAGGTGGGGCCTGCTCCTGTGTCTCCAGTTCCCTGTGGCTTCTTCCTGAGCAAGGAAGGCTAGGGATCCCCTCTGGGAAGATGAAGGGTCGGTGCCACATGGCACAGTTTGCTCCTGGAGGTGGAGGCTCCACTGCCTACTGGGAGAGGAGGTGTTGAGGGTGAGGAGAGCCTACAGGCCACTCTGAGGGGCTATCAGCCATTGCAAAATGGGGATAATTGTCTCCCACCCCAGGCCTCCCCTCCACTGCATGGTGCATGCTGAGTCACTCAGTCGTGTCCAACTCTGTGTGACCCCCTGCACCCTAGTCCGCCGGGCTCCTCTGTCAATAGAATTCTCCAGGCAAGAATACTGGAGTGGGTTGCCATGCCCTTCTCCAGGGGGATCTTCCCCACCCAGGGATCAAACCCAGGTCTCCTGCATTGCAGGTGAATTCTTTACTGCTGAGCCACCTGGGGAAGCCCCTCATGGCATGGTAGCCCCTCCTCAACCAGCACTGACCATGATCCTGTCCTGCAAGTCCTGCTGTCTGCAGTGGGTAGGGGACTGGGTCCCCTCACGGGCCCCTCCCATCCCACCCCTGGGCCTGGGCGGGGCCTCCGCTTCCAGCCTCCCACGCTTCTCCTGGTTCCCTTGGTAGGCATTAGGGCAGCCAACTGTACTCTCCAACCAGCAAACCTGGGTCCATTTTTCCAGATCCAGCTGCAGCAGCCTCTCTTGGCAAGGGGGTGTCTTCTCTCCCCTGTCCCCACCATGGGCAATCAGCACAAGGGCCTCTCAGAGTCCACCATGCCCCCTTGCCCTCCAGGAATGGGTTCCCTGAGGCTCATGGATCCCTTGTGGCCCTGAATGGAACACTCATGGGGGGTCATGAGGTGGGCAGCCTCAGGGTGAATCCGCTTGCTCTCCCTCTGCGCCAGCCCTGGAGGTGGGGGGGTCCCGGTAGTGGGGGAGAGTGCCATCCTGCCAGCCTCCCTGCTAGTGCCACTTACTCACCGTCTGGGGGCCCAGATGCGCTGGGTAGTGGTGGCTGCAGGGTGGGCAGCCCTGTGGGGGTTGGCTGAACCCCGGGCCCTCTCGGGCCAAGGACTTGCTTGGCCAAGGCCCCTCCAGGGCAGCACCCCACCCAGAGAGCCAGGATGGGGAGCAGCACCCTCTTCATGGCCGCCGGAGCTGGCAAAAGAGATGAAAGGCTGGGAAGGATGGAACACCAGTGGGGCAGCAGGCGACAGTCTGGCTCCCAGAGCTACAGTGCTTCGAGCCTCCCCTACCCGGCCCAGCCCTCCTCCAGGAAGGCTGCCCCCCAATAAACGCCTCCCCAGGCCTGGCCCCCCGCTTCCCACAAAGTCCACTGCTCTCATCTGAGGAGAAAGAGAGATTGATTTTTTTTTTCTTGGACCTGAGCACTCTCTCTCCTTTTCTGAGAAGCCTGTGTTCATTCTCCACTGGCCCTGACCCAGTGGCCCCCGTGAATGGGGCTTCTGTCTCTGTACACAGGGGGACCTGTGAGGCCCACCACAGACGGGGCTGCCCACCTCGGGCTTCCAGGTCCTACTTCAGTGACTGGGTAAAGAGAGAGTTCGGGCCTTGAGAGCCAACAACACACCTCAGGGCCTCCAAGGTCCTTGGGAGCCAGGGCAGGTTCCCAGGCCACCCAAACCATGGTGGCCCCAGCCACTCTGTCGCAGTTGCCGATGCTGAAGCCTCCCAATTCCAGGGGAGACAGAACCCGTGGGCAGAGCTGGGATGGGGCCCCAGTGCTCCCCACCTCTGGGCAGCTCCCTTTCCTCCAGGCTTCCACCTCCTCCTCTGTAAAATGGAGAGTGGGTATACATACACCCTGCAGGCTCCCCCCATGCCCTTACCCCCACATGGGCGTGTGTGTGGACCAGGGCAGCCGGGTTCTTCTGTAACCCTTTGCCTGGGGTGACCTGGCAGCCGCCTGGGTGAGGCCATCTCACAGGTCCTCACAGACTTCTTGGCTAACAGTTTCCAGGTCCCACTGGAACTGCTGACATCAGGCAGATGGGTCCCTCTGGGTCGGGATGGGGTTTGAGAGCAGGGGCAAAGAAGGGGTGTCTTGATCACAGGCTCCCTGGCCCGCCCTCAGAGGGCCCCAGCTCTAGGCCCAGCTGTGGTAGCGGGCGGGGGCTGGCAAAGCGGCCTGGTCTCACCACATGGCTCTTTGGGGCCAGCCTTGAGGAAGCTTTTCCTACAGCTCTGTCCAGCATTGACTTATGTTTGGAAGCGATCTTAAAAAATGAGTTAATTGTGGGCAAGGCTTGGGTGGAGGGGAGAGGGGGAGGGGGTGAGGAACAGGGCCAGGAAGGCTTGTGGAGGAGTGTCCTGTAGCCATCTGGGGCTCAAGGTATCTGTCCGGGGCCAGGGAGGAATGTGTGAGACCTAGGATGGGTCAGGGGGCACAGATTTCCCCCCATAAGTGAGTCTTCCTTTGTGCCTGGGGAGCAGCCTGAGTCCCGAGTGCCAGATGTGGTGAGGACACAGCAGTCACTGCCTTCCCAGAGCCCTTGGGACACCTAACAGTCCCACGTGAGCCACACAGGGTCCACTGTCCTATCTGAGGCTCTGGGTTAAGAACTGAATTTGGGACCATGAGACAGAGACAGTCTGGGGATTGTGATCAAGCGCCCTGGGAGCCAAGGATGAAGCCATCATCTGCTTGTGTGCTCATAGGTGACACAGGATATCCTGGGCTAACGTTTTGCTAAAGCTGGGGGAGGGGGAGAACGTAGGCACAGGAGGCCAGGGTTTGCCCAGGGATCCTGGACCACTGAGCCCAATCCCTCCCCACTCAGTACAGAGAAGGAACTGAGAGGGGGTAGGGTTGGCCCAAGTCTGATGCCAGAGACCGGGTCTCCTGCCTCCTGATCTGGGCATTGCTTGAGGACGTGGTAGGACCCAGACGGGCCCCTGGAGATGGATGGACTGGTGGGAGCCCCGGCTCTGACCCTCCCCCTGCCTGGGGATGGATTCTGGAATCCTGGCCCCCAACCTATTTCCCCTGTTCGCGCCGCTCCCCAGGCGCTGACTAAACATCCTGCCATCTGGTTCCCATTAGCTGGGCTGGAGGTGGGGGAAGCCTGTTCCCAGGTTTCTCTGGCACAGTGGCCTGGAGGAGGGAGGCCTAAGCTCCTACCCACCTAGGCAGGAAGGGGCGAGGCCTGGAGCACTCTCAGCCCCCCAGTCCCATGAAGTCCTGTCCTTGCTTCCCTTCTCCCACCGGGGGCTCCTTGGCCACCTGGCCATCTACTCTGTCCAGTATCGGGGCACCTGGCCATCGTGGGGACCTTGCAGCCACCCTCACAGAGCACAGCCTGCACACAGAGCTTGCTCGTGGACTGGGCTGAGACAGGCAGGGCCCCAGGCCAACACTAACCCTGAGCCTGGTGTCTGGATTTTCCAGGAACCAGAGATGTAGCCTGAGGGTTGTTGGAAGGGTTTTGGTCTCCCAGCTCTGCCTGGACGGCTCAGCCATGTGATGTCAGGAGGAAGCCTCCCTGCTCAGGGCCTCAGTCTCCCCATTTTGTTGTGGTGGATATGATCTCTTTAGAAAGTTCTAGAATCTGAGAACTGGAAGGGACGTATAGAAACTGGATGAGATGATCACAGTTGCTTCTGGCTGCACAATCTCAAGTTTCTGAGGGCTAGGAAGGGAGTCTTGCTTCTTCTCCTCTGGTTCTTCCCTTCCACATGGCTCACTGTATACATGCAATTGCCCCCCAAGAACACACATACCCTCATGAGTCAGGACTCACTCAAATTGGCAATCTAGAGGATAACAAAGCAATGCCCTTTCGTCCCTCAAGCCTCCTTAGAACTGCATAGCGGAAAGCTCCTGTCCTGTCAAGGGAGGATTGGAGAATAGATCTTTGCTCACAGAACATTCCTGAGCCCCTGTGGTGGGCCAGACACCATGCCAGGCATGGTGTGTGGTACAGTGGTGAACCACATGGCCAGCTTTCCTGTGCTCACAGAGTGTGCTGTCTACTGAGGTGCATGAGGACCCCATCAGAAGGAAAGGGGCTGGCCATGCTGACTGTAGGAAGAAACACTTTCGGCAGGGTGAGGACTGTGAGAAACTGACGTCTGGGCTGAGATGTGAGCAAAAAGGAGATATCCGTGCAAAATGGACTCCAGTAAGGAACCCCCCGAGGAGGATGGACAGCAGTGTGAAGGCCCTGAGGCAGGAAAGGCTTTGGCCCACTTTGAGAACCAGCAAGGAGACCAGTGTGGTGGAGCAGGCTGAGTGAGGGGTGAGGCTGGGGAACGGTTGCAGGGCTAGCTTGATAGTGCATCAAAGTGTGGCCAGTGGACTTTGCCTTTGACCTTGAAGGAAGCAGGGAACTGCTGTGGATTTCTGAGCAGAGGAGCTACACGTGATCTGACTTTAAAAAAAAAAAAATTTATTGAAGTATAGTTGATTTACAATGTTGTGTTAATGTCTGCTGTACAGAAAAATGTACAGTTATACACACACACACACATATATATAGTTTTTCTTTTTCATATTCTTTCCCATTATGGTCTATCACAGGATATTGAATATAGTTCCCTGTACTACATAGTACAGAGAAGGAAATGGCAACCCACTCCTGTATTCTTGCCTAGAGAATCCCAGGGACACAGGAGCCTGGTGGGCTGCCGTCTATGGGGTTGCACAGAGTTGGACACGACTGAGCGACTTAGTAGCAGCAGCAGCTATATAGTACCATCTTGTTCATCCATCCTATATATAATAGTTTGCAGCTACTAATCCCAAACTCCCAATCCTTCCCTCTCCCTCCCTCCTCCCCCTTGGGCAACCACAAGTCTGTTCTCTATGTCTGTGAGTCTGTTTATGTTTCAGAGATAGGTTCATTTGTTTCGTATTTTAGATTCCGCATATAAGTGATATCATATAGTATTTGTCTTTCTCTTTCTGACTTAGTATGAAAATCTCTAGGGCCATGCATGTTTTCAAATCCATGTTGCTGCAAAGAATTTCATTCTTTTTAATGGCTGAGTTTTATATATATATATATATATATATATATATATATATATATCCTTTATTCATTCATCTGTTGATGGACATTTAGGTTGTTTCCATGTCTTGGCTATTGTGAATAGTGCTGCTATGAATATAGGGGTATGTATATCTTTTTGAATTAGAGTTTTATCTGGGTATATGCCCAGGAGTGGGATTGCTGGATCATATGGCAACTCTGTTTTTAGTTTTTTTTTTTGAGGAGCTTCCATACTGTTTTTCATAGTGGTTGCACCAATTTTCCTTCCCACCAACAGCAGTGGGGGGGTCCCTTTTCTCCACACTCTCTCCAACATTTATTATTTGTAGACGTCTTAACAATGGCCATTCTGACTGGTGTGAGTTGGTACCTCATTGTAGTTTGGATTTGCATTTGTCTAATAATTGTCTAATGGAGCATCTTTCCATGTGCCTATTGCCCATCTGTATGTCTTCTTTGGAGATTTCTCGATTTAAGGCTTCTGCCAAGTTTTTGATTGTGTTGTTTATATTTTTGTTATTGAATTATATGAGCTTCTGTATATTTTGGAAAGTAAGCCATTGGGCACATCATTTGCAAATATTTTCTCCCATTTCATAGGTTGTGATCTGACTTATATTGTAAAAGGATCCTTTGGACTGCAGGGTGGAACACAGACTTGTTGAGGGCACAAGGGCAGAAGGAGGGAGCCAGTGTGGAGGCAGCTGCACCCTCCACCGGAGAGGTCTTTGAGTCTGGCCCAGGGTGGAGGGGGCTAGTGGGAGAAGTCAGTGGAGCCAGAACAATGAAGGCTGAGTGAGCCTGGGGCAGAAACTTGGGACGCCAGCTCCCGACCTGTCGAGTGTAAAGTGGGTGATCAGACAGCCAAGTGGTCAAATCTGTAAGGCAGTTCTGTGTATGCATCTTGGCAAGCTCAGGGCCAAGGTCTGGGCTACCAGTCCTGCCCTCCCGCTGCCTGTCATTAGATAAGTTCATTGAGCCCCTACTATGTACTAGGCCTTCTGCCTAGGACCCTGCCTAGGACCCAAGGAAGAATAGTGGCTCTGCAGCTGAAGATAGACTCCTGGAGTGACACCCAGAGCAAGGAGACAGGCCTGCTCTTGTGCACAATGTGTCCCAGTAACATCAAAGCTTGTCTGCGCATGTGCGCGCGCATGCGTGTGTGGGCATCTATCATATATAAACAAAGGTACAGTGGCCTTTTTCCTCTTCAAACTTTGAGAAGAAAAAAGACAAACTTTCCATGCCCTCTTCCTGTTGCCAGCCGTTTCTTCCCTAGAGAAAACCCATCTTGTTTTAACGCCATGAAAACCCCAGAGGATCTGGTCCCAATTAAACAACTTTTCTTGCAGATGCTTTTGTGAGAACTGAATACATCAGGCGGTCCAGATTCCTGCATCGTGCTTCCTTCCTTGAGACCTGGTGTTCCTGAGTGAGCAAGCCATGGAGGGAGAGTGCGAGAGAGAGAAGAGAGGCACATAGACTGACAGACTAAAGGAAAGACAGAAGAGAGGGAAAGGGAACACAGAATCCGGATGATAGCTAGGGATGCAGTGATGGGTAGTAAGAAGCACTGGCGGTCAGGGGAGAGGACTCTGGGCATCCTCTGGACTGTGGGCATCCCTGGGGAAGGTGCCAGTGGAAGGTGGGCTGGAGGAGGGTGGAAAGCAGCAAGCGTGGCTTGGGGACAAAAAGGTCCCAGGTGGCTGATGTGGCTGAGTCGAGGGAGCAAGGTTAGTGGCAGGTGGGGGCCACTCTCCCAGCCTCCTTCCCTTCTGAAATTCCAGATGGTTCTTGCCAATAATGTGGGCCCTGCTTGACTTCCCGTGGAAGCTGCCCCTGCCCCTCCAGGTGGGCATTGAGGGGCCCCACACGTGGGGCAGAGGCTAGTGTGGGCCTGGAGGCGAGTGAGCGGGAACACGAGGTTGAGCCTCCCCCCCCAGCCCCCGCCTCCCCGGCCCTCCGGAGTGGGCACGTTCACGTTCCAGTCCTGGCGCCTGCGTCTCCAGCTCCAGACGCATGTGACTCAGCCCCGCTGGCCTTGCCAAGCTGTCTAGACCCAAGTGTCTCCCCGTGGAGGGGGCCGTCCCGCCGGCCACTTCCTCTGACACCGCCCCGGGGTGGGGGTGGGGGGGCGCTGTGGCGCCCCAGCGCACGTGCAAGTGCGCGTCCCCGCCTCGCCCGAGCCTCGTGCACGCGCCCCTGCCCCATCAGCCTTCGGGGTGCGCCAGGCGCTTGCGCGGAACCCCGAGCGATCCGCCCCCACCCCCGAGCGAGAGAGCGCGAGCGCTGGGTGCCCCAATGCCCGCGGAGGCGCGGCTCACCCCCTCGGAGCCCACCCCCCTCCCCGCGTGGCTCCCCCAGGCTCCCTTGGAGGAGGGCCTGGGAGCGCACTTGTGGGGACAGCCCCGCCCATACACCGTGGCTTCCTCCCGCACCCCCACAAGCATCTCGGGCCTCCAAGCGGACCCGGACCCGCAGGCCCTCACAGGCCTTGGGGGTGGGGCCCTAAAGCAGGAGGTTCGCGGCCTTGCTTGGGTGTCCCAGGAGCAGAGAGCCAAGGGCTCTCTCAAGCCCCTCTCAAGGGCTGGCTCTCCAGCTGCCCCCGCCTGTCTCCCCTCCCCGGTCCCTGTCCCAGCATAGGGATCAGAAGGGACAGAAAGAGGAGGCCAAGGTCCTAGGGAAACTGTTTCATCCTCTTGCGCCAGCAGACACACTCAATGTGGACACAGGCCGAGAATGAGAACGTTCCTGATGGTTTTCATCAGGCAGCTCCTAGGCTGACATTCTTAGCCAGCCAGGGCTAGAACCAGAGACCCCAAGACTTCCCCAAGCCTCCTCTCCAGGCAGACCCATGTCTGTCAGGCCCATAGACACAGCTCTGGGGTCCTCCAGACTTATGCCACCCCAGGGCGTGGCCAGAGCCTCTGGGTGGGTGAGTGGCAGCCCCCCAAAGGAAAGCTAGTGTCATTCTTGTTCCCAGAACCCTTCTGGTCTGTTGCTCATGACAAAGTTTGGGGTCCCTGCATCCTTGAGGCTCTTCCCAATCTCATTGGTAAGGGTCCCTCGTGTTCATGTCCTCTACCCTTTCTCCCATCCATGTGAAGATGGTTTATTTTGGAGTGGGCTTCTGGCTGGCACAGATGGTGTGGGCTGGCTGCAAGCCCTAGGCACCTGGGTGGATGGGTGACCAACAGTCCAGCCTGCTGGCTCAGTCTGGAGCAGATAAGAGAGGTCCAGGAAGAGGGTGGGCAGGGAAGACAGAGGGGGGGAGACAGCCCTCTCACTTTGCCTCTCCTGGAGAACCTTGAACTCAGACCTTCCTCAGCCTGGCCTCATCACCCTGTGCCATTTCTCCCCCAGATCCAATGCCAGGCCCAGCCACTTACTTCTACAGAGCGCCTCAACCCATAACTAATGGAATTCTTCCCCTGAAATCTCTCTCTCTCTCTCTCTCTCTCTCTCTCTCTCTCTCTCTCACACACACACACACACACACAGACATGTGCCCTTTTCTCAGGAGCCTGCATTTGGTGCTCACCAGAGGATGAGATGAGGAGTCCTTTGATCTCATTTTCTTACTGGGGAATCTCAGGGGTATGGGGAGTGGGCACTGGAGGGATCCTCCATCTCTCCAAAGCTCCCCTTTCTTGGAACAAGGCCTTCAGTCTGTCTCAGAGGCAGCCGAAGCAAATCTGCCTTCTCTTCCTTGTCTGTGTGTGTTAGTCTGTGTCCAAGTCTTTGTGACAACTCTTTGTGACCCCATGGACCGTAGCTCGCCAGGCTTCTCTGTCCATGGAATTCTCCAGGCAAGGATACTGGAGTGGATTGCTGTTACCTTCTCCAGAGGAGATTTCCCTGGTGGCTCAGTTGGTAAAGTGTCTGTCTAGAATGTGGGAGACCTGGGTTCGATCCTTGGGTCGGGAAGATCCCCTGGAGAAGGCAATGGCAACCGACTCCAGTTCTCTTGCCTGGAAAATCCCATGGATGGAGGAGCCTGGTAGGCTACAGTCCATGGGGTCGCAAAGAGTCAGAGATGACTGAGCAACTTCACTCATTCACTCTCCAGAGGAACTTCCCAACCCAGGGATTGAACCCTCAAAGGCAGATTCTTTACCATTTGAGCTACAGGGAAGTCTCTTCCTTACTGGAGAGGTAAACCTTGAACTTCCACTTTCTTTGATTGGCTGTTGAGGGGGGGACCTGGTTCAGATTCCCCCAGAACCCTGGGGTCTGCTGCTAATGGCAGCTGCAACTTTGGGGCCAAGATGCTCTCGAGGCCCTTCCTCTCACCCAATGCCCTGTACAGCTCCTGCCAGCGCCCCACTGCTCCAGGGCAGGGAGGCCATGGGGCGAAGCCACCTGGTTGACTATACATTTCTGTGCCCAAGGCACAAGGCAAGGTGCGTCACGTGGCTGGCTGCCTCAGCCACCACCGCTCGCTGCCAGCCCATCCCTGACACAGTGAGGCCAGTACCTGTCAACTGGTCTCATTTTCCAGCCTCTTTTCCAAGCACTGACACATGGCCAAGTTTCCCCCATGATCAGGAGTTTGGTTCAGTTCTCAGGTCTGCACAGGGTCCTGCGGTCTCTGCTGACATCCATGCCCCCCACACCCAGCCCCATCCCCTCTCAGGCGGACATTATCCTTCAGCTTTTGACCTGCCCAGGCCTCTTGCACAGAAGCCAGGAGCTCTGGGCAGGCATACCCCCTAACAGAGTTGTCCACATCCCTCCCTGCCTCCCTGAGCTTGCATACCTCCAAGACAGAGAGCTCCCTCCCTTTTCCCAGGCAGCCAAGCTAGTGTTTTTGACAGTGCCCTCTGAGAGAAGTGCTTCCTTGTATTGAGTTTGAGTCCACATTTCCAGAGGCGTATACCACTCTGCAGGCCTTTCTACCCCACCCAGAGAGGCCCAGTAGTCTCTGTTCCCATCCCAGTCTCCAGTCTTTCCGGTGGATGAGGCTTGGGAGGCACCATGATTTGGGGGTGGTGTGGGAGGGGAAGCTGAGACCTACTGCTGCCATTTCTATGAGCTGAGGGCTGGCCAGTGGGCTCTCCATGCAGGGGATGGACCTGAGTGACCCTTTGAGATGGTCTTCTCCCATCAAGGCCCTGACAATCCCACCACATCCCATCCTGTGCCATGGACAGAGCTGCTGAGTCGGGGAAGGGCTGTTTAGACTACTGGCTCCATAGAGCTGGGTGGAGAAGGGGAATTTTCTTCCAGAATACACAGGGGCTGGTTTCTTCCTGATCTTCAGGAGCAGAGGATATGGGGAGGGTGGGGAGGCCACCACACTGCCATAGTTTCTCCCGCCAAATTCCCTAGTCCTAGGAAAGATCCACAGAAAAACCCACAAGAATTTGAATGTCTGAGCTGGGACTGTGATGGAAATGAAATTTTTTAAAAAGAAAGAAAAACAAAAACAGAAAAAGAGGGGAAAAAAAGATTGAAAAAAACAAAAAACAAAAAATCCAAAAGCCCCCTACAGCCTTCAGTGGTGAGAAGAGCAAGTCAGCAGCCACATTGGAGGGGAAGGGACCTTACAGTGCTTTTGCAAATCTCTGAGTCCCTGGGTCCCTAAGCTGGGGCATCCTTCAGCTCAAGTTTAGAGGCTCTGTTTTCTCAGAATAGCTTGGAATTCCAAACCATTCACTAGGGAATCAGGCCCTGCTCCACAAGGCCAGGCTGGGGTCCCTTCCTCTTAGCCCAGACTCCTGCCCATCCCTTTCTTCCAGAACATGGCTGAGTCCTCTCCTGTCTCTCAGAGGACTGAAGTCGCCTCCTGCCAGGTCCCTAGGTCTCCTGGCCTCTAGCCCTGCTCCCTGATGCCATCCTCCAGGAGATGGAAGGATGGGGCACTGAGCAGGGACAGACTCTGGAGAGAATCAAGGAGGGCTGGCAGCAGCTCCTTGCTGCTGGTTTCCCACTCCCTGAGCATCAGCCACCCTCCATCTCCTCCCTACCTCATCTGATCAGCAGGTCCCTGGGATGCGGGCGTTCACTGAGCTGGGGGTTTTGGAGGTGTGGCAGAGGACAGGCTGACAAATGTCATTTCAGACTCACTGAGTTTGAGGGGCCTGAGAGGTGCAAAGACATTTGTAAGTGGGCAGGGCATGAAGGAGACACAGAACCTTCCAGAAGGTCAAAGAGACTGGAGGAGGGGAAGGTGAAAGGAGCATAATAATAGTAAACATGTACATAGTGCTTTTCACATGCCAGGTATTTCCCTGGGTATTTTATAGAAATTATTACCTCATTCCACCCTCATAGCAACCCAATGAGGTAAGTGCTCTCAGTATCCACATTAGGTGCGTGCAAGGAAGCACAAAGAGGTTAGGTAACCTGCCCAAAGACACACAGCTTGGGCCAGATTCGAATCCACAAAACCTCTTTCTAACTACAGCCGTGAGTGTGGGCAAACGGAAACAGAGACTCGCGCTGGGACGTGGGACGCTGAAGTCCCAGTTCTGTCCCGTCACCCAGGTTCCCCCTTCGTCTAACCGCGGGAAGAGGGCAGGAACGCCCTCTCCTGGACGATGCTCTTCCTGCCGCCTCCTCCGCCCCGGGCCGGCTGGCTGGAGCCTAGCGCGTGAGGCTGGGACCGAGCGCCAGCTCCGGCTACTCCCCATTTCTTCGAGGTCAGCCTCCTGAGCGCAGACGCTGCCCAATGGGAAGGCATGGTGGAGGAGGGGGCGGGATGCGTCTCTGCGCAATGCCCCGGCTACAGCGCAGGCGGGTAGGCGGGAGGGACACTAGGCTCGCGATTGATTGGTAGCTGGGCCGGCCAGTCAGCCGGGGGCGTGGGCAGGGTGCGGCCCTGAGCGGGAAACATGGCCGAGTTGGGTCCTGTCGGTGGCGGCGGCAGCGGAGGCGGCTACGAGGGTGAGAGTGACGACAGCTCGTTCCAGGCGGCCGTAGAGGTCTTCGCGAAGCTGAAGGTGCCGCGAGGCTCTGGGAGCTGCCCCAGGCGGCGGGGTCTGGGTGGCGGGGCTGCAGAAGTCGGAGGCGCCTCTGCCGGGGGGAGGTTCGTAGGACGTCCGTCTCCGCTCCCTGGGCGGCCCCAGGCTTTCACTTTGCTGTCTCCGTGGCCCGTGCCTGGGAGTTCGGAAGCCTGAACTTTTGTCCCGCGGATGCTTTAAGGCCTGGCGTGCGGAAGGAGCGCAGGGGCGGGTGGCGGGGGTATGGGGCCACAAATCCTGGCTTCTAGGAGGAGGTCGCAGGGTCTGGGGGAGACAGATGGGCGGAGTGCATGCCTCCGGCTTTGAGTTTTCTGCAGCAAATGCCGTGACAGCGGTGGTGAAGACGCCCTCCCCGCGGGGCTGCGACCCGCTCTCCCCTCATCCCTTCTCCTTTCCCCTCCGCAACACCTCTCCCCTCGCCCGCCCCCTCCCCCCCGTCCATGATCGGCCCCGTGGGCCCTCTCCCGGTTCCCTTTGCTCCATGGCCGATATTGGAATCTCGCCGTAACCCATAGTTGCTACCAAGTCAAACTACCGCTTCTGCCTCGAGAGGGGCTTGGAAAAGGACGCGAAGTGGTGGGCACCTGGAGCTGCAGATGACGGGGACTGAACTCTGGGCGTGATCAAGACCGCTACCCGTGGTCCGGGGCCGGGGGTCCGTGTCACCTGCCTGGTGGCTGCTCAGCGGCCGGGAACGTGTGTGAAGGGAGGTGCACTGAGAGTGTGATTACTGCTCTGCGTTTCAACCTTTTGCTGATGTTGCCTTTCTAAAACTTCCTGGCTTTCCCTTTCCTTGTTTAGGACCTCAACTGCCCCTTCCTTGACGGTCTTTATATCACAGAACCAAAGACCATTCAGGAACTGCTGTGTAGCCCCTCGAAGTACCGCTTGGAAATCTTGGAGTGGATGTGCACACGGTAACAACCTGCCTTCTTCCTCCCTCACCCTTGGGGTACACAGATACCACTCAACCCACAGGGGAAGATGGGATTTCTTCTTTATATGAGAAGGTGCCCACCGACTTTAGTCACCTGCTTAGATAAAAAGTGAAGCCGTGCTTAGATCTGGGGAGAAAGTGCCCTGGAGAGTGCTTCAGCTTGTCTCTTCATAGCCGTGCTGTAGCTGAGCTTGGCTTCTGAGCATTTTTCTGGCTGTAACTACTACTTTCAGAGCTGGCAGGGATCTGGGAAATGATGTACTTCAGACCTTTCATTTTCAGACTGAGAAGCTGATGTTCAGAGTGGAGTCAAGAACTGTCTGGGGTCTTACTACCGAGGAGTGGCAAGCCAGGGCCAAGACCCCATTTACCAGTCCTTTGGGTCATGGTACCATTCCTCAGACACTGATGGATGTCCCCAAGGAACTGGGGGTGCAGAAGGCTCAGGCACCAATCCCAGTGCCTTCCCACCAGCAGCTCCAAGTGCTCTGGAGAGCCAGACAGGACAACAGGCCAAGACAGAGCCAACAGGCTGAGGGCTCTGGCAGGGGTGTGCTCAAGAGGCTATGAGCGTCCAGGGTAGATGGACACGTTTTGCCCTGGGACTTTTGAAGGCTGTATGCTGCTGCTGCTGCTAAGTCGCTTCAGTCGTGTCCAACTCTGTGCGACCTCATAGATGGCAGCCCACCAGGCCCCACTGTCCCTGGGATTCTCTAGGCAAGAACACTGGAGTGGGTTGCCATTTCCTCCTCCAATGCATGAAAGTGAAAAGTGAAAGTGAAGTCGCTCAGTCATGTCCGACTCTTAGCGACCCCATGGACTGCAGCCTACCAGGCTCCTCCATCCATGGGGTTTTCCAGGCAAGAGTACTTGAGGCTGTGTAGGATCCTGTATGTGTGCCACGTAGGGACCTGAGCAGACTTGGCTTCCCTCACATGGTGCCAGGCACACACAGACACACACACAGCTGCACCATGTGTCCAGTCACTAGCCCCAGGTCGCAGTATGGTGTTGCACATACTTGAGATGTGCTCTAGGGTCTGAGGTGACAAGTGGGCACACAGACACATGCTCACTGGGGTACCATTCCTCAGACACTGATGGGTGTCTCAAAGGAACTGGGGGTGCAGAAGGCTCACGCACCAATCCCAGTGTTGGGCACACCTCTGTTGTCTGAGTGCTGGGATGTTGGCATGGAGGAGGTCGCATTTGATCTGGGAAGGAACAGGTCATGGCGGACACTGGTTTCCATAGGAGTGGGGAGTCAAGGTGTGGGAGAGAGAATCAGGCAGCAGTGGCTTGAATGGCAGAAAGAACCTGGGACCAGGGGAGTGACATGTGAAATTGGCATTTTTGGCAGGGTGACTTGGGAGTTCTGTGGCAGTTGGGTTTGGAGGGGAGAGGCTAGAGGCAGGTAAAAGACTGGAGCCTGGCTTGGAATGGCAGTGGCTCACGTGACAAGCACTGTTGGTCCCGGAAGGACTAGTGCCTGGTCCAGGAACCAGGGATAGAAGTGAGGATGGCCTGGGCTAGTTTGGAGATCTTGAACACAGGAGGGGGGCCAAAGTCAGGCCTTAGAGAGGCTCTTGTGGGAGGCAGCCCAAAGTTGCATAGCCCAGGTGGAAACTGGGGACCAGGTCCCTCTGCTGGCCAGGGGGGCAATGGATGAGAGTCTGGCTGCGTCCCTCAGATGCTTTTAGTGCTTTTTTAAATACAAGAAATAATCCTTTTAAGAAACAACCAGGGAATGTCCAATTGATTTTTATGATCCCAAGCTGGCAGAAGTGCTGTAGGCCTCTTGATGGCCAAAGAGGATTTCACAGAGTCCAGTTTCTCCCAATTTCCTCTTGGCTTGTTTGCATATGGCTTCACCATTTCAGCCTCGTTTAGGTCCACCTGTTCACCTTCTTCCGGGTAGAACCTGGGAACTGCATGCAGCATTGACTGGGGGTGGGGTTGGGCATGGTAGTCTTGGTGGCTTGTATGCCAAGCTGGCCCTCAGCATGGGCAAGGCAGAGCCACAGGGCCCCTGGATCGCTGAGCAACTCTCTTGGGTTTCCTTGGCGCCCAAGGAGCTTTACTTGCTTTCGAGGCCTTGAGCACCGTTAGTTTCTGCCCTGCTCCCTGCTGCTTCAGGAAAAGCAACTTTAATGAAAGTCCTTTCCGAGTGAGGTCACTTAGGCTTTCGGGGATTTATTCTTGAGTGTGTTGAAGTGGTTTGCTGTGGTCCAGCCTAATGGATCAGTGAGGGCTCTTGGCTCTCTGGCGCTTTGTGAGTGGGAATGTTGCCTGGCAACCAGGCCCAGGGCCAGCTTCCCAGCTTTTCACATGGTGGCACTTCCCTCTCCTGCCCCTTCTGGCCCAGCCCTCTTTGACAGAAGGAATGGGTGCCTTAATGAGTAATTTAAGACAGGTAGCACAGGTGAGGCTGTTGTCCTGCCCACCTCTTCCCTGCAGTCCTGCGGTGGAGGAGTCAGGGTGGCCCCCACTAGCTCCCAGGCCCCCCCCCCCCAGCCTTGTTGGGGCAGGTATGGCCACAGGGAAAGAACAGTGAGCCTTTTCCACCAAACACCTGCACCGTCGTCTCCCACCATGATGATGAGACAGTCAGCAGGTCCGCAGAGTGAGGCCTGGGCCCCAACCCTGCTAGAGCTGGGCGGGTTCCTGGCCCAGTTATCCTGGGGCTCCCTGGCCAGGAGCTGGAGTGCCCTTCACATGGCCTGACTGCTGCGCCAGGCCTGGACCTCATGGCTGGGGTTGCCATGTTCAGACTGGGCCCCCTCACAGAGGAGGCCCAGTGGGAGACTTGGGCTGTGTGTCGCTTGTGACGCCTGCCGGTGTATTGCATGTGGTCTGTGTCTGGAAATGGTTCTGCCCATCAGTTTGGCATCTTCTTTTTAAAAATTAATTTACTTATTTTAATTGGAGGTTAAGTGCTTTACAATATTGGAGTGGTTTTTGCCATGCATTGACATGAATCAGCCATGGTTGTACATCCTGAACCCCCATCCTGAACCCCCGCCACCTCCCTCCCCATCCCATCCCTCAGGGTCATTGCAGTACACCAGCTTTGAGTGCCCTGTCTCATGCATTGAACTTGGACTGGCGATCTATTTCACATATAGTAATAGACATGTTTCAGTGATATTCTCTCAAATTATCCCACCCTTCATCTTGGCATCTTAAGGCAAGATGCTTACCAGTGGCTACTCTCCTGTTTATCTGTGTGGTATTGTCAAGGCTGGGGCTCCACCAGGCCAAGGGGACAGGTGGAATGGCTGTCTCCCCACCTGGGAGGCTGGGACTGTGATCCCAGAGCCCCCCCCATGCTAGGAGCCCTCAAATGGCTCAGAGCTGTGACCTTGGATAGCATCATTGCCTGTTGACTTATATTAGTTTAAGAACAGAAAACGCCCCTCTGTTGAAAGAGATAGGCATGGGCCTTTACTCATGGATTAGTCTGTGACAAGAGGCTGTGGTCATTCATTTGTTAATGCTTACCAGCCGCCTTTTCAGTGCTGGCTGCTGTGTTTGTTAGGGCCTAGAAGTACACAGCAGAAAGTTGGCTCCTGGCCTCGGTGAGCCCAGAGTCTGGGAGGTGAGAGCCCAGCAGAAGGACTGCGTCTAGGACCTGCAGTGATGGAGGGATGCCAATGTGGCTGCAGGTGGGTCCAGCCTTCCCACGGCTTCCCTGGGGCGGCGAATGTTAGCCAGCTGTGGGCTTCGCCAGATCAGCTGGAGCCAACTCGGTGTGCTTGGCTTGGGTGGGAAGAAAGCCCTGCAGGTGGAGAAGGGCAGTCAGCCACATGCAAGGAGGGGCCCAGGCCCGGCCTGCAAGGATGCCAGACCAGGGAGGTCCTTTTCGCACATTCTCCAAACAGATCTGCACCGTGATTGCAAGCAAAGCCAGCCCCTGGGTTCCTCCTGGAAAGGTGTCAGAGCTCTGAGGAATTCAGTTTTCTTTCCTCTTGGGCAGTCCTTTCATGTTTTTATTGTGAGAATTTTAATGTTAGTACTCAAATTTACGTTTCTGAGGTGAATTTTCAGAAATAGTTTGGTTTTGTGTTTCGCTGATAGATTTATGGAGTTGAAATCACATAAGATTATCCATTTTAAAGTGAGTTTTCCAGTGCTGTTTAGCACCTGGATATGAAGATTCCCTTTTTAGAGCATCTGTAAGGAGAGGTGTGAGGGCCCCCTGCAGCCCACTCAGGCCTGACTGCTTTTGCTCTTTGCCTGCAGGGTCTGTCCCTCCTGGCTCGACAGGTTCAGCTCGCTGAAGGGGGTGTCAGCTGAAGTGAAAATCCAAGGTGGGTCTCCTCTGTTATAGGAATTTCGTGTTGAATGGTGGATTCTGGCCATTCTGACCTGGTGCATGGCCTCCTTAGCAGATTGGTGGCTTGCAAGTGGACTGGTGTTTTCAGTGGATGTCCCCAGAGCCTGCTGGGATCCGCCCTCCCTTGTACCTGTGAAGGAGACCCCGCCAGCCCATCCACTAGGGTGCTTGGGGGCAGAGACAGCCATTTTTGCTGATGCCACCAGTGATCGGGCCACGTTGTGCTTGGGTGTGTGTGCGTGCCTATGACATGAGGCATTCCTGGGCAGGTCTCCGTTGGGGCTTATCTCGGAACTGCTTCTTTTCAATCCATTTTTGGCAGAAACTGTCCTTAAGCCAGCAATGAGCATTAGGTAAAAGGGAGCAAATTGCAGTTCTGAAGGCGCTGGCTAGCTCTTCACCCACACAGCAGTGTTTCTGAAGGTCCATCCTTCTGCGAGTCTGTGTTTGCCCCACCCCCGCCCCAGGGTGGGTGAGCTGGACACCAGATTCCTGATCCGTGCCCCTGCTAGCCCTGCCACATTAGTTATCTGGGGCCTGTCCCGAGGCTGACATGGGTTGTGTCTCGGAGCCCGTGGAGGCTGGGCCAGCCTGGTCGGCGGGTCACAAGTGAATCCTTGAACACGCACGCACAGGCACCTACCATGGTGTTACCATTCCTAGCCTCAGTTTCCTCTTCGGTAATGTGTGGGTCAGCAGCTCAGCCTGGCCCACCCTGTGGGGGGGCCCTGGGTGGCAGAGCAGGTGGTAGATATGAGTGCTTGAGTAAGAGTGTAATTGGGAGAAACTGTGACATGCGGAAGGGGGATTAGAAGTCACCCATTCACATTTAAGGAGCACTCGCTCTGCACCCAGCACTGCTCTCGCGGAGCTTGCTTGCTAGCTAGGAGACAGGTGATAACACAGTAGGTGGTGACATTTCTCAGCGTGTCAGATGCTGAGAAGCACCATAAACAAAGGTAGGTGAAGGCAGGGTGGTGCTTGGGTGGGCTGGGAGAAGGGTGGCACTGTTGACATAAGATGGCTGGGGAAGGTCTCTCTTTTAAATAACAAGAGTCGCGTGGGAATGAAGGAAGTGAGGCAGGCAGATCTCAGGAAGAATAGTGTTTGGGGCGAGAGAAAAACAAGCACCCAGGCAGGAGGTAGGAACAGCCAGGAAGCCAGGGTGGCTGTGGTAGAGGGCAGAGCAAAGGGCCAGGGCTGGGGTGAGATCTGAGGGGCGACAGGGCCAGACCAGGCCAGGCCTGGTGGACTGCAGAAGGACGCAGGCCTGTATTCCAAGGAGGGCCGTATAATCCTGAATGTGGGCTTAACAGGGTCCCTGGCCTGCTGTGCTGAGATGGGTGTGGGGTGCTGGAGGAGGGGAATGCTGCCCAGATCCTGAATTTCTAGTGAAGGGACCATTTGCTGGACTTGATGAGACTCAGATGTAGGCATTTGCAGGGATTTGGGGTCAGGGGCTGCAGCACTGGGTGGGATGTAGGGCTTGTACTGGCCCCTGGCTTTGTGGCTCCAAGTCATAGCCTACCAGCTGGTTCCTCAGAAAATGCCCAGGGTTCCCTGGAAGACGTGGCCAAGGAGTCCTTGCACTACACAGGGCCTCAGTTTCCTAATCTGTGAAATGGAAGAGTAGCCACCTGCTAGGGTTGCCTGCAAGAGGAAGGGGTGTGATGGCGTGAAGGGCCTGTATGAAACTGGCAAATGTGAGATGGTTCCTTGTGCTGTGGCTTGCCAAGGTGTCTGAAAGGGTGGCATGTGGCATCTTTGGAAGATGCCCTGGCCTCTGTGGGCTCCTCAGGCAGCTGGCGGGCTTCTGCTGGAAGCCAGCGTTCCCTGTATGGAAGAGCATTGAATGCAACCTCTCATCTCAGGGAGGAATCTAGCCCCCAGAGAAGGGCAGTGACCAGGTGTAGGTCACACAGCAGGAGGCTATGCTGGCAACCTAGGGTGTCCGCCACCTGCCTCCTTGTTGACGTCCTTTAGCAGGGAAGCACTTGGCCAGGGTGCCTGGCCTCCCCCTGTTTGGGTGGCTGTCTGTGGTAACTGGACCCTTGTGTTCCAGCAGAGATGGTGAAACTGGGCCATGAACTGATGTTGTGTGGGCTGGATGACCAGGAGCTCCTGAAGGTAAGAGAGAGCCCCCTGTCCCTCTGGGCAGGGGGCCTCCATGATGCTGGGGTGATTGTGGGAAGGCTCCTTCCCTAGGAGCAAGCATCCTTAGCCCCTGGGGCAGGAACCCATAGGATTCCTTTGGGTGGACCCCTGCCATTCCTAGGACAAGGTGAGGGGCTGGTTGAGGAGGTCGAGGAGGCTTTCTGGCTTACGTGCCAGTAACTGTCATGCCCTTCCTCCCCCAGACAGCAGGTCCTTGTCATATGTCATCTCCCTGGGAAGGTGACAAACAGCTCTCTCAAGGTTACTCTGTAACACAGCCTGACCTCTTGAACCTAACATTCTGGCTTCTGAGCCCATGTACTTTCCTCCACGTGTTGCCTACCATGGGTTTCCATACAAAGGCAGCTATCCTTAAACCTACTCTGAAACCCTGCCACCTCCTCTTAAAATTTAAGAAGCATATTTGAAATAATTATTTCCATGTTTTGGCTCTTAAAAATAATGATGCTCCAGCTGTGCCTTATACATTTTTGACAGAAGACATGTTTCCAGTTCTCTTCAGTATATATAATAGCTAGGAGTGGAATTACCTAACTTTCAGAATTCTTTGAATATGTTAAACTTTTCGAGGAACCCCAAAGTGTTTTCCAAAGTGGTTGTACCATTTCGCATTCTCACCAGCATTGTGTGAGGGTTCCAGTTTCTCACATCATCACCAACACTTGTTATTTTTCATCTTTTTATACGAGTCATCCTGGTGGGTGTGAAGGGCTATCTCATTGTGGTTTTGATTTGCATTTCTCTGATGACTAATGGTATTGAACATCTTTTCACGTGCCTATTAGTCATTTGTGTATCTTCTTTGGAGTAATGTCTCTATTCAGTTCTTTTGCCCACTTTTTAATTGGGTTGTCTTTTTATTTTTGAGATGTAAGAATTCTTTATATATTCTGGATACAAGTCACATCAGATATTTGATTTATAAATATGTTCTCCCATTCTGTGGATTGTCTTTTCACTTTCTAGATGTGTCCTTTGGAGTTCAAAAGTTTTGAGTTTTGTTGAGAAAGAGTTTTGTATTTTTAGCTCTTATATTTAGATCTTTGACCCATTTTGAGTTAGTTTTATGTATGGGTGTAAGGTGTGTATCCAACTTCATTCTTTTGTATGTGGCTGTCTGGTTTTTCCAGTTAATCAACCATTTAGTGAAAAGACCATTCTTTCCTCATTAGACTGTTTGGGCATCTTTGTTAAAAATTGATGAATGTAAAAGTGAGGGTTTATTTGTGGATTCTCCATTCTATTCCATTGATCTGTATGCCTGTCCTTATGCCAGTAGCAGAATGCCTTGATGACTGTAGCTTTGCAGTAAATTGTGAACATGACAGTCCTCCAACTTGACTTTTAGGGGTACCTTGAATTTCCATATGAATTTTAGAATCAGTTTGTCAGTTTGTGCAAAACTGAGCTTTTACTGGAGATTGTGTTGAATCTGTAGATCACTTTGGCGAGTATTACCATCACCCCTAATAAGTCTTTCTATCCTTGAACGTGGGCTGTTGTTCCATGTAGTTTGGTTTTCTTCAGTTTCTCTTGGAGACGTTTTGTAGCTTTCAGTGTATAGGTTGTGAGGGGCGGCTTACCCTTTCCTAGGCTGGTGGGGCTCTTGTAGCCCGTGTGTTGCAGAGGGGCTGGCGTGCAGCCCAGGCCACCGGTCAAGGCTTTGTGAAATCCTGAGTGACACTTGGTCTCATGTTTCTGCCCAGGCTTTCCTCCGTCTAGACCGTGTCCCACTCCTCATCTCCTTCCCTCAGGGTGCCCTTTGGGTGTATCATTCTGGCTCGGTGTTGTTTGGGGCCAGTTGGGACAAGGAGGCAACACGAGGTAGTGATGCCCCCAGTGGCAGGCCAGGGGGCATGGAGGCGGAGATGCCAGGATCTTGCAGAGGCACCGGCCCTGTCCCTGTGGCTACGAAGGTGGGAGCCAGGCTCGCAGGGAGTGCTAGGCATCTGCAACCATGATGGCTTGTGGACGGGAACTGAGCTACAAACAAGACAGCAGAATGTGACCCTGTCCCCCAGTCTACTGCCTCCCCGGGGCTGCCTGGGCCCCCTCGGCCCTCCCCTTCTCAGCCCACCCTAAAAGCGGCTGCTCACAGAGCTCTCAGAGCAGGCTGTGTTTACAGCCCGTATTCACACAGGCTCTCCAAGATTGAATTTGCATCATGGGGCTTGGTCTCGGGCCTCTTCCCCTTTCTGGAAGGAGTTGAGCTCTAAATCGGACTGCTCCTGGCTGAGTGTCCCAGCCACTTTTGGGGTGGGGGACTGACTCAACTGCTGCTCAGGGACTCTGGCTGTAAGGCTTGGCTATGTGTGGCCTATGGGGGAACGAGTCCCCGTTGGCCACGAATTAGCAGATGTGACGTGGCCACATCCACCACCTGTCTTGTTGTGCCAGGGGCCCTGAGCCTGTCCACAAGCCTGCCAGGTGGAAGCCTGGAGGGCTGCTGGCCTGTTGGGGCAGCAGGGGGCCCCTGGCACATCGGGCTACTGAGTACATGTGCCCTTCCCTGCCCAGGGCCGGGCCTGTGCCCAGAAGCAGCTGCACTTCATGGACCAGCTGCTGGACGTGGTCCACAGCCTGAGTGTCGGCGACTCCAGCTGCCCCAGGTAAAGGTTGGCACAGGCCCTGCCCGAATCGGCCACTGGGCGCCCTTGCTCCTCCAAGCCCCCTGGGCAGTCTTCCCAACAGGAACCCCCCCATGCTCCATCCCAGGGGAACGCAGGCTCACCCCACCGAGGATGGATACCTGAGTTGTCCCTGCAGGTGGGTGGGCTCTCAGACTGGAGGAGATGCCTTTTCCTGGCCCCTTCGCTAGTCTCGGCTGGTCTCTGGCATTGACAGTGTGGCCCTGGGGCTGCCTTTACAGTGCAGAGGAGTGCTTCGAGGACACCAGGGAGAAGACCGAGGGGCTGCTGGGGGAGCTCTTCTCCAGCCCTTGCCTGCAGACGCTCCTGAGACCCAAGTGTGAATCATGGCCTGTGGACATGCAGCCTCTTCTTGACAAGCAGAGTGACGACAGGCAGGGGTAGGTTGCCTGTTGGCTGGGACGGAGCCTCCTGTGTGTGGTCCACAGGTGCCCCGATGCCCGTGATGGCACCAGGCAGAAGTGACCCCTTGTCTCCCTGCAGGGCCAGCCCCTTGGTCAAGTTGGAGGAGGAGAAGGTGGCAAAACTGGCCCGGCAGCTGCAGGAGAGCGCCTCAAAGCTTCAGGCACTCCAGGTGGAGGTGAGGTGCTGGCTGCAGGGGTGCTGCATGGGGCCCCCACCCGATGTCCTGAAGCCTCAGACAGCCCTGTCTCTCGGACGAGCGTGTCGGGAGGCCTGAGTGAGGTGGCGCACATGCCAAACAGCCCAGCTTCTAGAATGTGATGGCTGGAGAGGGGAGGCTTTTCCAGGAGTGGAAAAGACCAGCTTTGGGGGGGAGCCCTGTGCCAGTCCTGGCACCCTGGGCTTTTCTTGGACTTTCTCCCGCTACCCTCCCTGCAGCCCCAGACCTTTCCTCATTGCCGCTAAGGTCCTCAGGAGGACGTTGAGGTCCCTGCAGGCCTCCGGTCTTCCGTTCATCTCCCGGTTTCTGGAAGCATGGAGTGGCCAGCAGACCCCCACTTCTCCAAAGGGTTTAGGGCTCTGCCTGGTGCCCCATGGCAGGTGGGACAGCCTCCACCCCTGACTTTGCAGTGCTTTGCACAGCAAGGAGCCACTGTGGGCAGCGCCCACGCCAGCACCCTGGACCAGAAGCTGCGCCTGGTCATCTCTGACTTCCATCAGCTCGTCATGGCTTTCCTGCAAGTCTACGACGGTGAGCTGGGCGAGTACTGCCAGCGCCCAGGCCCCTACCTCCACCCATGCGGCCCCATCATCCAGGCCGTGTACCAGACCCTGACGTCGTGCAGCCAAGTAAGCGTTGCCCTTTCCCCAGCCCCTCCCAGGGGCCACTGTACCCCCAGTGAGGCACCCGAGGGCGGGGACTGGCTGAGCTCTGGGCTCCAGGCCTCAGGCTGAAACTTAAAGGCAGATTGGGGCTATAGAGGGGAGGAGGGGTGCTGGGAATGTCCCACTTGGGTCCCCCTGCCCTTCAGGAGGGTGCCCACCAAGCTATAACCGCAGGCGCAGAAGAAGTGTGTGTGCTGTCTGTGCTGGGGACTCATCCCAGCCTACAGCTTCTGTCCTGGTGTTGGCCTCAGCCTGTCTGCACAAAAGGCTCAAGCGTTTCACAGTGTGTTTGTCCTCGCATGGCCCAGAGCAGTGCCAGACAGACAGATGGATGCTTGCCCGTCTGGGCCCTCGACCCATTTCGGACACACACAAAAAGGCAGCCTCACACAGCTGAGCTGATGGCCTCAGCATTGACTCCGATCCTCGGAGCCCAGACTGCTAGCTTTGGTTATGATTATGTGCACACTTGCCACACATGACACTCTACCATTGACTCAGGGCTCCCATGGCGCTGGCCTTGGTGTTCTCACAAGAAAGCTCCCAGACTTCTGAACCTCTGACAAGCTTGTCCTTTGCTATTCTACTAGCAGGCTGAGTTAGGGCACAGTCCTCGCCCATCAGAAAGGCCCTTTGACCTTGGGACATTGACTTTTACACTGTCCATCTGTGCAAAATGGACAGTGCAATGCCCTCTACCCCGGCTTTGTGTGGCCCCAGTGTGGGGTGGGATCCGAGATAGTGTGGCGTCCCTGCAGGGCCAGGAGGAAGGGAGTTACGCTGGGGAGCTCTGGTGGGTGACTGTCCTTGCAGCTGGAGGCAGGTGTTCAGTGTCCACCAGGGCGGGGAGCAGGAGACGCCTCCTGTGGGTCAGACCGCTGGCATTCAAGTCTACACGTCCCCACCCTCTGTTCCTCCGTTGAAGCTGTTGAAGGCGGCCGTGGAAGTCACTAGCACCTCAGTGAAAGCCGTGCACATGGCGAACCAGCAGCATGACGAGCAGATATGCTGGGGCAACAACAGCTCTGTCATGAGTCTAGGTATGTGGTCACCCCTTGCTGTGTCCGTGGCCACCCGATTGGTGGTCAGGGCCATCTTAGGGCACCTCAGCCTGCATTTGGGGACTGGTCCATTCCTGTTCTCTTCTTTTTATGATGCTTAAGGTTTTCCTTCCCTTAAAAAATGCTTTTGACAGATCTGAAAAGAAAACCATGAATGGTAGAAAATGGGGATTCTCTAAAGCTGTGCAGAGGGAAATTTAAAGCACTGCATAGCGCAGTGGCCCAGAGGCGGTCAGTGTTCATGTTTTGGTCTGTTTCCCTCTATTCTGTTTCCTTTCATCATTTTTTAAAATTAATTAATTAATTTTAATTGGAGGCTAATTACTTTACAGTATTGTGGTGGTTTTTGCTGTACATTGACATGAATCAGCCATGGGTGTACAGCTGTCATCGTTTTTTCTTTCTTTGTATAAGTTGAATCTACTCACATCATGCTACAGTATTATATTCTTTCCCTTGGACCTCATTTTAAGCATTGACCCAGGTTTTCAAAGTCTTATTTCCAATCGTCAGACACTTCCTTTCAGACATTAGCTAAAATTTGCTTAACGTTTTCTATTACTGAGCCTGTAGGTCACTTTCGATTATTTATTGTTATACTGTTTCAGAATTTACAATACTGACAAATGGGAATAATTCAAGGTTTTATTCTTGGATAATGCTTGGGTAGATACTGATTATATGTATATTGTGGGACAGTATTTGTTGTTTCAAAACTTGGTTACAGTGACATGAGGAAATGCATACTGTATAATGTTAAAAGGAAAATGCAGGTTGAAAATGAAATACACAGTATGATCTTACTTTTCTAAAGGGAAAAAATGCAGAGGAATCCATTGTGGGAGTTGAGCTACCACATGGATGTTAATTTTCTCTGTGTGAGTCAGAGGTGGATTTAGATCGTTTGTTATTCAGTCGCTAAGCTGTGTCAACCCCATGGACTGCAGCATGCTAGGCTTCTGTATCTTTCACCATCTCCCAGAGCTTGCTCAAACTCTTACCCATTGAGTCGATGATGCCATCCAAGCATCTGATCGTCTGTAACCCCCTTCTCCTCCTGTCTTCAATCTTTCCTAGCATCAGGGTTTTTTCTAATGAGTTGGCTCTTTGCATCAGGTAGCAAAAGTATGGGAGCTTCAGCGTCAGTCCTTCCAATGAGTATTTCCTTTAGGATGGACTGGTTGGATCCCCTTGCAGTCCAAGGGATTCTCAAGAGTCTTCTCCAACATCATGGTTCAAAAGCAGCAATTCTTCAGCACTCAGCTTTCTCTATAGTCCAACTCTCACATCCATACATGACTACTGGAAAAACCATAGCCTTGACTAGACGGACCTTTGTCGGCAAAGTAATGTCTCTGCTTTTTAATATGCTGTCTAGGTTGGTCATAGGTTTTCTTCCAAGGAGCAAGCATTTTTAATTTCTTGGCTGCAGTCACCATCTGCAGTGATTTTGGAGACCAAGTATAAACTTGTCAAGAAAGTAAATTCTATCACAGTTTCCATTGTTTCCCCATCTATTTGCCATGAAGTGATGGGACCAGATGCCATGATCTTAGTTTTTTGAATGTTGAGCTCTAAGACAACTTTTTCACTCTCCTCTTTCACTTTCATCAAGAGGCTCTTTAGTTCTTCTTCACTTTCTGCCATAAGGGTGGTGTCATCTGCATATCTGAGGTTATTGATATTTCTCCCAACAGTCTTGATTCTAGCGTGTGCTTCATCCAGCCCTGCATTTCGCATGATGTACTCTGCCTATAAGTTAAATAAGTGGGGTGACAATATGCAATCTTGATGTACTCCTTTCCCAATTTGGAACCAGTCTGTTGTCCCATGTCCGGTTCTAACTGTTGCTTCTTCACCTGCGTGCAGATTTCTCAGGAGGCAGGTATGGTGGTCTAGTATTCTCGTCTCTTGAAGAATTTTACAGTTTGTTGTGATCGTTTAGTTCATTTCCTGTTTCTTTATCCTGTTCTGCAGCCTTCACATATTCTACAGTGAACATGTATCACTCAGGGAATTTCCCTCTGATTGTCAACCTTTAAGAAAGGTCGCAGTGAACTTGTTTCAACAGTTGAGGTTCTATGTGGAGGTGAGGTTCTGCCGTCGTGGCAATGAGGCCAGTTCCTCCCATTTGTGGGGCTAGCTTTGCTGTTTCCCACCTTCCTGCTATTGGGTAAGGTCAAAATTGTGTCTGCATTTAATTTTAAACTTTGTTTCTGAGTAAGTTTATTCTTCTTATGCAAAATATACTCACTCAGAGAAGGTTTTTCATTGTTGTTGTGTTTTGTTATAAGAAAAAAGCAGCCTTTAGGGAGGAGTCTTAACTCAGGGTTAGACAAGTGAAAACTTGCCTCTGTCCCCTGGGCTGTGGCAAACCCCCTTCAGTCCATTGCCACTGACTTTAAAGCAGATAGTTGTGTGACCACAGACCAGGCTAAGAGATGGAACATGCCTCGCACACTAGCGACTCCATCAGCCACTTCCTGCCTGCAGCTGAGCACTGGCCCGGCTTGGTGAGGATTCTGTCCTAGTGCCTGCACCTCCCAAGTGAGGGTCTGTGATCGCTCACATTCATTGACATATAATGGAGGCCCTGGCGTAGTCTCTTCCATCTTCCATTCTCAGATCTGTCTTGCCCTTTGGCTCTTTTGACAGTCTTGGTGTGGGGTCACTTTTGAGTTTCTCCCATTTGGAGTTGTGTGAGCTACTTGGGTGTATAGCTTTATGGTTTTCCTCCACACTCAGCCACATGGCTGACGTTTCCTTCCTCTGCACCTCTGTTGGTTCTGCCTTAAGGTCAAGTAGCCATGGGCTCAGGGCCTTTGCAGGTCTCTTCCAGATGCCCGCACAGCCCCAGGCACGTGTGTGGACTTCCATATTCCCAGGACTCTTGCAGCTCTTCAGAGCCCTCGTGGGCCTCTCCTGCCCTATTGTCTCCTTCTGCACTTGCTGCTTTGTCCGTGTTTGCCCCAACCCTTTTCCACCGCCAGAGGCAGTGGTCATTCAGAGAAGAGAACTTTCCAACCAACTTGAATGAACATACTCAGCATCTTGTTCACACATACTGAGGAAACTGGGAAGAACCAGCAAGGAGAAAATGCAAGCAGACACTCTTAGGCGTTAAATATGGTTGTCAAAGTGTTCAGAACAATCCATGGAGAGAGTTAGGCAGATCTTGAGTAGAAAACATCTTGAGACTCAGGAGACAAGGGGCAGATAAACAAGGGCAAAGAAAAACAGCACAGAGATGGGCTGAGATCTCTGACACTGAGAAAGGAAGGCAGGAGGAGGGAGGCAGTTGCAGAGTTGAGGGCTGAGTCCAGACCAGAGGGAGCCCCAGGACGCACTCCAGACCTAGCCTCCCATAATCCACAGTAGCAGGGATGCAGCGTCAGGGGCCCAGGCTTCCAGAGACAGCACAGCTTGGCCAAACCCTGAGTCAAGAGAAGGCCATGTAGCACTGAGGGCCTGGGACAGAGGGGCGACATGTGAGCTGAGGATATGCCCAGATCTCTGGGAGCCCAGGAGCAGGGCTGGAGCATCTGGAAATTGGGAGAATCTGAGGACTTAGTAAAGGGAAACGACACCCCCGAATCCTATCTATATGTAAGAGAAATGTGAGCGCCCTCGGAGGGAGCAGCGATGGTGAGTGGGAAGGCTCGTTGGGGCCAGGCCTGTTTCCTCTCTGTGAGACGCCCACCCAGCCATCACCCCCAGGCTCACCCCATGATGCCCAAGCTTCGCACTCACCCTTGGGATGGGCAGGACCGAACACCACTTGCCAACCTTGTGGGAGGGCAGAGGACGGGCTGGGGAGGCGAGCTCCTGGAGGATGGACTCGGACAAGCTAAAGGAAGGGCTGATCAAAATCCATACAGCATCCAAATCATGAACCTCCCTGACTCCTGGGCTCTGCAGAGAGGGGTGGGGAGGGACCCAGCCAAGCCAGTGAATCCCAGCCTGGGGACTCTGCCTGGGGCCCCCAGGGGCTTCCATCGGAGTTCACCAGGCCCTGGCCCCCTCAAGGGCTCCTGGCTCAGCCCATTGCTGGGTGCCCTGGGCCCGAGGACAGCTGGACTGACTGACCTTGCTATTTGCCATTCTCTTTCATTGGCAGCCACCAAAATGGAAGAGCTAACCCAGCAATATAAGACCTTCAGCAACTGTCTGCACAAAGGCCCACAGTAGCCTGTGAGCAGTGAGCTCCGCCCTGAAGAGCCAGGCAGCAGCAGTCAGTTCCCTTGCCGTGTAGACATGGCCTCTAGCTGCTCAGCACCTTCAGCTCTTTGGCAAGGGGTCTGGGGGTGGGGGGTGTGAGGGGAGGGTAACATGGGGATGGTGGGGGGTGGAGGTGGGGTGGGGTGGGGTGGGTTTGGGTGGTGTGAGCTGGGGAGAAAAGAAAGCCAAGGTTTTAAGAAGTTGCCTCCAGCCTACTTTTTTGCTTCTGTGGCTCTGCCTGACTGCCTCCCTGCCCATCCTGCCCGCCCCACATTCCAGCGCCCATTAAGCTTGGCTGTGTCTTGTCACGACTCCTGGCTGAATGCGACCACGGCCTCCCCCAGGCCCTGATCTGCTGCTTCCTCCCCCCGACCCTGGGCTGGCCTTGGGGGTGCTGGCACTCACTGCATCTGGTGTGTGGCCGGTGGGGGCGTGTGCTTCCTTCTCCTGCCTCCCCAAGCCACCCAGAACCGACCTGGGGAATTCTTGCTGGTGGCCTGACTGGTTGGCCAGAAAGCAGCTCTCGGGGCTTTCCAGGGCCACCCAGTATCTGCTTGAGCTGTGTCACAGCCATCTCCCTCCTTGCAAGCCCAGGGACAGGCACACCCGGTGGAGTCCCCTGCCCCCCCCTCAGCTCAGCATCAGGCTGAAGGGCACTGGAGGAGGCCCCCCCTGCCCCCTCCCCCCCCCGTCTAAGCATTTGGTTGCCAGTCTCACTTGCACCTTCATTTCCCTGATTCCCCTGTGGCTGTTCCAGACCAGGAGGCTCCAGGGAGCTCGTCCCCTGCCATCGGTGGAAGTGGGAGCACAGGTAGACCCCTGGGCACTGTGGTCCAGGTTCCCTGAAAGCTTTACAGCCCAGGAGACTGGAGGGCCCGCTGTGGGCAGGCTTCCCCCGGCATCTCGGCTGCCTCCCTGTGCCCCAGTGGGAGACCGGGCTTATGAGCACCTGCTGCCGGAGGCTGGCATGGCTTGCCCGGGGATGAGGTCCTAGGGATGGTGCCATCTGCTCTCCTGGGGCAGGGAGGGCCTTTTCTCTTACCTCCTACACTGACTGTGCCCTTCACCCTGGCCCAAGCCACTTGGGCCGGGCAGGACCTGGAGCCTCTGGCTCTCATGGCACTCGGTGGAGGGCTGTTCCCACCTACCACACCTCCCTTGCTTCTTCCCTGGCAGCCTCTGTTTCAGGCCCCTGAGATACTCTAGAGGAAGAGGAGCCCCCCAAAGTTGGGGGGCCGCTGCCCTGATGCACCCCAGCTGCTGTCAGTGGGGCCACACTGTGGCCTGTCCTCCTAGCTCACTTTGGTTGACCCTGGTGACGGAGCTGTGCCCTGGAGATGCCCCTTTGGGAGGGCGCCAGCCTGGGGCTGGGTGTTGAACCCAAGGCAGCAGGCCCGGCTGCTGCTGCCAGACCTAATCAGTCGTGGAGGCAGGGCAGAGGGCTTGGGTTTCCTCTTAATGCCTGTGAGACACCTGTGACGACACGTTTTTCCAGCCCAGGCTGTGCTCTGCCTGTGGGGAGCCCGCCTGCGGCCCAGGAGCCAGCTTTTCAGCCTGTAAAAACATGGGGTGTGTGTCCCAGCAGCTGTGAGCAAGCGAGGGGGTGGCAAGCTGGCTGCACAGGTCCTGTGGCCTCGGATCTTCTCCCTACCCAATGGGTGGCTGGGGGCAGGCCACAGCCACAGATTAAAGGCTGCCCAGAGCAGCCTGTGTGAGACAGGTGTCTAGTAGCCCAAGAACCCAGCCAGCAGATGCTGCAGGTAAGCCAGTGTGGCCAGCTGCCAGGGCCCAGAGGCAGAACAGGGGCCGGATCGGGTCAGATCCAAATTGGATCCACCTGTGTGCCAGGAGGAGGCCAAGCCAGGGAGACTGGGAATTCCCAGGAGAGTTGTCTTGGGTGCTTGCTTGTCTGCTTCCCAGCAGCTGATCCCAGGGGCATGTTTGTCGGGTGCTGGGCCTGAGGCTGCTGGCCACAGTGTGCTGGTGATGGTGCCATCCTGGGCTGCAGTCCCTGGTGACATGGGCCTGGTACACTGCCTGTCTATGTCCTTGGGGTCCAGAAGGCAGAGGCCCCAGGCCAGGGTCTGGGCATATCAGGCCTGCCTTTTGCTGTTTACTAGATGGTAGCAGTGGGGATGGTCAGGGAGGGACTGAGGGACACCATGAAGGCAGGTGACAAGACCCTAGGAGGCCTCATCCTGGACAGAAGTAACAGATCCCTGTTGCTGGATCCCAGTTCAGAAGGCCCCATAGCAGTCTTTCTGGATCTGGGTCTTAGAAATGGCTCCTAGAGCCGAAAGGCCCATGAGGTAGCCAGAAGGGAAGCCAGAAGGGTCAGGACCTTGGCCACGGGCAAAGCTGTGGCCAGCTGAGGCCAGGCATCCCCATCTCTTTGGCCCCTGTGTCTTCTGCCTCTTATTTTGGCAGCTATAGGCTTCCCTGTCTCTGTGAAAACCATCACCGTGTCCAAGCGACCACGGGCCGAGACGTTTGTCTTTCTGGACCTGGAAGCCATTGGGCTCCCCAGCGTGGACCCTGAGAACGCCGAGCTCTCCCTGTTCGCAGTCCACCAGTCCTCCCTGGAGGACCTCAAGTGCGATGAGTCTGGGGCCCCCCTGCCACCCTGGGTCATGGACAAGCTCACACTGTGCATGAGCCCAGAGCGCCCCTTCACTGCCAAGGCCAGTGAGATTACCGGCCTGAGCCGCGAGGGCCTGGGCAGGTGCGGGAAGGCTGGCTTTGATGGCACTGTGGTACAGATGCTGCAGGCCTTCCTGAGCCGCCAGGAGGGCCCTGTGTGCCTGGTGGCCCACAATGGCTTCGATTACGACTTCCCCCTGCTCTGCACAGAGCTGCGGCACCTGGGGGCCCACCTGCCCCAGGACACTGTCTGCCTGGACACGCTTGCGGCACTGCAGGGCCTGGACAGTGCCCACAGCACCAAAGGATGAGGTAGGGTAGGGGCGGGACATCCAGGAGACAGAGCAGGTGAGAAGGGGCGGGAAGGTGGGGCGACCATGCCCAGGAGTGACTCCTGTGAGCCACACTTCGAGCCTTGAGCCAGCTGGGCCATCCCGAAACATGAAAATAGGTCACAGTGGCTGGGGCCACGGCGGTGGGCAGGGTGGCAGACGGAAGAGGCCAGGACCCAGGCAGTGGCTGCCTCAGGCCAGCCTCATTCCCCAGCTAGGGTCCGGACGGACCCTGACAACACCGGGGAGCCACACAGTGCTGTAAGCAGGGGAGAGGAAAAGTCGACTTCTGTTTTTACAACATCTCTCAGGCTGCACTGTGGGAAAGACCTGAGGGGAACAGTCTGGGAGGGTGGTCCACGCCCTGCCACCTGCCCCGGGGAGAACACCCACCTGGGAGAGGGCCAGAGCGGGGCCCTGGTCCAGGAGCTGGTGACAGGCAGAGCTGAGAGTCGGGGGTGCCCAGGGCCCCCCAGATCCCTGATGTCTGGGCACAGCTGGGTCCCTTTATCTCATTAGCCAGGCTCTGGGCCACCAACTCACCAACTCATTGAGTGGGTGAGGCCAACAGGGCCCCCTCCAGGCCACAGTGGGTGGATCAATGGCCTTTTGTGAGCCTGAGTGCTTCTCCCTACCCAGTGCCAGCTTGCTGGGCCTTACAGTAGCTGGGGCACAGGCGCCCTCCCTGAGCCCATGCTCAAACTGGCCAGGTGATGTGTACCTGCTGCATGGAGCAGACAGGCTGGGGCGTGTGTCTGCAAGCTGTGATGTGCTGATCCACGGTGACAAGTAAATGTAAGCCTATGTGTGTGTGTGTGCACCTCTGTGTTGGGGGAGTGTATATATTTCTTTATGTCTGTCTATATATGTACACAGACACACACAGACATGTAAGTTTATTATAAATTTTACTGTTATAAAAGATGTAAACAATGTACAAATAAATCTACAATATATATACAATAAAACACATGATACACTATTTCTCAATTCCATATGATCCATTGATTCTCACCAAAACCTCTTCAGTTGACTTGCCAAACTTTTGGATTGGTACCTGACCCACGGTTGCAACTGAGGGCTGACTGTGGTTCCCACATAAACGTTGGTTGATATTTCCACTGATCTTACCAAGACAAAAGCGAAACAGCAAAGGTGTGTGTTGGAACCTCATATGTTCATTGGTGACATGAACAAAATCTCTGCTGAATTGGATAGTAGTTTTTGATACTGGAAGTTATTTCTTTTTCTTTTTGTTATTCAAAATGTAATTACTACAGACTCAAGTCTATGCATGGAGAAGGCACTGGCGACCCACTCCAGTACTCTTGCCTGGAAAATCCCATGGATGGAGGAGCCTGGTTAGGCTGCAGTCCATGGGGTTGCTAGAGTCGGACACGACTGAGCGACTTCACTTTTACTTTTCACTTTCATGCATTGGAGAAGGAAATGGCAACCCACTCCAGTGTTCTTGCCTGGAGAATCCCAGGGATGGGGGAGCCTGGTGGGCTGCCGTCTATGGGGTCTCACAGAGTCAGACACGACTGACGTGACCTAGCAGCAGCAAGTCTACACAATCAACTGAATAATAATCAGTCTAGCCCCAGTTTGCAGGCAGTGCTGATTCCTGTGGGGTAAATACTCCCACCAGGCCAAACTGTTGTAAAAACATGGCTACCCACATAATGTCATTGAATGTGTGGTTCAGAAGAGATCCTGGGTGGTGCACTGTGCCAAGGTACTGGGGTGAAATAAGACATGATGCGTTTTGAGTATCTCCTTTGTTTCTTTAATACAATTTAAGTGGAAGTTTATACAGTTGAATTTTTTAAATAATGGCATTTGACAATCAACTCTCAAAATTCCTGAACTTTAAAAAATGTGTTTATGTCTTTATTTGGCTGTGCCGGGTCTTTGTTGCGGCATGTGGGATTTGTAGTTGTGGCATGTGGGATCTAGTTTCCTAGCCAGGGATTGAACCTGGGCCTCCTGCATTGGGAGCGAGGAGTCCTTAGCCCCTGGACCACCATGGAAGTACCCTGAACTTTTAACATCCACTAGAATGGCTACAACACAAAAGACCGACGATCCTGAGTGTTGACAAAGACGGGGAAGAACTGGGAGGCTCAGGCACCACTGGTCGGGGTGGGAGATGGGACAGAAACTTTGGAAAGCAGTTTGGCCTCATGTTAAGATATTAAACACTCACCTACCATAATGACCTGATGATTCCACTCCTGAGTATCTATTTACCCAAGAGAAATGAATGCGTGTGCACACACAAAGACTCGCACACCTCTGCTCGTGGCAGCTCTAGTCATTACTGCCCCAGGTTCCTGGGCTGGTGAGTGGTTGCAGACTGTGTGCATCCACAGGGCTGAACTCGGGACTCACAGCAACCATGCTAAGCAGCAGGGCCAGACCTGAAGAACCGACTCCGCTGCCCCAACTCACCCTAGCCGGCCACCTGCCCCTCGTCAAAAAGTGTTGGTTGCTCCCAGGCCACGTCCATGTCTGCCAGTGCTGATGCAGCTGTGATCAGGAGCATACCTGGTTGAAAACAGAACTATCCATGCAGCGGGATGAGGAGATGAGGACAGAAGACTGGAGCAGTGGGCTGGAGATGTCTTTCCGTGGAGAGTCCACAGGCTATGGGGCACCATGTGCATAGGACTTCAGCTTATATCTTTACGAATCCCATCTGTCTATCTTCTTTTGGCTCAGTTTTTGTTCTCCCCTCCCCTCCTAGTTTCTCAAGAGGAATACTAACCTCCTTTGTCAGCTTCCATCTTGAATCAGTAAGGCACTCAAAGTGTGCAATTTTGCCCTGAATGAGATTTTCCTTTGTCTTGTACATTTGTCACTAAACATTGCTCTTTGCTTTGCATTGGGAGACGCTTTCAAATTTCACTTTTCATTTCCTCACCTGTCTACTTCTTGCATAGTAGAGTTTGTCTTGGTTTCCAAGTTGTTGAGACTGTGGTAATCTTTTATATGTGTATTTCGAATTGTACTGGATAATGGTCTGAAGATATATTGCTTAAGATTTTGGGGTGGGGCTGTATTAGCTTTCTAGGGCAGTTTTAACAAAGTACTACAAATTGTAATGTCCCCTTTTTATAAAGGCCCAGTCCTGTTGGAGTAGGACACACCCTACTGACCTCATCTGTACTTGAACATCTCTGTGAATCCTGGTCTCCAAAGGTCATGTGCTAAAGTTCTGGGGGTTAGGACTCTTAACAGAATTCAACCAATGCTGCTGCTGCTGCTGCTAAGTCGCTTCAGTCGTGTCTGACTCTGTGCGACCCCATAGACGGCAGCTCATCAGGCTCCCCCGTCCCTGGGATTCTCCAGGCAAGAACACTGGAGTGGGTTGCCATTTCCTTCTCCAATGCATGAAAGTGAAAAGTGAAAGTGAAGTCGCTCAGTCGTGTCCGACTCTAGCAACCCCATGGACTGCAGCCAACCAGGCTCCTCTGTCCATGGGATTTTCTAGGCAAAAGTACTGGAGTGGGGTGGCATTGCCCTCTCCGAATTCAACCAATAATAGAGGTCAAATGCATGAAACATTTAAAATGCCCAACAGACTGAAAAAAATTAATGTCCTCTGAGATGTGTGCTTTTCACTATTTCTCTAGAATCTAGTTTGATAATTGCACTATTGAATTTCTCCTTTTTTTTTGTCCACTAGATCAGCCCAACCCTGTGATACAGTATTAAAATACTCCATTATCATTGTATTTTACTGACATCATCCCACCTGTCTAGTAGTTTTTCTCTGAGCACTTAGTTGCCATGTATTCGTATGGCTTTATGACTGTAGCAGTCAGGGTGCTTCTGAGAAACAGGACAAGTTGGAGAGCTCTAGATATGTGTACATATGGAATCGGCTTATATATATCTGGGGGCTGGCAACTCTGAAGTCTGCAGAATGAGCCATCGGGCCAGAGACTCAGGGAGGAGTAGCAGATTGGTCCAAAGGCCATTTGGAGGCAGAATCCCTTCCTCTTCGGATGACCTCGGTGTTTTTGTCATCAGGCTTTCAGCTGATTGTATGCAGCCCACCCACATTATGTAGACTGACCTGCTTTCTCAGTTGCTAACTATGTTTCCCTGTTATGCTAAGTCACTTCAGTCGTGTCCGACTCTGTGTGACCCCATAGACGGGAGCCCACCAGGCTCCCCCGTCCCTGGGATTCTCCAGGCAAGAACACTGGAGTGGGTTGCCATTTCCTTCTCCAATGCATGAAAGTGAAAAGTAAAAGTGAAGTCGTGTCTGACTCATAGCGACCCCATGGGCTGAAGCCTACCAGGCTCCTCCGTCCAAGGGATTTTCCAGGCAGGAGTACTGGAGTGGGGTGCCATTGCCTTCTCTGATGTTTCCCTGTTAATCTCATCTCAAAAATCCCTTCACAGTGACATCTAGAGGGATGCCTTGACTGAACACTGGGAACCCTAGCCTAGCCAACTTGACACAGAAACCTGCCGGCACAATGACTGCTCCACAGCCTTGTTCTATGTGCTTTACCTTGTCTGTGGAGATGGACCCACATGGTTTGCAAAGTCACCACCCACCACTGATTCCTTCATCTCCTCTTCTTTCCTGAGGCTTCTGCCCTGTGTGCTGTGTAGACAGTTTCTTCCCTTGCTGGGTGAGTGGCTGTGGCTGGGACAGGAACCCCTGGCCTGCATGTGGCCCCAGATTCCAGCTTCCAGAGTTGCCTGCCATCTCAGTAAACAAGAAGTTATGCCAGTGATCAAGCCATCAGCCACTGCAGCTGCCCCAGTACTGTGTATCCTGAGAGGAATTCAGGATGGAGAAAAATAGGATACTGATCCTAGATAGTTAATGTGTGTATCAAGGGAATGATATCAATGAGCCCAGACCCTTGAATCTCTCCCCCACATAGAAAAGCATGAAATTCATTAACTTGCAGTGTCTGTTTTTGGTGATTAGCAGCAATTTTTTGGTGTTTGACTACAATTTTGTTGTTTTGAAGCAAAATCTGGCTCCTCCTTGACCTCTCTGTAACAGTTTCTCAGAGCTCTCTGAAAGGCTTTCTCCTGGACTATAATCCTCAGTAATGGCCCCAAATACAACATAATTCTCAACTTTTAGGTTTTGCTTTTTTTTTTCAGTCAACAATCCATTTCTATTGTCACTGGTTCCTTATATTCTGAAGCTTCTAAGAGGTTTTTCTGGGATTTCAGGAATGTTCAATAGGCAATGCCCTGGTTTGTGGTAATCAATCTGGTTTCAAACTTGGGGAGCCCACCCACTGTGTAGACAAATCATCACAGTCCCAGAGAGTCCAGTAGGGGAGGGTGGGCCCCAGACCTCAGATCCACGTCCTCCCACTTTAGGCTCCCTGCTCCTGGATCCTGCCCACCCACAGTCCTCTCCACAAAAGTAGAAATGAAAGCAAACAACTTCACTCCTCAGTTCAGTTCAGTTACTCAGTTGTGTCCGACTCTTTGTGACTCTATGGACTGCAGCATGCCAGGCTTCCCTGTCTATCACCAACTCCTGGAGCTTGCTCAAACTCATGTCCATCATGTCAGTGATGCCATCCAACTATCTCATCCTCTGTTTTCCCCTTCTCTTGCCTTCAATCTTTCCTAGCATCAGGGTCTTTACCAATGAATCAGTTCTTCACATCAGGTGGCCAAAGTATTGGAGTTTTACCTTCAGCATCAGCCCTTCCAATGTATATTCAAGACTGGTTTCCTTTAGGATGGACTGGTTGGATCTCCTTGCAGTCCAAGGGACTCTCAAGAGTCTTCTCCAACACCACAGTTCAAAAGCATCCATTCTTCAGCACTCAACTTTCTTTATAGTCCAACTCTCACATCCATACATGACTGCTGGAAAAACCATAGCTTTGACTAGATGGACAAAGTAATGTCTGCTCTTCAATATGCTGTCTAGGTTGGTTATAGGTTTTCTTCCAAGGAGCAAGCGTCTTTTCATTTCATGGCTGTAATCACCATCTGCAGTGATTTTGGAGCCCCCCCAAAATAAACCCTGTCACTGTTTTCATTGTTTTCCCATCACAAAGCCAGAAGGAATCCTCAGTCTTTTAAGTCAGGCAGTCCTTCCCAAGACTCCTGGTGATCTGAGTGGCCCTCTGTGCTGGGAACTGCCTTTATCCTCAGGACCAGAAAGCTTTCTCTCTGCCTGAAGATTTGCATTTCAAAGAGGTGACTCCAGGGCCCTTAAGAAGAGCCTTCCTGAACTGTAAGGCTGGCAGGAGGCGGGCCAGCTCCAGGGTTCACAAAGGGGAGGTGGATCTCCGTAATGGTCTAAAGAAAGGGAGGGCAGAAAGGTTTCCTTCCAGCAGCTTGGCTGAGGCTTTCCCACAGTCTTTCCACCGCAAATCTCAGCTTGCAGGCCTCCCACAGCCCTGCCTGCTGCCCTCGGGCTGCCTTGTGGCTTCCCAGCTACTGCCCCACACGACTCGCCTCTCTGGGGACACTTGGGTGTCTGATGAGTTGTGTGGACTCTGCTCATGGGGCTGCTCTCTGCTGAATGAAGCACATGACCTCCCAAAGGCCCACCCACAGGGGATTGTCCCTTCTCTGGCCGGCTTCCCTGCCATTTCTCCGCCTTGGCCACCAATCTGGGCATAACCGGGGCTCGGGGGGAAAGGGAGTGCTCTGGACAATGCCAGCTGGTAGGCCTTCCCAAGGCGAGATGGTGCATCTTTAGAAAGGCCTAGCTCAGGTTGTTACCCATAGTGGTCAGTGGACCCCATCAGTGTTGGCAGAAGCCTGGGGTGGGGTTGGGGGCCTGGCCCGTAACCAGGTGAGGAAAAGCCTGTGGGGAGGGCGGGCACGAGGAGTGGGCAGCCCCGCAGAAGGCTGGCCAGTGACCGTGGCATGTGAGAGGCTACACGGGGTCAGGGAAGCTGTATAACCTTCCATTTAATTTGGATTAAAAAAAAACAAAAGTGAAACTGAAGTTGCTCAGTTGTGTTTGACTCTTTGCGACACCATGGACTGTAGCATACAAGGCTCCTCCATCCATGGAATTTTCCAGGAGTACTGGAGTGGGTTACCATTTCCTTCTCCAACAAACAAAGGAGATACTGAAAACTCATCCCCTGACCGCATGGAGCCTCTCACCTGCCTGCCAGGGGGCATCTGGTTGAGAAGCTGGAAATCCTGCTCGTGGAGAAAGAGTGAGCAATGAATTGTTGACCTTTCCTCTACATGTGCTTACCCTGGAGGTGGTGAGAGGTACCCAGCAGTTGGGACAGAGCCTTGACTCTTGGTGATGTGTGGGGACTTTGCCAAGGGGAAGAGCCTGGGTGCTGGGCCCTGCCCCTACCCACCCTGTTCCCCAACTCTGTGACCAGCAGACAGGACTTCACAGGGTGGCCTCAGTTTCTCCCTCTGTAAAATGGACACAGAACAGTTGTGCCAGGAGGATGGATTGAACCCAGGGCAGGGCACACATCAGCTGAGTGGTGAGCGTCAGTGACAATCCAGCTCCTGCTCCTTGGAACCCTGGCCTAGAGGCTTGGCATGTTTGAGATTCTCATTATGACCTCTGAGCCCTACCTGCTGCCCCCTGCCCACTGCCCTCATCCCTCCACCAGCTCCCTGGGTTCCACTATGTTCTTGTCTGGGCTCTACGGGGACCTCGATATGCCAATTCTTAGACTTGGTGGATGTGACCTTATTTGGAGAAAGGGTCTCTGCAGATATAATTATATGACAAATCTTGAGATGAGGTCATCCTGGATTAGCCAGGTGGGTCTCAAATCCAATGACAGGTGTCTAGCAGATGGATCTGAAAAAAACTAGATATCTATATAGAAAAAATGAATTGTGAATTGACCCACACCATACACAAAGTTAATGAAATGGATTATGGACCTAAATGTAAAAACTAAGACTATGCAACTTCTATAACAAAAGTGCGTCAAGGCTGTATATTGTCACCCTGCTTATTTAACATATATGCAGAGTACATCATGTGAAATGCCAGGCTGGATGAAGCACAAGCTGGTATCAAGATTGCCGGGAGAAATATCAATAACCTCAGATATGCATATGTCACCACCCTAACGGCAGAAAGCAAAAAGAAACTAAAGAAAGAGCCTCTTGAGCAAAGTGAAAGAAGAGAGTGAAAAAGCTGACTTAAAACTCAATATTCAAAAAACTAAGATCATGGCATCTGGTCCCAACACTTCATGGCAAATAGATGGGGAAACAATGGAAATAGTGACAGGCTTTATTTTCTTGGGCTCCAAGATCGCTTCGGACGGTGACTGCAGCCATGAAATTAAAAGACACTTACTCCTTGGAAGAAAAGCTATGACAAACTTAGGCAGTGTATTAAAAAGCAGAGACATTACTTTGCTGACAAAGGTTCATATAATCAAAGCTATGGTTTTTCCAGTAGTCATGTATGTATGGATGTCAGAGTTGGACCATAAGCGCTGAGTGCCAAAGAATTGATGCTTTTAAACTGTGGTGTTAGAGAAGACTCTTGAGAGTCCCTTGTACAGCAAGGAGATCAAACCAGTCAATCCTAAAGGAAATCAACACTGAATATTCATAGGAAGGACTGAAGCTGAAGCTCCAATACTTTGGCCACCTGATGCGAAGAGCTGACTCATTTGAAAAGACCCTGATGCTGGGAAAGACTGTGGGCAGGAGGAGAAGGGGACAACGGAGGACGAAATGGTTGGATGGCATCACTGACTCGATGGACGTAAGATTGAGCAAGCTCTGGGAGATGGTGAAGAACAGGGAGGTGTGGTGTGCTGCAGTCCATGGGGTTGCAGAGTCGGACATAACTGAGCGACTGAACAACAAAACTATACAACTTGTTTAAGAACATTGGGAAAAAAAAAGAAAAAGAAAATTGAGGATCAAATCTTAGTGGCTCAAGTTTTGAAAAGATTTCTTAACTGTGATATGAAGAGTGCAAGCTATAAAATTTAAAAATTCATAAATTTGACTTCATCAAGATAAAACCATTCCTTCTCATCAAGAAACAGCTATGAAAATGAAAAGGGAAAAAAAAAAAAAAGAAAAGGGAAGCCACAGTCTGGGAGAAATATCTTCAATACAAGTATCTGACAAAGGACTTGTATCTAGAACTCTTACATTAAATAACAAGACAGCCCAAGTTAAAAAAAAATGGGGAATTCCCTGGTGGTCCAGCAGTTAGAACTCAGCGCTTTCACTGTGGAAGGCCTGGGTTCAATCCCTGGTCAGGAATCTGAGATTCTGTAAGCTCCATAGTGCAGCCAAAAAAAAGTAAAAAAATATACACACACACATCGCCCAGTTAAGATATATGACTGGCTGATGAGGTTGTAAAAAGTTGCTCAACATCATTAATCATCAGGAAAATGCAAATCAGAACTACAACATGATCCCACTTCAACCCACCAGGATGTCTGGAATCACAAAGATGGACAAAAACAAGTATTGGGATGATGTGCAAAGTTGGACCCCTCATACATTTCTGGTGGGAAGGTAGCATGGTGCAACTGCTTTGGAAAACACTTTGGCAGTTCCTCAAACAGTTAAACATAGACTTACTATGTGACCCAGCAATTCCACTCCTAGCTATATATGCGGGAGAAAGGAAAACATCTGTCCACACAAAAAATTGCACACAAAACTTCACAGCAGGTTTATTTGTATAGGCCAAAGCTTGGAAAACCCAAGAATGTACCAAAATCATTTTGATCCATTCAGACAATAAGACTAGTACTTAGTGATTAAAAAATGAAGAACTTACAAACACACAACAACCTGGATGAACTTCAAAGTCATTATGCTGAGAGTCAGGCAAGATTTCAATTACACAGAATTCTAGAAAAGGCAAACCAATGTGGAGTGACAGGAAGAACAATCGCTGTGAGAAGCGGGGGTGGCAAGAAGGGGTAGGAAGGAGTGAGCACTGGGGCATACAAGGTAACTTTTTGGGGTGATGGACATACATTCACCATCTTCACTGCTGTGGTTTTACAGGTGGATATGTATCAAAACTCATCCAATTGTACACTCTGAATATGTGCAGGTTTTGAAAGATGAACCAGCAACCTTCAAATCCTAGAGGACCCTTGTGTTGTGATGTCATGGACACACTGTGGCTAGCACAAGAGGAAACCATCTAAGTACAGGTACAAGTGGGAACTGACTTGAGGGAATAAATGGCAGCAAGCCACGACCCAGGGTGCTTTGCAAATTTGGCCACTCCTGTCTGCCCTTCCCCGCCCCTCCAGTACTCTGTCCTTTTGTCCACTTTCTGCATGGAAAATTCTTCAGAACTGTCTAGATGACTCCAGTGTACACTTAGTGGTCTTCAATGTGTAAATTCACAAACTCTAGCAGTTATCATCTGCAACTTTTTTCTTCCTTGATCTTAGAATAATTCTCTCATGTTACAAAAAACTGCTCTTCTTCAGGAGCCAGCTATAGACCACGCTTCTTCGTCTGACACTCCTAGCTGTTTGTGCACTGGTTCTAATGACTCTTTACCCCATGTCTGCCCTACAGAAAGCCCTCCATCCTCCCAGAAATCCCATGATCTCTACTCGTCTTCAAAGTTCACCTGGTACTAAGTTCTACCCTGACCTCCACACAGCACTTTGCTACCTAACCAGGGAAAGACTCAGCATCCTGAACTGAAAGCTGCCGTGTCCCCCTACCGAGGCAGGAATGGCAAAAGCAGGGTCCTGGCCCCTCTGGAACTGTTCACAGGGAGTTGCCTCCAGCCTGGGCATCCTGCTTCCCCTAGGCTGCCACAGCATGGGCCAGAACCAGCCCCAAGAGTGAGGGGGAAGCCATCCAGTAAAGAGTTAGAAACTAAGGACATTCAACAACAATGGCAACAGAATCCTGAGCCCCCTTCTCAGGCACCAGGCAGCTTCACAAAGGGGAACAAGCCTTGCAGGCAATGTAAGCAAAAGGTCTAAGACACCAGGTCACTGATGGGGTGCTCTGCCTTCCTGTTCTAGGAGTCCCAGTGGCCTTGGGTGGCTGCCCTTGGTCTCTATGCAGCTCCGCTTGGAGGGGTCCTGGCTTCCCTTCACGCCCAGACACACTGTCTTGGCTCCCCCTCCCCCAGTCTAGGTCAGCACCCTTTCCTGAGACCTTTCACCAAACTGCTGTTACTTCAAACCAACACCCAGACCTTCCTTATTTGTTTACACCCAAAGTCAAATAATTCCGTTGGGACAGTTGACCAGTTATGAGAAGATACTGCCGCAGCACTTAAACAGCTCTTAAAAAGTGTCCCAAATTTGGAAGAGCAAATCATGTGCTACAGGCTGATCCAGCATCCGACAGGGTCATCTTCGGAGCTGAAGCCCAGTCCAGAAGTGTGGAGTGTGAATTTTGTTGGGGGGCAGGTGGTGAAAAGCAGGCAAGACATTCCCCAACAGTCTCAGCTTTTACACTCCAGTCGTCATCAGAAAGCAAGTGCGGGCCACAATTGCAGTTCCCCACCTAGCGAGAGGGGAGCCCGATTTCAAAGCATGGTAGAAGGCAAATAGCAAGCATCCTCTCTGGACACTCTGGATGATTCCATGTGATACCCGTTTAGTTCCTGATGAATACCCGATTGATTACCACCACATGTGCTAATGAAGAGGCGTGAAAATCTAATGAAGAGGAGTGAGATGAAATGGAGAAATGCCAAACCAAAGATGCATCACTTATACATGTCATATATCTGGGTAAGCACTTAGAAACCCTGGAGCCTTTCAGGGCACTGAGACCAGAGCACACGTTCCTGGCATCTCTGCTTGCATCTCTCCAGGCAAGTCCACTTTCTGTTGAAAAATCAGACATCACCACCTGTACCCCCAGTATCTAGTCATCTCTAGGTGGGTACCAAGGTAAAAAAAGGTGCTCACGTTCAAAATTTAGTCAGCTTATCCAGTGGAACCAATGGGATGATGCTGTACTGGGGAGATACACCTTTTCTTTATTAAAAGTTGGTTACTGACCCATAGGAGTGAAGCCATTCACTTTCTAGAGCGATGGAAATGGATAGCATTGTGCATGGATTTACGCTCCTTCTGGGTCCGTCATGAAGCAATTGTTGCCCCTATCCTGGGTCCTCAGCTGAACAAAAAGGGGACCAGAGCCCAAGCACATGGCCTCAGGCCCCTATCCCCTGCCCTTTGTGGGGATGGGCTTCCTGAAGCCCTGCTGCCTTAAGACAGATTGTCTGGCACCTCAGACGAACAACACACTTCCCAGTGACCTCACCACAGAGTCCAAAGACAACACTCCTTTAAAATGTCTTTTTCTAGTGGAAAATCCAAAGCTGCAAATACTTTCCACTGCCAAAAGGTAAGGTTGGAGCCAACTGTGGTCTAAAACCTGAGGTCAATGTGCTAAGGGGACAAGATTCATTTCACAAATATTTACTAAATGCTGGGCTCAAAGACAACGTGACACACAGAGCAAAAAGAGGCTGAAATAAAAGCAAGTTACAACAACTAAAGAACTTTTCCTAAGTCACAAATGTGTACAAGTGATGGTCATATAACTGTATGAAATGACTCGATCTCTATCTCCTTCTCTCCCTCTCACTTTCAGAGTCGTTCAAGCAGTGGGCGCTCCAAGCAGCATGTGCAGGAGCCCTACATTTTCAAGCCCAGTTTCTGGCAGGGGAAGTACGTGCTTCTCAGAGGCCCAGAGGGGGAAATCTCCAGCACACCCACCACCTGCCTGCCCTCTGGCAGCCCGTGTGACTGAGCCAAAGACCCTGGCGGGTGATGAAGGGGGCTGGCAGGTGGCGATCCAACTGGGATGCAGGGCTGAGAAGGGCAAGGGGCAGAATTCCTGGTCCCAGCTCTGGGGACAGTGTGGGCAGAACAATCCAGACCTGCCAGCAACTTCCCCCCAGGCAGCACAAACTCTCCCCTGCAGAGTCTCTGTGGGTAGGGTGGGCAGAGGGTGGCCTGCAGTAAAGTGCCATTTGAAGGCTTCACCCTGTCTCTGCAGGGATAGGTGAGGGGGTGAGAAGACGAGCCAGGCTTGCCAGCAAGCTAATTGACCGTCAGGCCTGAGGTAGGCCCCTTTCTCCTTCCTGAGGTCTTCTGAGAGGGTTGGAAGGATTCTTATTTAAGGGGCGATTCCCTGACACTCCCCTATAGCAAAAATTTCTACTATGACTTACATTACACCTGAATGCAGAAACATCGAAAGCAACTGAACCTCTAATATTGTAACAAACATCATGTGAAAGCAAGAGCCATTACTGGGCTTGCTCTGTGCAAATTCCTAACCTGGCCTGCTTTCCTCCTGATCAGCACTAGGCATGAGGGGCTGCTGTTTCAGGGGAGAAGCAACTTAAGTTGGGCGCTTTAGGCACTGAGGGTGGGGAGGAGGAGCAGACAGACCAGCCCGGCCCTTGCAGGCTGAATCTGGAGGCAGTGGGTGGGGTGAGCCAGGGTGCGGGTAGGAGATGAAAGGCAGCAGGGCAGCTGGTGGCAGTTGGGAGGGACCTGAGCCCAAGGGCTCCTCTCTCTGAGAGGGGAAGCCGAGAGTCCCCAGGCCTCATCCTCTTTGAAGGGCCCAGGGAAGCTGTCCTCCCAAATCCCCCGAGCTCCAAAAAGATGGGTCCTGGGTGCTGCTTCTCCTGGAAGCAGCTGGCGGTGCCCGTGGGAGGCTGCGGCTTTCAGGCACAAAGTCAAATGGCCTGGAAAAAGTATGGGCCACTGCTCAGCACAAAAGCAGGGTGTCCTGTGAATTACCCCCTGGGGAGATGCCACTCTCCGTGGGCTGACGTGTGGGCACACAAAGAGGGCACGAGCAGTTTACCATCGCAGTCTCTGAGTCCTTTCTCAGACCATTTCTGATGAATTTTAGGTGATGTCACAGTCCAGCCACAGCCTCGATGTGGAGCCCACAATTTTGAGTGCTGCCAAGTCCCTTCCACTACTAAGCTTTTAAAGGATTAAAGTGCTCTTTGTGTCTTCTACCTGAAAACACTAACAACTCTTGGGATGAAGTGAAGGCCCCCTATGAGATGATATGGGTCACTACTTAACTCAAAGCACTCGCTCCCTCCCACCCACAGCACGCAGGCCCCAGGCACAAGGGGCAAGGGCATTTTCAGCTGCTCCAGTGAGGAATACAAATGTGATAAGGGGCCAGTCTTCGGTGCAGTCTCTGGGGTACAACTGCATCATCAACGAGGGAAGGGAGGGGGACTAGGAGGGCTCATCTTAAAGTCAGCTTTCCTGCAGAGCACCCAGTCAGATGGCAGTGCTGGGGCAGTGGCACAGCTGGAGTCTTGAAGGTGATTCTCATTCTCTGGGCGGGACTCTGCAGTGGCTCTTTGGAGGTCCTGGCAGGCCAGGTCCATCTCTTGAGTTGTTCCCTTCCAAGAGGTTCTGGTGAATTCTCGGCTGCTGGTCAGGCTGTGGTTTCTCCTTGGAGGCCTGGTTGCAGTCATCACAGTGGCCGCAGGCACAGGGCTGTGGGCGGCTGTGGGTGCGCCAGTGCTTCAGGAAGGCAGAACTGTGGTGGAACGCCTTTCCGCACTCTTGACACACGTAAGGTCTCTTCTCAATGTGCACTATCTGGTGGTTGAGGAGGTTGAATCGCCGGCTGAAGGTCTTCCCACACTCACTGCACTCATAGGGCTTCTCACCGGTGTGCACCGGGCGGTGCTGGCTGAGGCCTGAATGCCCCCGGAAGGCCTTTCCGCACTCCTTGCACATGAATGGCTTCTCTTCCTTGTGGACACGCTGGTGGTGAATGAGCTGGGAGATGCCCTTGAAGGCTTTTGGGCACTGGCTGCATGTGTAGGGCTTCTCACTGCTGTGCGTGCGTTGGTGCTCAATTAAGTTGGAGCTCCTGGTGAAGGCCTTGCCACACACATCACAGGAGTAGGGCCGCTCACCGCTGTGGATGCGCTGGTGCTCCGTGAGTGTGAATTTGCGCCCAAAGCGTTTCCCACATTCATCACACCCATAGGGCTTCTCGCCAGTGTGGATAATCTGGTGTTTCATGAGGCTGGAGCCACGTGTGAAAGTCTTTCCACACTCACCACATGTATAGTGCTTCTCACCGCTGTGGGTGCGCTGGTGCTCCGTGAGTGAGAACTTGTGCTGAAAATGTCTCCCACACTCACCACACTTAAAGGGCTTCACGCCACTATGGATGACTTGGTGCTTGACAAGGCTGGAGTTCCGGGTAAAGGATTTCCCACACTGCTGACACACGAACCGCCTCTCCGTGTCTTTGAAACTCGGCTGCCTTACAACCAAATCCTGCTTACCTCCGCAGCTGCTTCCCTGCATCTCTCTTCCCTCACCTGGGGAGCTGCCTTGGCCTTTCTCCTCAGGAGGGTCACCCCTGCTGGAACTTGTCTGTGGACAACAGGCATTTTTCTGTCTGTGCTCAAGTGTTTCCTCCGACTGCCCGGTTACCTGGCCCATGTTGCCAACCTGAAGATTGGCCCCTGGGAGTTCTTCTGGACAATTTTTCTCCTTTGAAATTGGCAGCTTGCTATTCATCCTGTCACCTGGAAAGACATAGAGAGCACCAAGTGTCACTACCTTCCTGGGTCTCAATTTAGGTTTGTTCTTTAACCCTCACCCTCACTCCAAGGCTGAGAAGAGCTGTCCAGATAAGGCCCCAATCAGAGCTGCTAACAAAATTCAATGCATAACACTTTCCAAAGCTGAGCTTCTGTCCCGTCTCCTCAGGAGACAAGGATTCCATCTCTCCTCATGCTGGACCCGCCTAGCCAGGCTGCCAGACTGTTAAGGGAGTGTCTTTCTTCTTTCCTTTTCTCACTTCCTTCCTCTCTCAGCCCTCCTACCACATGACTAGCCCCTCAATCCTGACTTTCAAGCTATCCCTGGAAGCCCCACTGCCACTCCGTTGCCCCTGAGGTCAGAGTTCTTTACATATACATACATATGTATATATATACAATTTTATTTATTTATTTTTGGCTCCTCTGGGTCTTTGCTGCTGCATGGGCTTTTTTCTAGTTGCAACCCCATGGACTGTAACCCACCAGGCTCCTCTGTCCATAGAATCCTCTAGGCAATAATACTGGAGTGGGTTGCCATTCCCTTCTCCAGGGGATCTTCCTGACCCAGGGATCGAACCCAGGTCTCCTGCATTGCAAGCAGATTCTTTACTGTCTGAGCCACTAGGAAGCCTATACATATATTACATATATATATATATATATATATATATATATATATATATATGATTTTATTTATTTTTGGCTGTACTGGGTCTCTGTTGCAGCATGGGCTTTTCTCTATTTGCAGAGAGTGGGAACTACTCTCCAGCTGTGGTGCACGGGCTTCTCACTGAAGTGGCTTCTCTTCAGTAGTTGCAGCATGTGGCCTCAGTAGTTGCAGCTCCTGGCCTCTAGAGCACAGGCTCAGTAGTTGTGGTGCATGGACTCAGTTGCTCTGCAGTATGTGGGTTCTTTCCATCCCAGGGATTGAACCCGTGTGTCCTGCATTGGCAGGCACAATCTTTACCACTGAGCCACCAGGGAAGCCCTGCAGAAGGAGATCGAGCTCAGGGGTCTTAAAGAAAAACTTCAAATACACGTCACTTTCACTTGTAAACAGACTTGCTCTCAGAGAAAGAGAAAGACAAAGCTGGTGGAATGCATGATGGAGGCTCCCCCGCTCCAATGCTGGGAGAGAGGGTGCTTTCTGAGAGCACAGGCTGAGAGCTGTGGACTGGGGGTGAGCAAAGAGAGTAGCAGGCAAAGGGCATGGCCCATACCCAGCCCAAAGATGGGCCCCAGCTGGGCCGTTGGGGCAAGAGTGGGTGTCACAGCCTGTTTGAGCCCTGAGAAAGGGCAAGGGGACAGGGTCCCTGGAACAATTTAAATTGCCCCAAATTTACTTATCACCCACAATGAGCTGTCAGTTAACAATGTGCTGTGCTTAGTCGCTTAGTTGTGTCCCACTCTCTGTGACCCCCATGGACTGTAGCCTGCCAGGCTCCTCCATCCATGGGGACTCTCCACACAAGAATACTGGAGTGAGTTGCCATGCCCTCCTCCAGGGGATCTTCCCAACCTAGGGATTGAACCCGGGTCTTCCGCATTGCTGGCAGATTCTTTACGGTCTGAGCCACCAGGGAAGCAGAAGTAGTAGAATGATGGGGGAAAAATATCTTAACAAATGACAAAAGAATTCAACTTGAAATGTCCTTGCACCAATTAAAGGAGTACATTTTTATTTTAAAGAAACACCATCAACTGTCAGTGACTAGAGCAAAATTAATACTAAATCACTTGCAAGTAGCTATGAAACTAACCTCCAAGTTGGGACAAAAAGCTTATAACAAACCAATAATTCTTCCCCAAATTGGCAAAGCCAGATGAATACAAAATCATTTCTTAGAAAGCACCTAAGAGTTGCCCAAGCAGTGAGAACAAGAGGGACTAAAGTTCAGGAGATAACCATGGATAATTAATTTAATGTTCTTTTCTTGGACAACTCAAGGCACAGGGAACAGGCTGAGAAATACAGTTTGTCCTGAGCAGAAGTTTAAAGCAGTCTGAGAAGGCTGTAGTAACAAAATCAGAGACATGAGACATCTTAAGCATATGGTTATCTTTTCCTCTCATGGTGTATATGAACTTCTGAAGCTAAAAAGGCCCAAAAGCTAAACTGAAAGTCTGAAAAGCAGAGCTCAGGGAACTGATGATACAAAACTTAAGAGTTAAGGAACCTTTAAGGGAAGAAGTCTGGTGAACAAACTAGGTTTTCAGATGAAAGCCCAGAAATAATCAAAGGCAGCTGATACCTTACTAAAACAAAACCCAACCTGCATTCCATTCAGTACCTGCCTGAATTAAGGGGGCTAACTTCCACTTTATCAACCTAGTGAAGAAAGGGTGAAACTTTTCCAGGAGAAGATATAATCTTCAGGAGTATCTATAATTTTAAAGATTCTAAAATATGAATTAAATTAACATTTAATTGTAAATACTGCAGGATTATTTATATTTCTAGCATTTAACTAAAAATAACTACATTACCAAGAAATAGGACCATAAGAACAAACCTCAAAAAGAAGAAACACAACACAAAACAGAACCAAATAAGCAATCTACATATTTGAGTTAACAAACTAAGACATTAAAATATAATTAATATGTTAAAGAAAATAGTGAAAGAGATGGAAGAAATACATGAAAAGATGGCAATTTCCCTAGACAATATCTGTATCAGAAAAGAATCAAAAGGATACTCTTTAACTGAAACGTCTAAAGTGAGCTCAGTAAATGGTATTAATAGGAGATAAGGCTTCCCTCATAGCACAGTTGATAAAGAATCTGCCTGCAATGCAGACCAGGGTTCGATTTCTGGGTCGGGAAGATCCCCTGGAGAAGGGAATGGCAACCCACTCCAGTATTCTTGCCTGGAGAATCCCATGGACAGAGGAGCATGGCAGGCTACAGACCATGGGGTCACAAAGAGTCGGACATGACTTAGCAACTAAACCACCACCAACAGGAGAGTAACACAAAAGTCAGAATTTTGAATTGGATGACATGTCGATACAAAATACCATAAATAAAAGCCAAGACATTAAAAAACAAAAAAGTGGAAAATATAGAAAAGACCAATAAGAGACATATGAAACACTATAACTGAAGATCTATGAAGAAAACAGATCTGAACAAATGTTTACAAGATTTTCTAAATATAAGAGGAAGGTATTAACCAACAGATTTAAGAAGCTCTAAGAATATCAAGCAAGAGAAATTAAAAAAAAGAAAAATTATACAAAGGCACAACATAGTTCCACTGATGAAAACCAAAGAAAAAGAGAAAACTTTACAACCAGCATGGGGGAGAAAGAGTAAGGAGAAGACATAGTACCTTCAAAGGAGCAGTAAGAAGAGTTAGAACTAGAGCTAACTTCAAGGAAAAAAATGGCAGAAATTGGAAAAATAGGATAAAAATCTTAGGCACCACAATTACCATTTGCGTGAGTTATTTTACGACAGGAGGTCCTGGTAAGGAACACATAACCAACAAGCCACCACCAACCAGAAGAGTTTGGAAAAGGCCAAAAGGAGATGTCACATGTCCCAGGATCCTCTTTGCAGGAATCCATTTTGGCTAAGCAATGCATGTGCCACCAGGAAGGGCCCTGAGTCAGAATGACTTGCCAAAGATAACCCAGAAGCTAATCCCACCCATAAAACCCGAGACTGCAGGCCACGTGGCCGAGCAGTTCTCCTGGGTTCCCTTACCCTACTGTTCTCTGCCTGGGTGCCCCTTCTCAGTAAAATCTCTTGTAAAGTCTCAGTAAAGTCTCAGGATGTGTGCCTCCTTGGACAATTCATTTCCGAGTGTCAGACAAGAGCCCACTCTTGGGCTCTGGAAGGGGTCCCCCTTCCTGCAAAACCATGAGGTGAAATGCTGAGGGCTGCTGGCCACATGATGTCATAATGTCTTCCCTATTTACTGCTGGTAACAAGAGATGAAGTGAACCTAAGGGTGGGACAGAGCTGGGATGTCCCCCAGAGGTGGGATGTCCATTCCCTTGGTGGAAGTGCTCAGTAGGGCTCCTGCCAAAGCTTGACCTGATTCTATGCTGCCTTGGGACTCAGCCTCTGGTTTACAGAGGACCTTGGGACAGAGGGATCGGTTAAAGGCACCAAAATGGAGCAGCCAGCACTGATCCAGAAGGTGGGCTGTTTCCTGGTTTCCTCTGCAAATCAGTGTCACAGGGGAAAGAGGAGGCTGGGGAGGGAGATTGTTCTGGATGAAAAAAGAGTTAAGTGGCCAACAGCCAAGTGCAGTGGAAGTCCCTGATGACATGCTAGCATGAACAAAAGAGGAATCAAAGTGGGAGTGGAGGGTGAGGGTGGGGTGACTGCTGCCCACATGGTGAGTGAATCGTGGCCCCCGGGTCAGGGAAGAAAATGTCTTTCTCAAGAGATGCACAGTGAACCATTTGGGGAGAACAGGGCTTGTGAAGTGACTTTCAAGTATTTTAATGAAAACAAAAGAAAGAGAGATGGAAAGAGGGGGAGGGAGGAAGAGAGAGTGAGGGAGGGAAACAAGCACATAAGGCAAGCTGGAGGCCACTGCTAACCCTGGGAGGTGGGTACTGGGCTTGGTTAGACCATTCTACTTGTCCATTTGCTTGACAATGTTCAAAGTTAAAAGGGAAAACAGTCTGGTAGTTCCTTAGTAAGTAAACATAGTTATCATCAGGCCCAGTAGTTCCACTCCTGAGTATATGCTCAAAAGAAATGAAAACATGTTTTCACAAAAACTTGTCCACTTAAAAAAAAAAAAAAAGAGAAAGAAACCTGTCCACCAAAAGAAAAAAAACTTGTCCACCCATGTGAATTAAGTGCAGAACAACTCATAATCTCCAAAAGGTGGAAACAACCCAAGTGTCTATCAACAGAAGAGTGGAAAACCAACCATGATCTAGACAAAGATGGAACATTATTTGGCCGCAAAGGGGAATGAAATACTGACCCACGCTACCATGTGGGTGAACCTGGTGTCATGATGCTAAGTGAAAAAACCAGACACAGACACAAAAGGCCACATTGTGCATGATCAACCCTGAATATTCACTGGAAGGACTGATGCTGAAGCCGAAGCTCCAATATTTTGGCCACCTGATGCAAAGAGCTGACTCACTGGGAAAGACTCTGATGCTGGGAAAGATTGACGGCAAGTGGAGAAGCGGGCGACAGATGGTTGGATGGTATCATCGACTCAATGGACATGAGTTTGAGCACACTCCAGGAGATGGTAAAAGGCAGGGAAGCCTGGTGTGCTGCAGTTGATGGGGTCGCAAAGAGTCGGACACGACTGAGCAACTAAACAACAACAACTACTGGGTGATTCTATTTATATGATGCAAGATAAGATTTCACAAGAGCTTTCTCGATCGAGCTTTGAGATTATGACTAAAAACTCTTTTCCTCCAATTAAAATAAATAAATTAAATTTAAAAATATTTAAAATAAATATTGTGGGGAAAAAAAAAAAAAAGAAAAACTCTTTTCCTTTCACCTTCTCAGGCAGTTTGCTAAGCTCCCACCCCACTGACTTCCCATATCAGGGCCCCTCTCTCCTGGGCCACTAAACCCATGGCCCAAATCCCACTTACTGAGGTCTCACACTCTGGGGCCAGGTACCAGACAGCTAGGATAGTCCCTGTGTCCTGGAGCCTGAGAAACCATTCAAACTAGCCACCGCCTAGGGACCCTGTGGACACTAGCTACCATTATCAGGTGCGCCTTCCCGCAGCACTCACCCCTTCTTCTGCATGTCATCTCTCCAGAGTGTCACTGTTCTGTAGCTCACTATAAAAAAAATCTTTAAATCTTATAAAACATATGACATATCCAGAGAGTCATAGGTAGATCCAGGGAGTCAGAGAGCCAGGGGCTTGGATTGGGTGGGGTGGGGTGACTGCTTCTTTTCAGGGTGATCAAAGTGTTTGGAAGTTGCTACTGGTGACAGTTGCACAGTGTTGCCAATATACTTAATGTCACTGTCAAGGGATTCTCTTTTACCATGTTCACTGGGAAACCACCATCATTCACTAAGAGGCCTGCACAAGCTGAAGGGGCGTGTGTGTGTGTGTGTGGAATACTGATATTAGCAAGGGTTTTCAGACTATTGCCAAATTGTTTTCAAACACATCACAACCTTATTTTTTTCTCTATCATGACTGTACTGCCAGGTCACCATCCATTTTGAAAAACACAGAAAAACTTAAAGGAAGAGGTGTTTTCTCTAATCCTATATCCCAAGTTGTGCTGCAAGCCCTCAAGAGAGAAGACACTTGAACTGTGACTACCCAAGAGAAACACGTCATGGACAGTTCACTGGTGGACAGAGACCGATGCTCAAGTTCAGTATCACAAGGCGCATCAGAGGTGCCAGCCAGCAAGCTGGTTACACACAGCAGCGTCTATCCTTGGGACCTAGCACCCCACTGGCAGCATAGTTTCAAATCCTAGGAAGAAACATGACAAGCCCTGTGCTCACAGACCCTGTGTGTGTGTGTGTGTGTGTGTGTGTGTTAGTTTCTCAGTCGTGTCCGACTCTGCCACCCCATGAGCTATAGCCTGCCAGGCTCCTCTATCCATGGAATTCTCCAGGCAAGAACACTGGAGTGGATTGCCACTCCCTTCTCCAGAGGATCTTCCTGACCCAGGGATCAAACCAGGGTCTCCTGCATCGCAGGCAGATTCTTTACCGTTTGAACTACAGGAAAGTCCTTTTCACAGACCCTAATGCCCTAAAAGCCCCGGGTAGGAACAGTGTGACCTTCTCAAGCAGGAATGGAAGAAAAGATATGGAAGGAGCTTGTAGAACTGGAGGGTGGCTTCTCCCGAGACACTTTGGCCTCTCCAGAGTAGGGGAGAAGCTGAAGGATGATTCTAGGCCCCGGGGCTCGGGTTTCCCAGAGATAGGACACCAGGTATGCAGGTGAGGGCCTCTCAGATAGCAGCACTTGGGGCAAGGAGCTGGGAAGGTCCCAAGAGTCTGGGGAACCCGGCAGCCCCTTCCAGGCTGGTCCACCCCACAGATGGGAGGCAGACTCCCCGTCACTGGCTGAGCCTGGCTGGGGGCCGCGGGATGGAGACAGGTGGAAACGTGAGCACCAGAGGGAGAAGCAGAGGGCTTCAGTGCTGATGTCTTCTGAAGACCACGAGATGGGGCTATTTCCCCAGAAAAAGAAAACGGAAACAAACACCAGGGAAGGCATGCAGCAGTCCCACTGAGGGCGGGTCAGGGAATTGGGGCTTTGTCATCCACCGAGAGGAACGCACGGGGCCACAAGGGTTGGCTGCCTTCTGCCCTGCTGGAACTTCCTCTGGGCTTTAGTAATTCAAGACCCCAAATGCTCAGTGCCAGGCAGCCTTCCCGGAGATCGTGTCACCTGCCAGCCACCCAGGGGAAAGGCCTGAGGACCAGTCTTGAGAGCTGCTCGGGGCCAGCAAAGGCCTCTGGGAGCAACCTCGCAACCCGGGTCTCCAGGCTCTGCTCTTTGCATGGGTGGGGGTGGGGAACAGAGAGATGCTACCTGTTCCCAGCCCTTCATGGAGTGCCTATCTCACTCATGTGGAGAAGCTTCCGGACCTTGCCCTCTTCTGCTCCACACTAGCCCAGAGTGGCTCTTGCCTTTGCACTGGCTGTTGCCTCTGGCCCCAATGATCTTTCACCTCCGTTCAGTTTTTCCAAAAGGTTGCCTTCTAACCACACTGCTTAAACCCGCACCTGACCTCTCTTCTCTATTTCTGCCTCGCAGCACTTAGCACTGGTTAACATACTCTGTGATTCTTTTCTGTTTGCTTATTTTTAAAATTAACTCATTTAATTGGAGGCTAATTACTTTGCAATGCTGTAGTGGTTTTGGCCATACATTGACTCTGTGGTTCTTAATTCCAAACGTCGACTCTTTCTTGCCCATTTCTTGCCACTAGAATCGGATCCCTCCCCCCCACCCAGTCCACAGCAGGGATTTGCGGGTTTTGTTCCCCAAGGCTGGATCTGCAGTGCCCGCTGCAGCCTGGCCCCCGGGAGTGCTTGGCTGTTGTCTGGGGGCCGGAGGGCTGGCACTGCTACCTCTGTCCAGAGCCCGGCATGCTTTGCCGCTCGGCCCCTGGCTTCCTCTTCTCACACCTTCTCGGCGTGTGCTTGGCCCCGCTAACATCCCTCACCACCCAGGAACACAACGCCCCACCCACCGAGAACCAAAGGGGGCCGGTCCAGGGACCTCAGGGGCTCACGTTCGCGGACAGTTGGCTGGGGTGTCCCTGGGCGGGAGTGCCGCTACCTGACGCAGAGGGGCAAAATCCAAACTTACTCGCGTCGCGACGCTCTCCGAGCAGCCCTAGAGTCAGCCGCGAACCGCAGTCGGAGGAGAGAAACCGAGAGGAAAGGGGAGGGAAGCCCCGAGGGCTTTTTCGGCAGCTCTCCGCGCTCGCCACCTCCCAGGGAGTCCCTAACCACCTGCTGAGACCTGACTCGCGGGCTTCTGAGCCGTCCTTCCGTTCCTCCCCGCACCGCGCCCCCGTCCCTGCCTCGGAGAAAGTTCGAGGCCAAGGCCACCACCTCTGAGCAGCCCTCCAGGGCACCACCCTCAGGGGGCGACGGGCCTTGACTTTACCCTTGGGTGCCATGCAGGAGGCGCGTCCTGCACAGTAGTCCGTCTGTTCAGCTCCAACTTGCTGGGGCCGGGGCACTAGCAGGGCCGGGGCGGCTCGGCGAGGGATGGGGCGTGGTGGGGGGCAAGGAGCATGCGCAGCACAGCAGGAGGGAGGCCCGGCCCCGCATCCACCCTCGGCGCGCCCCGCGGGGGGTCTGGCTTGGCTCCCTGTGTCCCCCGGGGCACTTCCGCTTTCAGTCTGGGCTGCTTAGAGAACTTGGGGGTCGCAGTCAGTCCAAGACCATCCCCCAGGGGGCAGGGGAGGGGCAGTGTTAGCCGCGCACCTCCCATGTCTCAAGACTGCAGGGCTTTACTTTTCGTCTGTCTGTCCATCCGTCCATTCATCTAGGGCTCACAGAATCCCTGGGGGGGCAGTCAGCACCAAGTGGCTCAGACACAGCACCTCAGTATAGGGCCAGCCCATTTGAGGCAGAAGGGTGAAGCTAAGAAAGTGGGGGGCAGTGAGAGGGGATTTGGGGAGACCAGTGGACAGACAGACGGAGGAGTAGTGAAGAGCTACTGCGTGCTTTGGTCTTCCCTTGGGTCCCCCCAGGGCCTTGGAATCTGCATTTTCCCGCAGGACTGGGGTTGGAATCCAGGGCTGAATGCACATGACTGCCCTTGGGCATGATGAGTTCCTCCCAAAGTTAAGAATAGGAAAAAGGCTGTGGAAGAAAATCCACAACAAAAAGCACCAGGACTGCCTGTTCTGTTTCTCCCGGCCCTGGTCATTGGGAATTAAGCATGAGGTGGGGACCCTTCCTTCCACAAGCAGAGCACAGGACTGCACAGAGAAGCCCTCCCCATGCTTTTGCTCCCAGGACAGCAGCTGCCTGACCCTGGGTTTAGGAGGAAAGCTGGGACCCCTGACTTGGGTGCTTCTGGCCTCAGGGAGCAGGGTTCTCAGGAGGCCAAATGCAGCATAGCTTCAGGGCCCCATCCCTGGATCAGAGGCAGGGAGATCCCCTGTGGCCCCTGGTTGCAGGTTCTGATGCCAATTCTTGTCTTCTCACCAGGAGTCTGGCTAGATAAGCCTGGACCTGGGCTTTAGAGGTATAATGGGGTGAACGGTAGCCCCTTAAAAGATATGTGCACGCCCTAACTTCCAGAATCTGTGAATGTGAGTTTTCCAGGAAATGGGTCTTGTGCAGATGTGATGAAATTAAGAATCCTCAACACGAGATCATTCTGGATGATTCAGTTCAGTTCAGTCGCTCAGTTGTGCCCGACTCTTTGCGACCCCATGAATTGCAGCACATCAGGCCTCCCCGTCCATCACCAACAACCAGAGTTCACTCAAACTCACGTCCATTGAGTCGGTGATGCCATCCAGCCATCTCATCCTCTGTCGTCCCCTTTTCCTCCTGCCCCCAATCCCTCCCAGCATCAGAGTCTTTTCCAATGAGTCAACTCTTTGTATGAGGTGGCCAAAGTACTGGAGTTTCAGCTTTAGCACCATTCCTTCCAAAGAACACCCAGGACTGATCTCCTTTAGAATGGACTAGTTGGATCTCCTTGCAGTCCAAGGGACTCTCAAGAGTCTTCTCCAACACCACAGTTCAGAAGCATCCATTCTTCGGCGCTCAGCTTTCTTCACGTCCAACTCTCACATCCATACATGACTACTGGAAAAACTATAGCCTTGACTAGATGGACCTTTGTTGGCAAAGTAATGTCTCTGCTTTTGAATATGCTATCTAGGTTAGTCATAACTTTCCTTCCAAGGAGTAAGCGTCTTTTAATTTCATGGCTGCAATCACCATCTGCAGTGATTTTGGAGCCCAGAAAAATAAAGTCTGACACTGTTTCTACTGTTTCTCCATCTATTTGCCATGAAGTGATGGGACCAGATGCCATGATCTTCCTTTTCTGAATGTTGAGCTTTAAGCCAACTTTTTCACTCTCCACTTTCACTTTCATCAAGAGGCTTGTTAGTTCCTCTTCACTTTCTGCCATAAGGGAGGTGTCATCTGCATATCTGAGGTTATTGATATTTCTCCCGGCAATCTTGATTCCAGCCTGTGCTTCTTCCAGCCCAGCATTTCTCATGATGTACTCTGCATATAAGTTAAATAAGCAGGGTGACAATATACAGCCCTGATGGACTCCTTTTCCTATTTGGAACCAGTCTGTTGTTCCATGTCCAGTTCTAACAGGTGCTTCCTGACCTGCATATAGGTTTCTCAAGAGGCAGGTCAGGTGGTTTGGTGTTCACATCTCTTTCAAAATTTTCCACAGTTTATTGTGATCCACACAGTCAAAGGCTTTGGCGTAGTCAATAAAGCAGAAATAGATGTTTTTCTGGAACTCTCTTGCTTTTTCCATGATCCAGTGGATGTTGGCAATTTGATCTCTGGTTCCTTTGCCTTTTCTAAAACCAGCTTGAACATCTGGAAGTTCACGTATTGCTGAAGCCTGGCTTGGAGAATTTTGAGCATTACTTTACTAGCGTGTGAGATAAGTGCAATTGTGCAGTAGTTTGAGCATTCTTTGGCATTGCCTTTCTTTGGGATTGGAATGAAAACTGACCTTTTCCGGTCCTGTGGCCACTACTGAGTTTTCCAAATTTGCTGGCATATTGAGTGCAGCACTTTCACAGCATCATCTTTCAGGATTTGAAATAGCTCAACTGGAATTCCATTACCTCCACTAGCTTTGTTTGTAGTGATGCTTCCTAAGGCCCACTTGACTTCACATTCCAGGATATCTGGCTCTAGGTGAGTGATCACACCATCGTGATTATCTTGGTCGTGAGGATCTTTTTTGTACAGTTCTTCTGTGTGTTCTTGCCACCTCTTCTTAATATCTTCTGCTTCTGTTAGGTCCATACCATTTCTGTCCTTTATCGAGCCCATCTTTGCATGAAATCAGGTGAGCCCTAAATCCAATGACAAGTGTCCTTAAAGGGACAGAAGAGGAGAGAGAGACACACACAGAAGAGAAGCCACATGAAGGCAAACACAGAGACTGGAGGGACGTGACCACAAGCCAAGGGATGCCTGGAGCCCCACAAAATGAAAGAGGCAAGGAACCTGGAGCCTTTTGAGGGAGCACGGCCCTACTGGCACCTTGATTTGGGGCTTCTGGCCTCAAGAGCCAGGAGAATAAATTCCTCTTGTTTTAAGCCACCTGATTTGTGGTTATTTATTGCTGCATCTGTAGGAAATTCATCCACTAGGGAATGGATTGAGGCAGTTGACACAAGGGGCTGGACGTTTGTATCCCAAATTAGCAACTAGTAATGGGATGTGTGCTAAGTGCAACCTTGGGGAAGGCAGCTTTTGTGGTTTTGGGCAATTCTTAGAGAGCCTTGGCATCCAACCTTCACAGAAGGAGGGAGTGAAAGCCTGAGGTGGGGTGGGAGCCTGTTGGAGTGCACCCCACATCCGCCACACTGTGGAATGGCTGAGTGTCCTCAGTATGTATCAGGAGATTCATTTCCTTCTAGAAGTTTCCCAGTTTTTGTTTTTTTGAGGCTTTTTTATTTTTTTCTTACTCAAAAATGCTTCATTTTTTATTTAGAATTTTTTTGAAATAGAACATCTTGTATTATAGCAATTGTATTAAAAAAATCTTTCTGCAAAGAAAACTCAGGCCCACAAAGAGGTACTACAAGGAAGGAAAATTATGAGCCAATCTCTCTTATAAACACAAATGCAAAAATTCTAAATAAAATATTAGCAAATTGAATCCATAAACCATTTGAGATCATTTAAGTTTAGAGAAAGTAGGAAATCAATCAATAAAATCAGCCATATTAATAAAATAAAGGAGAAAGACTATGTGATCATTATTTTGCCAAATGCAAAAAACAAAAAAAGAGATTTTGATAGAATTTAATAACCATTCATTTTTAAAAAAAACTTTTCAGGGTGGGGAGCAATCCAACAATAGAAGAGACTTCCTTAATGTCCTATTTAGCTTTCTGACTCTGTTCTTGTGCTTTCAACACTTCCACAACAATCTTCTACTCAATAAGGAAAGTGTGCTTGATTCTGTCACGGACACATTTAGCATGCATGGACCCACCATAGGCTCGGCTGACATGTTTCTTCATTTTAGACAACTTCATGAGAACTTAGGTCTCACAGCACGAACGCCCCTAAGTCTGCCTGGGCACACACCACACGTGGATTTTGGTGCTTTCCCAACCTTCTTGGTATAAAGATAAACAATTCTATTACCCGGGGTTCGGGACAGCCTGGTTTTGTTAGAAGCTGTATTGTAGGCACCATCATGAATGCCTCTAGATGCCTTCTCCAGAAGGTCTCCCAGTTTTTTTTAATGAAGAATTTCAAACACATGCCCAGCCTAGAGAAAGTCATGTAACAGAAGTCTGTGGATGCACCCGGCAGCTCCAGCAGCAATCCACCCAGGCCCGTCCTACTCTGTCTTTCCTCCATCCACCTCTCCTTATTGTGGCAGGAGTGAGGGTGGGGCGGGTGCAGGCAGAGACAGTGCCCTGAAGGCAGCAAGCCCTGATTCAGCTACTCTGCAGTGAGTCCCAGGGATCCTAGCGGGGAAGGGGCCTGGAAAAGTCCAGGGCGAAGCCAAGCCTCAGGAAGGAGGGAGGGCCCAAGCCAGTGGTGGGAGGTGGCCTGGGAGGTGTGTGGAGCCTTGAGTGGTGTCCTCCCAACTCCAGACACTAAGGGAGTGACAGACAAAGCCCAAACCTGATGGCAAGCCATTACATTTAGAATGCATAAACAACAAGGAGAAAAGGGAACCCTTACACTGTTGGTGGGAATGCAATCTAGTACAGCCCCTATGGAGAACAGTGTGGAGATTCCTTAAAAAACTGGAAATAGAATTGCCATACAACCCAGCAATCCCGCTGTTGGGCATACACACGGAGGAAACCAGAATTGAAAGAGACACGTGTACCCCAGTGTTCATTGCAGCACTGTTTACAATAGCCAGGCAGTGGAAGCAACCTAGGTGTCCATCAGCAGACGAATGGATAAGAAAGCTGTGGTACATATACACAATGGAATATTACTCAGATAGTAAAAAAAGTGCATGTGAATCAGTTCTAATGAGGTGGATGAAACTGGAGCCTATTATACAGAGTGAAGTAAGTCAGAAAGAAAAATACCAATACAGTATATTAATGCATATATACGGAGTTTAGAAAGATGGTAATGATAACCCTGTATGCAAGACAGCAAAAGAGACACAGATGTAAAGAACAGACTTTTGGACTCTGTGGGAGAAGGAGAGGGTGGGATGATTTGAGAGAATAGCATTGAAACACGTATATTACCATATGTGAAATAGATCGCCAGTCCAGGCTTGATGCATGAGACAGGGTGCTCAGGGCTGGTGCACTGGGATGACCCTGAGAGATGGGATGGAGAGGGAGGTGGGAGGGGGAGTTCAGAATTGGGGGGGTGCATGTACACCCATGGCTGATTCATGTGAATGTATGGCAAAATCCACCACAATATTGTAAAGTAATTAGCCTCCAATTAAAATAAATAAATTAATTTACAAAAACAAACAAACTGGATATATAACTGCTGTATGACCCAGCAATCCCACCGCTGGGCATACACACCGAGGAAACCAGAATTGAAAGGGACACGCGTACCCCAATGTTCATTGCAGCACTGTTTACAATAGCAGGGACATGGAAGCAACCTAGATGGCCATTGGCAGACGAATGGATAAGAGAGCTATGGTACATATACACAATGGAATGTTACTCAGCTATTAAAAAGAACACATTTGAATCAGTTCTGATGAGGTGGATGAAACTGGAGCCTATTATACAGAGTGAAGTAAGCCAGAAAGAAAAACACCAATACAGTATATTAATGCATATATATGGAATTTATGCAGTCCATGGGGTTGCAGAGTTGGACATGACTGAGTGACTGAACTGAACTGATGGAATTTAGAAAGACAGTAACGATGACCCTATACGCAAGACAGCAAAAGAGACACAGATATAAAAAACAGACTCTGTTCTTTTTGGACTCAGTGGGAGAAAGCAGGGGTGGGATGATTTGAGAGGATAGCATTGAAACATGTACATTACCATATGTGTTATGTGATATTACCATATGTGATATTACATATGTGATATTACCATATGTGATATTACATATGTGATATTACCATATGTGATAAAGGAAATGGCAACCCACTCCAGTATTCTTGCCTAGGAAATCCCATGGACAAAGTCTGAGCCTGGTGGGGGACAGTCCACGGGGTAACAGAGTCAGACACAACTTAGCAACTGAGCACATACCATATGTGAAATAGATGACCAGTCCAAGTTTGATGCATAAAACAGGGCACTCAAAGCCAGTGCACTGGGACAATCCAGAAGGATGGGATGGGGAGGGAGGTAGGAGAGGGGTTCGGGATGGGGAACACATGTACACCCATGGCTAATTTATGTCGATGTATGGCAAAAATCACCAGAATATTGTAAAGTAATTAGCCTCCAATTAAAATACATAAATTAATTACAAAAAACCAAGGTCTTACTGTGGAGCACAGAGAACTATACTCAATATCCTGTGATAGATCATAATGGAAAAGAATATAAAAAAGAATGTATATAAGTGTATAACTGAGTCACTTTGCTGGACAGCAGAGATTGGCACAACATTGTAAATCAGCTATACTTCAATAAAAAATTAAAAGGAAAGTGGAAAAAAAAAGAATGAAGGTGAAATAAGTACCTTTTGAGACAGATGAAAGCTAAGAAAATTCACCAATAGATCTGTACTAAAAGAATGCTAAAGAATATCTTTCCACATGAAGAAATATGATAGTAGAGGGAAATCTTGGTATTTGGGTAGAGATGAGGAACACCAGAAATGGTAAATATGGGTGTAAACATTTAAACATGGACATGAATTTGAGCAAACTCCAGGAGATAGTGGAGGACAGAGGAGCCTGGCATGCTGCAAGCCATGGGGTCGCCAAGAGTCGGAAACGACTTAGTGACTAAACAGCAACAACAGGCATTTAAACATTAAAAAATACTTGTTTGCTCTTAATTTCTTTATTATACATATGGCTATTAAAAGTTGTAATAGCAAGTATATTGTAAGCTTTACAATCCATGTAGATATAATATATATGGTAACTATATCATAAAAGATGGGGTAGAGCAGGAATGAGGGCTCAGGATGAAGGGGACACCTATGGCCGATTCATATTTATGCATGGCAGAAAACATCACAATATTGTAAATTATATTGTAGAAATGTCCGTACATTTATGTGAAGTGGTACAATGTTAACCACAATCAGGCAGTGAAAAATTAAAGATATCCAATAAGTCCCCTACAGAAGAGCATTCAAGTGGGGAACTCTCAAAGATGTGAATGTATATTCACATGTTCAATCATGTAAGTTAGCTCACCTTTCTGGTGTAAATTGTCATGTGTGAGCACCCTCTACAAGTGGATGTACTTTAGTGTACTTTACTGTACAGTACTATATGGAGTACAGTATCTGTATTTCAAGCCCAGGATGCCCAGACTCAATCATAAAAGCAGTGGCAATGTAGCCAGTACTGAGAAGAAGTCCCAAGCGATAACAATGGAAACAAAAGTGAAAATAATGGAGAGAGGGAGCAAGGTGAAAGGTGGTAGATGTCACTTGTTCTTATAACATGACTCATTCAACCACTGGATGATTCTAAAGCATTAGGACAAAATCACAGAACATGCGAAGTTGGCTGTGTCAATGATGTGAACAATAATATGGCAGAAGTGTGAAAAAGTGATGGAGGAGCTAGAGAAAGAGAAATGTCTCAGAGTGTGAATGCAAGATCAGCATCAGTGTTAAGTCCACTCAGTTTAATGCTGATTCAAGAGAAAGGTGACAGCCTGGAGGGATAGGGGGAGGGACGTGGGAGCAGATTTCAGAATGGAGGGGACACATGTATACCTATGGCCAATTCATATTTATGCATGGCAAAAATCATCATAACACTGCAAAGTAATTATCTTCCAATTAAAATAAATAAATAAAAAGAGAGAAAGCTAAAAGCCTTTATGAAATTATTACCTCAGGCAGGAAAAAAGGGAACATAGGGACAAAAATAGATGGAAAGACAGTGCTATGTATTGAATGTTTGTAAACGCCCCGCCAATTCACCTATTAAATTCTAACCCCCAAAGCAATGAGATTTGGAAGTGGGGCCTTGGGAAGTGATTAGCCCACGAGGGTGGAACCCTAACGAAAGAGATTAGTGACTTTATAAAAGGGACACCAGAGAGTTCCCTCATCCTCTTTCTGCCATGAGAGAAGATGGCTAGTTGATAAAACTAGACAAAAACCAGTAATATACAGAACAGCATTATGAAATTATCAGTCACAGTATAAGATGAACTATAACAGGCTTCCTAGGTGGCACTAGTGGTAAAGAACCTGCCTGCCAATGCAGGAGACTAAGAGGTGCAGGTTCGATCCCTGGGTCGGGAAGATTTGCAGTATTCTTGCCTGGAGAATCCCCACAGACACAGGAGCCTGGTGGGCTATAGTCCATAGGGTTGCAAAGAGCCAGACACGACTGAAGCAACTTAGCACGCACTTAAAGAGAAATTAACCAATTTGCCAGCGATGGGTTTTCCATCTGCAAGTTTACTTTTGCAACTCAGCTGCCTTGCAGGGAGACCTTTTGATTGGTGGAAAGCAAATGAAGTGACATGAAAGTCGCTCAGTCGTGTCCTTCTCCAGGGGATCTTCCCAGCCCAGGGATCGAACCCAGGTCTCCCGCATTGCGGGCAGTTTTTTACCATCTGCGCCATCAGGGAAGCCATCTTTGCTTCCCGGGGGGCCAGGCCTTGGAACATCAAGTCCTTAGTGCTCACCGCTTGTTGATACAGTAGCAAAGAGCCTCCTCTCGTGCGTTTCTCGTCCAATCATTTTCCTTGTAAACAGCTGCCTAGGCCTTTCCCCCTCATCTTCCTCGGGCTTCCGGGAGCACGGAGGAAACCCAGGTGGCATTCGCACAGAGGGCTCGGAATAGTGTGCTGCACGGTTCCTGGCTGCGCTGCTGAGCCGAGTTCTTCAGACCCTTCTGAGTGGGATTCGAGAGTCAGACAAAGTAAGTAGACAGGCGGGGACTTTGCTGGGGTCTGGACTCCGCAGTTACCAGGGGTCCCGGCTGGGGGTCCCTTAGCTGTCCCAGCAAGGAGTGGAGGTGGGGGGAGGGCCAACACATACTAGATTGGGAATCCGGGTGAGGCCACAGACAGCGGCAGGCTTCAGAGGGGCTGAGGGAAGGGTTTCCTCAGTGTAGGGGTTCTGAGGGGAGGACCGCTGGCTGCCAGGGTGGCTGGTGGGGGGGGCGTTATGGTTTGGGGGTGCAGAGGGGGTGGCTAATGGTTAAACTTGTGGGGGTCTCAGAAGGAAGGGCTTCCTGCTGAGCGGGTGAGGCCTACTTTGGGGGCCAGAAGAGAGTATTACTGGCTGAGGGAGTGGGGAGGACGTGAGAGGGGGTCCCCCATGCTGAGACATGAAGGGAACATGAGGAAAGGGCTAATGTCTGCCCTCTGTGGTGGAAAGAAGGGGCTGAGGGGAGGGGGTGGATGGGGTGGACTCGTGGATGCGGTTTGGAAACCGTTAGGGGAGGTACCAGCTCTGCGGGGGGCGGGGCGGGGGGAGAGGACGTTGGTGGCCGCAAGGGAGCTCTGGCTCCCTTCTGGGGTGGGGGGAGGGAAGAGGGGGAGTCTCTACATGGGTGAGATAGTGTGAAATAGTGCTTGTGGGAGGACTCTCCGGTGTGGGGAGGTGAGAGGGGAAGTCTGATCTCTAAACATGTGGTGGCGCCCTGCTTCCAGGGCCTAGAGGAGAGCACCGCCAAGTGGCAGGGTAGGGGAGTGTAGTTGAAGGGGGCGAGGAGGAGCCGCCTGGCCATGTGCAGTGAATGAGGCTGAGACTGGCGGCGCTGGAGCTGCTGTGATCTGGTGGAGGCTGTTTGCTGTTGCAAATGGATTTGTGGGGGTTCTGGGGGGTGCTCTGGCGCACTGTATTAGGAACGGAGAGGTTCCAGGTCGCCAGAATTGCAGTGGTGGGAGGGGCGGGGCCCTGGTCTCCACACAAAATACAGGTTCTTCACGAGGGTGCTTTGTACATTCACCGGGATACACCACACCTAAATTTAAAAGTATTGCAATTTTACATGATAAGTTCTCTTACCACAGGGGAATTTTATTTGATGTTAATAATGATAATATATCTTTAAATACTGGGAAATCCTTGGATTGAAGGAAAAAAATCACAAAGGGACTTAGAAAATATTTCAAACTGAATAATGAAAAAACACAACTTACCCAAATTAGTGGGGGGCAGCTAAAGAAGCAATAGGAGGATAATGTATTGCTCTAAATGCTTATGTTAGAAAAGAATGAGGACATAAAATCAGTGACCTAACAGTCCCTATAGAGATGCTAAAAGAAGAAGAGCGAAAGAAGCATAAAATGAGTTGACTGAAGTAATAATTGGGCTAAGAAAGGAAGTTGGTGATAGAAAGCAAATTATGGACACGATAAACCAAGCCATATGTTTGTTTTTTTTTTTTTTAAAAAGGGCAACAAAACTGAGAAAGCCCTAGAAAGATGAATCAAGGAAAAATACAAAGAATGCTAAACACCAATATTAGGAATGAAAGAGGGCTAACACTACAGGCCAGATGTACAGTAAAAAGAGAATATAGGGCTATGATAGAAAAAATTACGCTAAAAAACTTGAAAAATTCCTTGGGAAAAAGGCAACTTCCTAAAACTGATGCCAGAAATGTAGAAAATGTTTTGTTTTGTAAATATATATTTATTGTTTTACAGAATTTTGTGGCTTGTTTTGTAAATACACTTAATTTATCAGAAAAGTTTCCTAAAACCAAACAAACAAAACAGGTTGGGGCAGTGCTCCAAGCTGCTGCTGTGAGGGGCAGTGGGGTGGGCTGTGTGGCCCAAACATTGTTCTCTCCCCTTTGCACACATAAGCCTATTCCCACAATTCAAAAGTCTGTGCACACCCCTTTAATCACTTTCTCCACCTTCAGGTCCTCAAAAATGGTGAAGCCACTGGCGCTGCTGCGAGACTGGTGCAGGTGGATGGGCGTGAATGAGGAGCGCTCTGTGCTCCTCCTGGGCATCCCAGATGACTGTGAAGACCAAGAATTCAGGGATGCCGTGCAGGCTGCCCTGGGCCCCCTGGGCAGATACCGAGTGCTGGGCAAAGTCTTCAGAAAGGATCTGGGGTCAAAGATTGCTTTGGTCGAGTTTGCTGAGTATTTAAGCCGAAGCTTGATCCCCCGGCAAATACCAGGCAAAGGGGGACCCTGGATTGTTGTCTGCCTGCCCCAGGCCCCTGATGCTGAATCACAAGATAGACCCAATTTCCCTGCACAGCCCCAGAGACGAGCAGTGGTTGGTAGGGTAGGTGAGGCAAGAGCCACAGGTGATGTAGGAGGAACAGGTGAGGTAGGAGCAGCAGGTGTGGAGGGAGCCGCAGGAGATGTTGGAGGAACAGGTGAGGTAGGAGCAGCAGGTGAGGAGGAAGCCACAGGTGATGTTGGAGGAACAGGTGAGGTAGGAGCAGCAGGTGAGGAGGGAGCTGCAGGAGATGTTGGAGGAACAGGTGAGGTAGGAGCAGCAGGTGAGGAGGGAGCTGCAGGTGATGTTGGAGGAACAGGTGAGGTGAGAGCAGCAGATGAGGGAGCTGCAGGTGATGTTGGAAGAACAGGTGAGGTAGGAGCAGCAGGTGAGGAGGGAGCTGCAGGTGATGTTGGAGGAATAGGTGAGGTAGGAGCAGCAGGTGAGGAGGAAGCCACAGGTGATGTTGGAGGAACAGGTGAGGTAGCAGCAGGTGAGGAGGGAGCTGCAGGAGATGTTGGAGGAACAGGTGAGGTAGGAGCAGCAGGTGAGGAGGGAGCTGCAGGTGATGTTGGAGGAATAGGTGAGGTAGGAGCAGCAGGTGAGGAGGGAACCTCAAAGGAGGGCACCTCAAGTGAGAATGGACCCACAGGTGAGGAGGGAGCTGCAGGTGAGATAGGAGACGCAGGTGAGGAGAGAGCTGCAGGTGAGATAGACGCAGGTGAGGAAGGAGCTGCAGGTATGGAGGGAGCTGCAGGTGAGAATGGACCCACAGGTGAGGCGGGAGCCTCAAGTGAGAATGGGCCCGCCTGTGAGGAGGGAGCCACAGATGAGGAGGGAGCCGCAGGGGAGGCAGGAGCTGCAGGGCAGGCAGGAGCTGGCTTCGAGGGACGAGCTACCAGTGAGGCAGGTGGTACAGGTGAGGAAGGCACTGCAGATGAGGAAGGGGCTGCAGATGAGGCAGGTGGTATAGGTGAAGCAGACACTGCAGATGAGGCCGGGGTAGCCGGTGAGGCAGGAGCTGAGAGTGAGGCCAGAGCTGAAGATGAAGCAGGAACATCTGATGAGGAGGGAGCGGCAGGTGATACGGGAGTTGCAGGTGTGGCCGGATCTCTGAGCCTGGCAGGAGCAGCCGGGGAGGCAGGAGTTCCCATGGAGGCTGCAGCTGCAGGCATCGCCGGAGCCATGGATGAGCCACGGGCCCGGTCCCCTCAGTGGTGGCTGGCCTTGGAGCCCGTGCTAGAGAATATGGGCTACCTAGAGCTGAGAACCTTCTCCGGGATGGAAGAGCCGGACGAAGGGGAAGAGTCCTTTGAGAGCTGGCTGGATCATGCCAACGACATGCTGTACCTGTGGCGCCATGTGACCGAGATGGAGCGGAGGAGGCGGCTGGTGGAGAGCTTGGGGGGTCCGGCGCTGGATCTCCTGTGCAGCCTTCTGGAGGAAGATCCCAACCTGACAGCCCAGGATTGCCTGACAGCGCTGGTGGAGGCGTTCGGGAGCAAGGATCCCCGGGTGACCGCTCGGCTGAAGTTCATGATGTGTGCCCAGCGGCCCCAGGAGAGCCTCTTTGCCTTTGTGATGCGCCTAGAAGGCCTGCTGCAGTTGGCCCTGGGCAAGGGGGCTGTGCACCCAGCCATTGCAGATCAGCTGCGTGCCCGGCAGGTGCTCATGCGGGCCCGGCCCAACAACCTGATGCAGAACAAGCTGAAGAGGATGCGGATGGAGAGAAGACCCCCCAGCTTCGTGGCGATGCTGCAGCTCATCCGGGAGACGGAGACCTGGGAGACCGACCCAGCGATGGGTGAGCAGCTCCCAGTGGAGGAGGAGGCCCATGGGGTCCTCGGAGACCTGGCTGCTGCCCTAGGCCATGTGATCATCACTGAGGGCGCAGCTGCAGGTGGAAGTGAGGCCTCCCCAGCCAGTGGAGATACCTCTGCCCAGGTTGCCTTTTCCAAGGAAGGTGGTGTCGAGGCCCTCCCAACGCGTGAAGAGGCCAGTAAGGCAGTTGGCAGCAGCGCCGAGGTTGCCCAGGCTGCTCCTGAAGCCCGTGGTGCTGCCAGGGCAGCCTCTGCCCCTGGGGAGACCACTCAGGAAGATGGAAGGGCTCCCAGCCCCCTGGGCCTAGGTCAAGCAGCACCCTCAGAGGCCCCTTGGAGTCCCCCTACTGCCTGGGTGGGTGGGGCTTCCCCGGTGGTTCCAGGAAGTCCTGGCTGGGAGCCAGAGGGTCTCCCCCAGGTAGGAGACCAGGAGGCTGAGGAGCCCCCGAAGAAGGGGTTCAAGCCCATCCCAGAGGAGCCCGAAGATGAGGAAGGGGCTGTGGAGATGAGCCCCCTGGGGTTCTCCTCTGGTCAATAGGCTCAGCAGGTCCCAGGCCCCTGGCCTGGAAGCAGGGAGAGGCCAGGTCAGGCAGCCTCCTGGCCCCACATTAGGGGCCATGTCATGGTGCCTGGGCCTCCCCACCCACCCAAAAGGGGTCCCCTATTCAGCATCCCCTGGGACAGGCTGGTCCCTGTCCTGGGAAGTCCATATGTGTCACTGTAGGCCACCTAGTGACCCAGATCTCAAGGAACGCCTCCCTGGCCCAGCCTTTCTCCCCTCCCTGTCAAAACACATCCCTGAGCTGTCATCAACTCCCCTCCCAGCCCTCGAAGAGCCCCGAGGTGCCTGTGAACCCAGGCCGGGTGTCCCCACCTATACCTGGTCAGCCACCCTGAGCCCTGCCACATGCCCTGAGCTTCAGCACCAGCCAAGACATGGTCCTCAGCTCAGTGTGTGCTTCCCCATTGTGGATTCAGGCCAAGTTCTGCTTGGTCTCCTGGAGATGTGCATGTGTTCTTCTCTGAGCAGTTCCCCCCATCGTGGTGCAGAGACACCCCAGCCCACTCCGAGGAGCCGTTGGGAATGAGGGGACAGACGAGGGCTTGGCCGGTGACCACCCCAGGACCTCAGGAAGGAAGATCTGCATTGGGGCTTCGCAGCGTGGCTTCGGGAGGCCCCCCAGTACCTGTGCCCTGCTGGGCCATGCCATGCTTCCTTGGGACTTGGTGTTCTCGGCTTGGTGCAGCATGCCCTGCTGTGTGACTGTCCTGTGCCCGCCATAGGACATGTGGGCCTGAGTGGGAGGGGCTGCCCTGAGGGGACTGGGCATTGCCAGTGCCCACCATCCTGGCAAGACACTGCACGCGAAGCCCTCGGAAAGGGAGAGGGTAGGGGGAGGGTGGGGGAGGGCGGGCCGCTGTGTGGCGGAAGGGAGGGCACCCCGTTAGGGACTCTTGGAGGAGCGGGGGGGGGGGGGGCGGGACTGTGATCTCTAGTGGCCATCAGAAGTTCCCTGTGTTGTCATTCCCTGTCTTCAATGGTTTCAGTCTGTGTTGCGCTTCAATAAAATTTGCTGAATGTTTCAGCTGAGTCTCGTCTCTGCTCTGGACAATGGAGGGGAGGGGCTGCTGGGGTGGGGCCGGGGGTGGGGGGAGTGACAGTGGCCCAGTATCCCGAGTCAGCACTGCAGTGCGGTCCCAGCAGGGTGGGGGGTGGGGGCCAAAATAGCTTCCTGCTCAGCACCTATGGCAATGAGAGGGTAGGGTAGGTACTTTGAAGACCCAGACATGGTGAGGGTTTTTCTTCCATTTGATAGGTGTGAACCATAACATTTTGAGGTTATGTTTGTTCTCATTTTGGGATAGTTGTGTCTTTTGAACACAACTATAGTTGACAGAGACAGAATAGTCCTCTGTCTTTTGAAAATGGATGGCAGCGATCCTGGTTTTCTTTTTCACTGGGGGCAGGTGCCCCTGGCATCCAAGTGCCTGGGACCCAGGGCCGCTCAAGAGGTGGGATGCAGAGTGGGGCTCCAAAACAAGGAACTGGCATGTCCGGAGGTCTCTAGCCTCCTTGGTGAGAAAGCTAGTATTAGTCTGATAGAGTTTTGAAAAAAACCAAATGTATTTTAAGCTGAGGGATTGTAAAATGCGAAAACCTCACTGTGCAACAACAGTGACAGCACTTAGCAGTGGAAAATTGGGCCTGGACACTCATAGGGTTTCTGGGAGAGTGGGCGCAAACATACCCACACCACCTCCACCTGAAAACAAATTTGCTCTTGAAGAGAAGACAGGACCAGCCTACTGAGACCTGCAAGGGCGAAGGCCCAGTCATGTGATGGGGAGGGCCAGGGGTGCTGTCTGAAGGGGTAATGTTCAGGGATGGGGGAAACTGGCCTGACACTAAGGGCACTGGGAAGCTGTCGGACCCAGGGACCAAATCTGCATCTCGTGCCTCCTGCATTGGCAGGCAGATTCTTTACCACTAGTGCCACCTGGGAAGTGGTGGGAAGGAGGGGACCAGAGGGGTGTCCTCGCCTGTCCAGCACTAAATCATGTGGCATGATTTAGAACCTTGTTCCTTTCTGCAAAGCCTCTGGGCCTGGATCTCCAGCTCTCTCTGAATGCCGATGGGACCCCAGGCATCCTTTGGCTAATTCCCTTTGTGCTCCCACTGGCCACAATGAGATGTGATGGCTAAAGTCTGTCAGTGATACAAAGGCCGCCCAGTGACACTTGCCGAAAGGATCCCAGACAGCAGGTGCCTGCCGAGTGGCCGGAGTTGGAAAGCTGGGGCTGATGCCCCAACGGCAAGTCTAGGGCAAGCCAGGCAGAGGTACAAAGGGTGGGTCTTCACCTCTTGTCTCTTGGAACTGAAGTCTGAGGGGGAGCCAGGCTGATGGCAAGAGCAGAGCCCACAGTCTGTGGTCAGTGGCAGGGCACACAAGTGTGCATGTCCAACTGGTGCCTCCTGCTGCCTGGGAGGGCTGATTGCCAGTGGCGAGGAGCCTGTGAGCCCCTGGGGGAGGCCCTGGGATTTGGAATCTCCAGGCAATGCTTCAGTATGTGTGTGCATTTGTGTGGTGCATATGTGGGTATATGTGACTGTGTGGAATTTTTGTGAGTGTGTGTGATTGTGTAGTGTGAGTGTGTAGGGTTGATGTGAACATGTTTGAGCATGTGTGAGTGTGTGTGTGGCTACATATATGTGTGAGCGAGTGTGGGCATGGAAGGGCTTATTTCTCAGGCCACATCACCTTTGCTGACTGGAGCTTGAGACTTCCACTGGCTTCCATCTTCCCTGTGAGCTGGAGGAAGAAGATGTCAGCTGACTCCAGCCAACTGAGGGTGCCAAGCAGACTGGCTGTAGGGGGAGCCCCTGTCCCCAGTGTGCCACCGTCCCCATTCCCCAAAGCTTCGGGTACTTTACTCAAGTCTCAAATGGGGTGGCCAGAGACATCTCTACAGACCTTGACATCGCCTTTCACATTTCCCTCTCTGTCTCCCTCCGCCCTTCATTTGCCTTGCAGTCCAAGCCCACGTTGGCATAGCCCCTTCTGGCCCTGCCGGGACCTGGGGCAGCTGGTGGAGGCCTGCTGGGTGGCATGCCACTCCCTGACACACCCTTTCTAGTGGGAAGGGCCATGTCCACAGCTCTGCTGGCAAGGGGTGGCAGCTCACCGTGTGGACACCCTCCCTAAGCCCCGTGGAGATCCTGCTGGTGCCCCCTGCAGTCCCCTGGCCCATCTCAGTCCCAGTCCAGTCCCTGTGTGCAGAGGGGGAGACAGTATTCAGCCAATAGCCCCTGAGACTCAGCTATGAGTGGATGCTTGGGGGTGGGTGCAACTTGGTATCTGACCCTTGGGGGCACTGAAGAACTGGCCTTGAGCAGCTCCTCCACAGGGGCCTTGGTGTGGGGGCCTTAGTCTTGCTCTGTGGACACATCTCAGTAGCCACGCTGGGCTTTAAGGGACAAGTTCACCAGAGCAGGGCTCCAGGGACTCAGCCAGCAGCCAGGTCCCGCAGGGAGCCAACGACTTCCAGGTGAGCAGGAATCTGGGCTCAGGGTGGCGTGGAGGGACCTTGTGAACCTGTGTCCTGGTGGCCGTCTGGCAGGCCCCAAAGCCCTGGCTTTCAGAAGGCTTCAGGCTGGAGACCGTGTCCATCATCTTCATGTAAACTGCCAATCTTGACGTCTGGTGCATTCTGCCATCTTGGGCCGCCCGAGAATCTTGCCACAGCTGCAGGGCGACGCTTCTCCGCTGGGTCCCCAAGAGGCTGGGCCCCAGCAGTTTCCCTGCAGTGATCCTCCCACTCAGTCCTGCCCTCTGGTGCCCATGGAGACAGGTGCCCTCAGGGCTGGGGAGGGGGGCCTTGGGGACCCGAGTGCACACATGTGCTTCTGAGGTAGAAGGCCAATGTTTGCAGGTTCGTATAGAGGAGCAGTGGAGAGGGGTGGAGGAAACAGTGAAAGTGAAAGGAAAGTGAAAGTCGCTCAGTTGTGTCTGACTCTTTGCGACCCCATGGACTGAATAGTCCATGAAATTCTCCAGGCCAGAATACTGGAGTGGGTAGCCGTTCCCTTCTCCAGGGGATCTTCCCAACCCAGGGATTGAACCCAGGTCTCCCGCATTGCAGGCAGATTCTTTACCAGCTGAGCCACAAGGGAAGCCCAAGAATACTGGAGTGGGTAGCCTGTCCCTTCTCCAGTGGATCTTCCCAACCCAGGAATTGAACCAGGGTCTCCTGCATTGCAGGCAGATTCTTTACCAACTGAGCTATGAGGGAAGCCCGGAGAAAACAGTGAGGCATCTATAATGGGGAGACAGCACTTGTCAAGTGTACCATGTCCCCTGGGCTGAACTGCAACTAGTTTTCCCAGAATGCCCTGCTCTTTAGGGTCCCAGGTCAGGGTTGACCACAGGCTTGCTGGCTCTTTGTTGCACCTTGCTCTGCTCTGTCTTCCTGGGCAACTTGCAGTCTGTCTTTGCCTTTCAGCAGTTACTTCTGGCTACTTTTTCTTTAACTTCTTTTTGGGTGGCTGAGAAAGTCTGCCACCTAATGCCCTGGGTCCAAGTTTAAGGAACTGCTCAGACTTGGAACTTCCTAAGAGTCTCAACTTGCTCATCAAAGGGCTAGAGCCCATTCTCCACATCCAGCTGTGTTTAGAGAGCTGACATCTCCTTCTGTGCTTGTCTTCAGCTCCCTCCTGGGGCCCCTGAGAGGCAGCCAGCTGAGGGCTGTCTCCTGGCCATGACACATCTCCCAGTGACCTAGTGTGATGTTAACAGACACATTGCATGTGATCTCACAAGTATGATGGCTGGCAGAGGGCAGGGCAGGCGGACAGTCGTCTCCACCCATATTCTTCCCCACAGAGAAGCTCTCAGCTTGGATAGGCGAGGCCTTTCCAGCCTGGGCTCCTCCCCAGTCCAGAGTCAGGGAGCTGGTGGAACCAGGTGCTTTGTGCTCCTGCCTGAGTCTTAGCTGCCTGTGGTAGATACGACCTAAGAAAGGAAATTCTTCCAAACATTGGGTTCCCACCCCTCCACCTAGTTTCACAGAAAAATGATAGGCTAGCCTGGCTTCAAAGAGAAGAACAGCTACATCCCCAGGCATTAAATTAGGAAGCTCTCCAGCCAAACACTGCTATGTCTGCACAGGTGTAGGGAGCAAACGGGGCCAGCAATGCCTTCTCAGAAGTGGAGGAGGAATCAGACTGCCCCAAAGTCCAGGGTCAATCTGGAAGGTCTTGTTAGATCAAGGAAAATTAAGGACACAGAGCACTGAAGCCATGGAATGTCACTATAGAGACCCAGGGAGATGATGTGGACATGTTGGCAAAAGCCAGGGCATTCACAGCCCAACATGAGTCCTATTCATAACATGGAAACAGCACCAATTACAAAAATAATAAGAGGAGGAAAGGAATGGGAGCAAATAGAAGAAAAGCACATCATAAAGGGAATCATTAATACCTGAAAAATATAGGGAGACTCTAGACAAAAACAGAAAACAACCCCCGCCAAAACTCAAAGAAGTTTCAGAAAACATGATTTCTCAAAATAAAATTTGAAGAAGAGATGTAGAGTTCAAAGAAGGGATGATTAGAAAGCAGAAGGAAATGAAAGAAAGGTAGCAGAGTTCAGAAAAGAATGGAAAGAAAAAATAAAAATATTGCTGAGATGAAAGCCACAGTGAGAGCAATTCAAGTCAGTGTGACCAAAGTGACCACATACATAGTGACAATGTGGGGACATAGCATTAAGGCTTGAAGAAGTCACACAATATAAAATGCGAGAGAGGAGAAGATTGCAGAGCAGACGATAGTCTGGGAGGCAGCAAAGGAGATGAAGTACATATATAATGGGTTTTCTAGAAAAGAGAACAATCAAGAGAAGAATATCTTCCTGGGAGAAGTCACGCTGGCCTTAGACATCTCGTAATCAATTCTCAATGCTGGATGCCAGTGGGGAAAGTTTTCTAAACTTTTGAGGAACAGGCAGTTTGCTCTGAGAATGCTCCATTTGTCCAACTTTTCCTTCAAGTCTAAAAGCAGAAAGTTGAAATTACCACTGAACAACAAAGGCTAGCCAACTAAAAGATAAACTGAAATCAAGACCTTGGAGATGGAAGGAACTATCCTGATCACTTAATCCATCTATATGCAGAACTAATATTCCATAATTGTGGAATTATGCATTAATCATTGTCCTACTATAGGACAGAATGCAAATTTTTGAAACCTTGACGATGTAAAAGTAATAATCTAACCAAAACCAGAAGTGGAGAACCGAGAGGGCAGGAGGAAGATGGTGAAATGATTTCTTCATCTGTTAGAGCCAAGAGTCATTGGATACTGTGTTGGAAGATACCATTAAACATAATCCTTCAAATATCTCAGAAAACTTAGCATTCTTCAGAATTTTACTCTTTAACTTTTGTGAGATCTTTTAGGAACTAATACTCCTTCGAAAGAAGCATTTAGTACAAGTTAAAGGGTCTTGCCATTTCTTTTTCTTTGCCCCCAGTCAAATTAGTGTAGAACAGGCACACCTCAGAGATGTCTCAGGTTTGGTTCTGGACTACAGCCATAAAGTGGATATCTCAGTAAAGCGAGGCCTCCTCAGTTATGTATTTGAGAAGTATTGATGGTACCTGTCCTGTGTGCAGTTGTCAGGTGATGGAGGATGGGACCTGGGCCGGGAGTCATTGTCAGGGAGAGTGGAGAGGGAGGGATGGCTGGACCGGGGGATCCAAGGAGGGGCTGAGAGAACAGGAATTCCTGACTGCCTGGAGAGGGGCGTGGGCTCCTGGTTGAGGAAGAAGAGGAGTCAAGGATGAGGGAGAGGTTTTCAGCCTGGGCACTGATGGGGGTTCGTGATCAGCATGTGTGTGTACCCAGGGGCGGGGGATGTGCTCCTAACCTGGGCTGTTCCTTGGTTGGGTTGGAAGAGGGGAAGGTGCTGGGGTGGAGGAGGCCATGCCCCCCATGGGCAGCCTCTGCTGGGTTCTCACTCAGTGTGCCCAGCTGGAAACTGCCTCCCCTGCCACACTGGCATCTGTTCCCACAGGTGGGTAGCAGCCCTCCTCCAAGGCTTCTTTCTAGGTCAAGGCAGCTTTCACAGCTGCCCTGGGAAGACATCTCTGAGACCATGTGCAGTTCAGCTACATCCATCTGCCCTGGGTGTGCTGGGTGTGCTGTGTGTGTGTATATGTGTGTGTGTGTGTGTGTGAGCTTCTCACAGGTGGAACCAGACACCCTCGATGGGAAGCAGTAATGTCCCAGAGCCTGGGGTGACCTTCCCAGCTCTGAAGCTCTGTCGAGTGATAGCAAATAGGCAGGAGGCCAAAAGCATTGAGGAACGTCACTCCCCTCTCCAGCAGCATCCCAGTCAGAGATGGGAGAGGGCGCTGCAAGCCCCTTCACTTGTATCCACAGCTGGAGAGGCTTCTAGTGGCTTGAAACTTCCTGGGGGGCAGAGGCAGGCTAGCTCTCCCCCTTTTCTGTCTGCCTCTGTGTTGCTCCCTGCCCCCTTCCCTCTCTCTGTGTCACATATAGAAACACGAGGACGAGAGGCCCCCTGAGGAAAGCTGAGATGCCCCTGGATACAAGGTAACCCTGTGTGGCTTCCAGTCAAAGTCCCAAATGATCTAGCCCTTCCTGTTCTTGGAACTGTGCTGTTTCCTAGACAACCAGTTTTGTGTAATCACGGTCAAGGCAACGTACATTTTTGCTCAGAATCAAGGTCACAGTATAATACCAATTCACCACGGCAACAGCAGACTACTCATCTGACACGGGAGATGGGATTTACGAGGAAAACCACATGCAGCCTGCTAGGGCTCTGCCTGCCGAGCTTCCTTGTCACCGGGACATGGTGATTCTGCATCATGAAATAGGCTTTAATCCCAGTGGAGTCTGGAACTCATGTCCTTAAGAGGCACAGAGTCCATCGTAAGTTTGACATAAGTAATTTGCCACACAGAGCCAGCCAGGCACATGGTGGTAGTGATTTAGTTGCTAAGTGGGGTCTGACTCTTGCACCTCCATGGACTGGAGCCCTCCAGGCTCCTCTGTCTGTGGGATTTTTCAGACCAGAATATGGAGCGGGTTGCCATTTTCTTCTCTGGGGGATCTTCCTGACCCAGGCATTGAACCCAGGTCTTCTGTATTGCAGATGGATTCTTTACTGACTGAGCCATCAGGGAAGCCCCCAGGCACATGGTGCCACTGATAAAGCCATGTGTCACAAGAGGACCATCCTACCTGACCTTCCTGTGGGAGCTTAGTTCAGTCTGCAAACACACACAAGCCATTCTGCCCTTTGTAAACAAGCTCTGTGTGCTCCAAGTCAGGCTCACTGTGGGAGCCAGGTGGCCACCTGCCACGGGTGGGTCTCAGATAGAACAGCTCTGATGAAAGGAGGTTGTGGAACAAAACCTTATAGCTTAAGATTTGATCATGTTTCTAATTTCTAGGCCCAAGGCCAAATGTCAGTTGCCTCCTACCTCCTGGGTGTCATCTCTGGCTTCCTGAAATCTGAATGGGGTAGCACGGCCCTCTCTGATTTGGTAAGCATGGGGCTGGGACTACCACGCAGTCAGTGGGTCTCAGCTCAGCTCCAGGGCCATAGGGCCTCATAAGCCCATGGGCTGTGGTCTTCAAGAAAGTGAATGCCACCTTGCACTATCTGGGTATGCCCCCTGTGCTACCCTTGGCCCCATGGAGGGGACTGGATGTTGGCCTCTGGGAGATAATGGTGGAAAGAGAATACGAGCAGCAAGGAGGGCCAGAAGACTGCCTGGTCACAGTCAGGGAGGGCTTGGCGACTGGAGTGTGTGTGTGCATGTGTGGTCCACATTGGGAGGGCTGGTAGAGGGGAGGGGGTGGACTTCACACCCTCTTACTGCTGCTCTTGATGTCAGAACTTGGGATGGCAGCTTCACATCCCTCCTGGTGTCTATCCCAAGGCAGTGCCATGTGTTTGAACTTGGGTAATGGGTTCCCACAGCAATGACATTTTTAAAAAATTAATTAATTTATTTTAATTGAAGGCTAATTACAATGTTGTAGTGTTTTTTGCCATACATTCACATGAATCAGCCATGAGTGTACATGTGTCCCCCATCTTGAACTCCCTTCCCACCTCCCTCCCCATCCCATGCCTCAGGGTCATCCCAGTGCACCAGCCCTGAGCACCCTGTCTCATGCATTGAGCCTGGACTGGTGATCTATTTCACATATGGTAATATACATGTTTCAGTGCTATTCTCTCAAATCATCCCACCCTTGCCTTCTCCCAACAGAGTCCAAAAGTCTGTTATTTACATCTGTATCTCTTTTGCTGTGTTGCATATAGGGTCATCATCTTTCTAAATTCCATATATATGCATTAATATTGTATTGGTGTTTTTCTTTCTGACTTACTTCACTCTGTATAATAGGCTCCAGTTTCATCCACCTCATTAGAACTGATTCAAATGCATTTTTTTTACTAGCTGAGTAATATTCCATTGTGTATATGTACCACAGCTTTCTTATCCATTCGTCTGCTGATGGACATCTTGGTTGCTTCCATGTCATAGCTATTGTAAACAGTGAGAAGCGACATTTTTAAAAAAGGCCACCAGGACAAAAGGAAACACAAAGTGTAATGCCAGGTCCTGGGTGGCTTCCCATCCATCATGATCAGTAAGAACACACAGGTAACCATGCTGGGTTAGTGAGTCTTCAAAAATATATGTTCCCTGCAGCCCTCAAATGTCATGGGGCCTCCCTTGGCCCTGATTCAAGTTAGGGTGCATGAGGGGGTGGCCATTTCTCTGGTATCTAATGCAGGACGTGTTTGTGAAGACGATGTGAAATGTAGAGGGTGGCGGGCCCCAAGCTGTAGCTCCAGGAAAGAAAGACTGTGAGACGGGCCTCCTCTGGGCTTCTGGGGCCAAGGGTTCTGCCTGATGCCTTGAACTGGTGCTCAGTCAGTAAGCAGAGCTCCAGGGGCAGAGGCTGGGAGGGTGGCCAGGGGCGACAAGATCTGTCCTTGATCAGCAGCTCTGCTGATGGAAAGATGTGTTCTAACTTAGGGATTCCCGTGACTCAGGACAGGGGTGCCCAGGAAGGGCTGGAGGCAACCTCTGGAGCCACGTGGTCAAGTGATCAAAGCCTGCCTGATGGGAAACACTCTCAACTCCACTGCTGTGGTTACCAACTTTCTGAAACTGACATTCCGCTCGGATCTCACAGTTCAAGGAAATGCCAAAAGCACTTTCTAGCAGATGCGACGCTGGGCATTTTTCCACCCCTCACCTCATTTCATCTTTACAACCCCTCCCTACACTTAGTCTGCCAGCACTCACCAAGGCTTGGCCTGCACCAGCCTGGGTTCTGGAGTACCTGAGAGCCCAGAGGATGGGCTCAGGGACCTGGACGCTCATGGAAGGTCCCATTCACATGCTGGAAAAGAATGGACAGGGCGGAGTGCTCCAAAGCGAACAGACAGGATAGAGATGAATAGGGCAGGGGCAGGGGGATTCAAGGAAGGTGCTCTGAGCAGGTGACCTTGAATCTGTCACCTGAAGGACCGGCAGCAAGGGGCAGGAAAGGGGGTTCCTTGGAAGTGGGACTCATGTGCCAAGGCCTTGTGTGGTACTTGTGACCCAAACTAAGGCTCCCTTCGCCATAACCGTTACATCATGACCCCACTTCCTTCCTGGAGAGATGCCCATTGCCCTTTCATGACAATGAGCTCTGTCAGACCAGGGAATACGTTGCCACCACCAAACACCCCAGCTCCTAGCCCTTGGCCTACACACAGTAGGTGCTGTTTTAGGTCACGCACATCCATGGAGCAACCACTCTGGCTGACCTGGGAACCCAGAGTTTGATAAGGGACAGTGAGAGCTACCTTTGGGCCCTACAATCTCCACCTGGACCCCCGAGGTCCATTTGGAAATCTTGGCTACAGCTGAAACCACCAGCCTCACCTGCCACTCTTGCTGGTTGGTGCTACAGTGCCAGGTCCCTGGGCCTCGCACCCCTACCCTGCACTGCCCTCCACACTCTCCCTCAGGTTCCTCCCCAGCCCCTCTGCCATGGCCTCCTCTAGCCCTCACCCTCCTCTCCTTCACCTCCTGCTTCAGCCGAGGTGTGCCTCCAGGGGCTGTCATCTTACACTCCTGTCCCCCCATCTTTTTTGCCCTTCAGAGTCACTCCATGTACCTGCATGCCTCCGCCTGTGTATACAGTCTGATCCTTCCAGTCAAATGCGTCTCAACTATCCCTGTTGTCTGCACCCCTCGCCCCCTTGGTTCTCTGCTCTTGTGGGCACACTCTGGGTCTGCCCACCCCTCCCCGCAACAGCCAAGTGCCCTCACTGGGCCCATACCTCCTCATTTTGTCCTCCCCACCACCCCCTCTTGTGACATTGATGGGAGAGAACACAAGCCCAGCCCCTTCCGGGCTCCTATTCTTCACTGCCTGGAAGACAGGGGCTGCCCCTGACCACCTCCTCAACACCCCTGCCTCCCATGTGGCTGCTGATCCATCCCATTTATTGAGCACTAACTGTGGGCCTGCTAGCTGCTGAGACACAGCTCCCTGCCCTCATGGATGTCAAAACCCAGACATGGGAAAGTCACCTCATAGTTAAATGGCCACTTACAAATGGAGACAAAGAGCTGTGTAGGAAAGTGCCAGGTTCCCTGAGTACAGAACAGCGTCCAAATATAGTCTAGGAGGAGAAGGGCAGAAAACTTGCCCCGAGAAAGTGACTTTTGTTCTACAATCTACAGGAAGAGAAGGAGCAGCGACCCTTCTCTTGAATGTTAGCCTGCTGCAGGCATGTGTTTCAGCTAGGTGCCACATCATGAGTGACAAGTGTATTAGTTAGCTATGGCTGTGTAACAAATTACCACAAACTCAGTGGCCTTCACCAATACCACCTACTTTTCAGCTCACAGCCCTATCAGTCAGAAGTTCTAGGAATGATGTAGCTGGGTTCTCAAGTTGCATTGGAGGTGCATAAAGAACATAAAATTACAACTACCAGGCTGCCTTCTACTCTGCAGTCTCATCAAAGCCATTGGCATGTTCAGCTCCTTGTGGCTATAGGAATGAGGTCCCTGTTCCCTCACTGGCTATCAGCTGGGAACTGCTCTCAGCTCGCCAAGGCCTCCTCCATCTCCAAAGCCAGCAGGAGAATTTCCTTCTTCTTGAATCCCTTTTGTGCTTTGAATCTTTAACTTCCTGATCTCTGGCTGCTGGGCCCAGATTTAAGGGGTTCATGGGATTAGGTCAGGTCTACTGGGGATAATTTCTCTTTCTTGAAGTCACCTGTGACCTAGAACATAACCCAGTGATGGGCATGGTGGCCCATCAACTTTGGAGGCTGGAGCATCGCACAGGGAGGATACCCCAGGGGATGGGACTTGGGGTTGGTCAGAGAAAATCAAAGCCTAACCCTAGTTGAAGCGGCAAAAGAACAGATGCTAATTAATCATCTACTACTGCAGTGGGGAAAAGAGCCCAGCATGAACTCAATGCAACTCCAATCCATACAGAGTGGACTGGGCATTTTAAGGAGAGGCTGATCCACATGAAACCTGCATGGGTTCTCTAACTGGTACTTCTCAAAGTTAGGCTCCTGCCCTCCCAAACAGGCTGGGAAATAAGACCCATCTTTAGGCACAGGCTGGAGAAAACTGCAAGTTCTTTGGCCAGCCTTGAGTTTTCTCAGGCAGGCACTTTAAGGAGGCTAGAGTCATCCCAGGGAGGCAGATTCAAGCTGTTCAAAACTATGTCAGTGTTTTGTTCAAGTCTTTCTCAGCCAAGATTGAGGCCTCATGCAGAAGAGGGCTCAGAGGAGGAATTCTGCCAACCTCAGTGAGCCATTTATGAGGGTTTCATTCCAAGTACCAGTGGGTGCTTGTCCACAAGTGGATCCAATGTTTGCAGGGCTTAAAGCTCATGCAATTTGGAGGGCTGTCGTCTTTAAGAAACGTGAAACATGAAAGTCGCTCAGTTGTGTCTGACTCTTTGTGACCCCATGGAATTCTCCACGCCAGAATACTGGATTGGGTAGCCTTTCCCTTGTCAAGGGGATCTTCTCAACCCAGGGATCAAACTCAGGTCTCCTGCATTGCAGGCGGATTCTTTACCAGCTGAGCTACAAGGGAAAGAACATAAAATTACAGCTACAATATTGCTAGCGCCCCTCTCAGGACTTGAGGAGGAGCCTGTGCCCAAGGAGTTTATACAGTCGGCTGGTGGGTGGGGGTGGGCATCAGAAAAACAAACTCAATTTCATTGGGTCAAAATCAAGGTGTCAGCGAGGCTGTGCTCCCTCTGGAGGCTCTAGGGGAGAATCCACTTCATGATCTTTTCCAGCCTCTGGAGAAACTCCTGCACTCCTCGGCTTGTGGTTCCTTCCATCGTCAGTGCCAGCAGGAGAGCAGTTTCAACTCTCTCTCTGCTGCCATCACAGTGCCTTCTCACTTCTGTTGTTCAGATCCTTTTTATAAGGATGCAGAAGATTGCAGTTAAGGTGCACCCAGATCACCCAGAGTCTTCTCCCCATCTCAAGGTCCTGAGCTCAAGCATGTCTGCAAAGTGCTCCATCCACAGGCTCCAGGGGTTAGAATGTGGACATCTCCCAGGGGCCACCACAGGTTCACTGGCCTTGGCTACAGGGGTCTGAGCAGTTACAAGAGGTGCAGAAGCCTTGGGAGCACACTGGGGCAGAGCCTGCCCTCTCTGGAAAATTCTACAGTCTGCCGGGGATTTTCAGCGCAATCCAAAAGGAATGTAAGACGTGCGAAACTGGCCTAGAAGACTCAACTCCTGTAACAGCTGAGTCCCTTGTACCTAGAATTCCAATATGCTTATTCAGAAACTGAGAAGAACTGGAAAGGCCCTGGCCCAGCTGGGGGTCTAATGAGCTCAGAATCAGCCTACAGAGGGAAGGGTCACTGCAGTCACCTAAGAGGGACAAGTTGATGGATTGGTCAGTCCATTGAAGACCACCTGATGATTCAAACAGTTGGGGGGCCAGGGGCACACTCTGGTTTTCTGCTGTGGTTGCGCTTCCCACTTTCTTTGGGTTATTGAGCATGGAGCAAAGTCTACCTCATTGTGAAACTGAGACCCTTCTTTGGTCGCAGAGAGGCTCTGTGTTCACTTTGATTTTGTCTCTTCTGCCAGCCTTACCTTCTCTTGGTCTCACTGGCTCCATCCTCGAGTGTCCTCTTTCCCATTTCCTTCCCTTTTGCTCTGTCCTCTGAACAATGGGGACTGTCCCCTCTGGCTCTCCCAGCATCCAGGTTGGTCTCCTCCAAACCCTTCTCTGCCCAGCAGCAGAGGGATCCTTGGCACATGCCACTCGCATCTTGCCCTCAGCTGCTTAAAGCCACTGGGCGGCCTCCCTGCAGCCCTCATCATAGAGGCCCACACCAGCAGCAGAATCAGTCTCAGCTCTTCAATGTCCCCTCAGCCTTCTGCACACAAAAGTCACCAGAGCTAACACTGCTCCTCAGATGGACACAGCCCATCCTCTGTATTCTTTCACGCATCTCCTCTGTGTTCAAAGCCTTCCTTTTCCTTAGGATCAAGCCTGGACTCTGGAACTCCGTCACTTTCTTCCCTGGGCACTGCTGCTTGGTGCACTTACAAGGGTATGGCTTTCATGGGGCTGCCATAACAAAGGGCCAAGAACTGGGGTCGGGGGAGGGCGGGCTAACAGCAATGGAAATGCATTCTTTCCCTGTTCTGGAGGGAGAAGTCTGAGATCAGGTGTGGGCGGACTTGGTTCCCTCCAGAGGCCTTGAGGGAGAATCTGTCTCAGGCCAATCTGCCAGCTTGTAGCCGTGTCATTTCAATCCCTCCATGTGGCTTCTCGTCTGTGTCTGTCTTCTCTTCTGTGAACTCAGTCATTGGATTTAGGGTCCACCTTCATCTGGAATGATCACATACTGAGATCATTCCTGTCATCACCATTGTAAAGGCTCTTTCATCCAAATAAGCTCACGTTCCCAGGTTCCATGTGCATATGTCCTTTTTTGGGGGGAGGGCCACCAATCAGCTCTCTACAACAGGTGTGTGTTTTCGTTCTCAAAAAATTTATTTATTTACATTTATTTTTGGCTCTGCTGGGTCTTTGTTGCTGTGAAGACTATCGGCTACCGTCTGGTTGGGCTGATGCTGGTTTCTCATTGTGACGGCTTCTCTTGTTGCAGAGCGCAGGCTCTAGGGCACAGGGGCTTCAGTCGTTGTGTCATGTGGCCTCAGTAGTTGTGGCTCCTGGGCTCCAGAGCACAGACTCAGCATGGCTTATTATTGTGGCGCATGGGCTTAGCTGCTCTGCGCTATGTGGGATCTTCCCAGATCAAGGATGGAACCCCTGTCGCCTGCTTGGCTGGCAGGTTCTTTACCACTGAGCCACTAAGGAAGCCCTCTTTTCCTTTTTTTAAAATTTTTTTTTTTAATTTTATTTTATTTTTAAACTTTACATAATTGTATTAGTTTTGCCAAATATCAAAATGAATCCATCACAGGTATACATGTATTCCCCATCCTGAACCCTTCTCCCTCCTCCCTCCCCATACCATCTCTCTGGGTCGTCCCAGTGCACTAGCCCCAAGCATCCAGTATCGTGCATCGAACCTGGACTGGCATCTCGTTTCATACATGATATTTTACATGTTTCAATGCCATTCTCCCAAATCTTCCCACCCTCTCCCTCTCCCACAGAGTCCATAAGACTGTTTGAATTGGTTATCATCTTGTTTCTGTTTTATGCTTTTTTTGGCCCCAAGTCATGTGGGATGTTAGTTCCTCAACCAGGGATTCAATCCACACCCCCTGCATTGGAAACATAAAGTCTTAACAACTGGACCACCAGGGAAGTCCCCAGGTATCTGTTTTCCATTGCCCCATAACAGATGACTAAAAACTTCGCAGCTTAAAATAGCACACGTTTGTTATCTCCCGGTCACTGGGTTTCCCTGGTGGCTCAGATGGTAAAGAGTCTGCCTGCAGTGCAGGAGACCTGGGTTCGATCCCTGGGTCAGGAAGATCCCCTGGAAGGGAATGGCAACCCAATCCAGTATTCTTTCCTGGAAAATCCTATGGAAAGAGGAGCTTGGCATGCTGCAGTCTATGGGATTGCAAAGAGTCAGACATGACTGAGCAACTTTACTCAATCCCTGGGTTAGGTATTTGGACTTGGCTTGTCCTCTGCTCAGGATCCTGCCAGGCTGTGATCAAGGGGCTGGCTGGAGGTGCGAGGGTCAATGCTCCTGAAAGCAGCCCTCAGGTAATGACAGTTGGGAGCTGGAGAATAAATACCTCAGCTGTCTTGCATCTCAGGCTTGCGATCCCCTTGCCCACAGTGCTGACATCCTTCCTTCCTTGCCTCACTTCCCCATTCTCCCAGTGGTCTTCCTGGGATGACTTCCTAAATAAACCACTTTCACTTAAATCCTCATTTTAGGGTCTGCTCTGGGAAGTCCAGTCTAAGATATGAGCTATGTGGCTGTGTGGGAGAAGAGTGTTCCAGGCAGAGGAAACAGTGCAAAGGCCATGTGGTAAGAATAGAAAGGAGGCTAGTAAGGCCAGAATGGAGTGAACATGGGGGAGAATGGTAGGAAGATAAAGCTAAAAGTACAACTGGGAGTGTGTGGTGTCACAGAAGCCAAGAGAATAGTGCTTCCAGGAGGGAAAGTTTCCACCAGTGTTGAATTCTGCTGAGAGACTGACTGAAATGAGGACATAAATGTGTCTATCGGATTTTATACCTTGGAGGCCATTAATGACCTGGACAAGAGTTGGGGATGGAAGCCAAAAGTGAATAGTTTAGAAAGGGAGTACTGAACGCCCAGCCAGCATCATCTGTGACGTACAGCTGGGATAAGCATCACCTGCAAGCGGGGAGATACCCTCCTGAGCTAAGAGACTAACAAAGCAACTGCCAGACCAGGCAAGCATCAGCCACGCTCGGAACTCCTGTGGAGATGATTCCCTCTAAGGATGAACTCCCAGACTGAAACCATAAACCACACCAAGAAGCTCAAAGCCCTGCCAGAGAGTCCTCCATCATGTCAAAGAGATAAAGGAAGAAATAGCACCCTTAAGACAAGATCAGGATGTCATAAAACAAAGGCAGGAAGACAGAAGAAAGACTAAGGTAAGAGCTTAGAAATTTAAAATGGCTACTGGAAGAAAATCTCATTTGTCAAGTAGTGGAGCAGACAGAGTTGAAGAGAACTGTTGTTTTGGGATAAGTTTGTTGGGGCTGCTGGAACGGAGTACCACAAACTGGGTAGTTTTAAGCCACAGAAACATATTGTCTCCCAGTCATGGAGGCTGGAAGTCTACGATCCAGGTGTGGGCAGGGTCGGTTCCTCCTTGATGGCCGTGAGGGAGGGTTTGTTACAGGCCTCTCTTCTGGGATTGGAGAGGCCGTCTGTGCTCTGTGTCTTCATGTTGTCTTTCCTCCGTGTGTGTTTGCATCTCCAAGTGTCCCCTTTTATAAATGTGCCTGTCATATTATATTAGGGCTATCCCAAGGACCTTATTTTAACTGGATTACCTCTGTAAAGCCCCTGTCTCCAAATAGGGTTACCTTCTGAGGTATTGAGCACTAGGACTTCAACATAGGAATTTTGAGGCAGGGGCCACTTCAGTCCCTAAGAGAGAAATATTAATATAACAAGAAACTTCTTGCCCCTAAAGCATAGCACAGGGAGACAATGAGGCATGGATGATAATCAGTCAAGGCCCTCCAAAATTAAATAGGATATCCAATTAGAAAGACCAGTGAATATGAGAGATCAAATATTCTAGGAGCCAATGGTTAAAATTTTTCCAGATTTGAATCAAGATACAAGTCCTCAAATTTCAACAGCTTACCAACAGTCAAGTAAGGTTTAAGAAAAAAGAAAACACATCCTCAACCACTCTACACTGTTGTGGAAGTGTAGACTATCAAAGGTAAAGATAAAATCCTAAAATTCACTCAAGAGAAAAGACAAGAGTTATGCTTAAGTGGAAAAAGGAAAGTGCAAAGAGAATATAGAGTATGGTGTCTTTTGTATAATAAGGAAGGGGAAATAAGGAAATATATATACATCTGCTAATCATTACAAAAAGAAACAAGGAAAGGATAATACAGAAAACAAAGAAGTTGGTTATCTATAAGGAAATGGAGCAGAAGAGGTGTGTGAGGAAGGTGTAGATATATTTTTCTGAATATGCCTTTTTGATCACTTTTCACTTTTATGATCATGCTAATGTTCTTCGTATTCAGAAAACAAAATCAATAAGGATAAGAAGGAGGGAAAAACCCTAGAACTGAAAACAAATGAACCTGATTGGATGTCAGCTGAATACCATAACCACAATGAGGAGGAAATAAAACACTAAGTAATTCATAAACACTATTTTTAAAAATTATTTTAAGCTTATTTGACTATTTACCTTCACTCTTGGGAAAGGTTGGAGAACCAAGGGGAACTGCCTAGAGGCCCAAGCTCCTACAGGTTTGTTTATGGTGCTGGGAAGTATGAAGGAACTTTGCTATATTATAGGCTGGGGCAAATGACTGAATGTGTCATTGTTGGGAGTCATGGTTCTCACTGTGGAAGAAGAGAGGTACATCCCAGTGCACCAGCCCCAAGCATCCTGTATCATGCATCGAACTTGGACTGGCGATTCGTTTCACATATGATAATATACATGGATGGGGAGGGAGGTGGGAGGGGGTTCAGGATGGGGAACACATGTACACCCATGGCGGATTCATGTCAATGTATGGCAAAACCAATACAATATTGTAAAGTAATTAGCCTCCAATTAAAATAAATAAATTTATATTAAAAAAAGAAGAGAGGTACAGATAAGGAATAGAGGAAGAAAAATAAGAAGCCGGGGAGTGGAATCAATGTAGAATGAAGGTATAGATGTGTACGCATGCACATGTGCACATGTATCTGTATGCTGTTGTTGTTCAGTAGCTCAGTTGTGTCTGACTCTTTGTGACCTCATGGACTGCAGGAAGCCAGGCTTCCCTGTCCTTCACTGTCTCCAGGAATTTTGCTCAAACTCATGTCTATTGAGTCGATGATGCCAGTCAACCATCTCATCCTCTGTTGTCCCCTTCTCCTCTTGCCCTCAATCTTTCCCAGCATCACGGTCTTTTCCAATGAGTCAGCTCTTTGCATCAGGTGGCCAAAGTATTGGAGCTTCAGCTTTGGCATCAGTCCTTCCAGTGGATATTCAGGGCTTATTTCCTTTTGGATTGACTGGTTTGATCTCCTTGCTGTCCAAGGGACTCTCAAAAGTCTTCTCCACCTACCTCTTAGAGTAATGGAAATAAAAACAAAAGTAAACAAGTGGGACCTAATTAAACTTAAAAGCTTTTACACAGCCAAAGAAAGTATAAACAAGGTGAAAAGACAACCCTCAGAATGGGAGAGAATAATACCAAATGAAACAACTGACAAAGGATTAATTTCCAAAATATACAAGCAGCTCATACAAATTAATACCAGAAAAACAAACAACCCAGTCAAAAAGTGGGCAAAAGACAAAAACAGACATTTATCCAAAGAAGACATACAGATGACTAATAAACACACGAGAAAATGCTCAACATAGCTCATTATTAGAGAAATGCAAATCAAAACTACAATGAGGTATCACCTCACACTAGTCAAAATGGCCATCATCAATAAGTCTACAACAATAAATGCTTAAGGTGGTATGGAGAAAAAGGAACCCTCTAGCACTGTTGGTGGGAATGTAAATTGATACAGCCACTATGGAAGACGGCATGGAGATTCCTTAAAAAACTAGGAATAAGAGCATCATATGACCCACCAATCCCACTTCCAGGCATTTATCCTAAGGAAACTGAAATTACAAAAGACACATGTACCTCATTGTTCATTGCAGCACTAGTTACAATACCTAGAACATGAAAGCAACCTAGGTGTCCATTGACAGATGAATGGATAAAGAAGATGTGGTACATACATACAATGGAATATTATTTGGCCATGAAAAGGAATGCATCTGAGTCACTTTTAATGAGGAGGATGAACCTAGAGCCTATTATACAGAGTGAAGTAAGAAAGAAAGAGAAAAACAAATATCATATACTAATGCATATACATGGAATCTAGAAAGATGATACTGATGAAATTATTTTCAGGGCAGCAATGGAGACACAAACATAGAGAACAGACTTATGGACATGGGTGTTGGGGGGGATGGGGAGGAAAAAGAGGGTGGGATGTATGGAGGCAGTAACATAGAAACTTACATTATCATATGTAAAATAGATAGCCAATGGGAATTTTCTGTATGACTCAGGGAACTCAAACTGGGGCTCTGTAACAACCTAGAGGGGTGGAATGGGCAGGGAGGTGGGAGGGAAGTTCAAGAGGGAGGGGGCATATGTATACCTATAGCTGATTCATGTTGATGTTTGGCAGAAACCAACCTGACATTGTAAAGCAATTATCCTTCAATCAAAAATAAATGAATTTTTTTAAAGAGTCTTCTCCAGCACAATTCAAATGCATCAATTCTTTGGCACTCAGACTTATTTCAGTTCAGTTCAGTTCAGTTCAGTCACTCAGTCGTGTCTGACTCTTTGTGACCCCATGAATCGCAGCACGCCAGGCCTCCCTGTCCATCACCAACTCCCGGAGTTCACTCAGACTCACATCCATTGAGTCAGTGATGCCATCCAGCCATCTCATCCTCTGTCGTCCCCTTCTACTCCTGCCCCCAATCCCTCCCAGCATCAGAGTCTTTTCTAATACTCTCACATCCATATATGACTAGTGGAAAAATTATAGCTTTGACTATACAGACTTTTGTTGGCAAAGTGATATCTCTGTTTTTTAATATGCTTTCTAGGTGTGTCATAGCTTTTCTTCCAAGGAGCCAGAGTCTTTTAATTTTGTGGCTGCAGTCACTGCAGTGATTTTGGAGCCCAAGAAAATAAAATCTGTCACTGGAACCACTTTCTCCCCTTCTATTTGCCATGAAGTGATGAGACTGGTTGCCATGATCTGTTTTTTGAATGTTGAGTTTTAGGCCAGCTTTTTCACTTGTAAATGTATCAGATCAGATCGGTCGCTCAGTCGTGTCCAACTCTTTGCGACCCCATGAATCGCAGCACGCCAGGCTTCCCTGTCCATCACCAACTCCCGGAGTTCACTGAGACTCACATTCATCGAGTCAGTGATGCCATCCAGTCATCTCATCCTCTGTAGTCCCCTTCTCCTCCTGCCCCCAATCCCTCCCAGCATCAGAGTCTTTTCCAATGAGTCAACTCTTCGCATGAGGTGGCCAAAGTACTGGAGTTTCAGCTTTAGCATCATTCCTTCCAAAGAAATCCCAGGGCTGATCTCCTTTAGAATGGACTGGTTGGATCTTCTTGCAGTCCAAGGGACTCTCAAAAGTCTTCTCCAACACCACAGTCTGTGTGTATACTAATAGATACACACATATATTTCTTAGCTCCTTTCAGTGAAAAAAGCCCAGTAGCAACTAACATACTCAACACTCAGATCTTGGTCTCTAATACCATTCCTCACTAAAAGAAACTAGGGCTCCTTGAAGAAATAGTTGATATCAGAATTGGGGTAGGAAGTAAAGAAGTGCTCAAATAAGTAAGGAGGGTAATAAATCATAAGCCACTGCAAGATGGAAACCTGTGAGTCCAAACCCATAATACAGAGATAAATAGATGAATAAACAAATGAGGGAGAAGATACAACTCTTGATTTTAGTAGAAAAAATAGAGAGGATGACAATGATAAAGTAAATGGGGCAAAATATTAAGAGTAGGTTAATCTGGTTAAAATGTGTATGGGTTGTTTTTATTCTAATCTGGATATTTTTCAGTAAGTTTGAAATGATTTCCAAATAAAAATAGAAAACATTTAATTTATAATAGCATCAAGATTATAAAATATTTTGATGTAGCAAAGGTGATGGATTGTCACATGCAATTTAAGTATGTACTTTTAAAAGATGGACTCTTTAATAACATAACTAAAATACCATTATCACACTACAAATCAACAGCAATTGTTTACTACTGTCAAATATCCAGGTCTGTGTTCAAATTCTCCATTTTCACATTTTTTTCTTTATAGGTAGTTTGTTTAAATTAGGAACCAGTTGAGGTCCATAGTGGAATGATGTATTTTCAAGTGTCTTTAAATCTATAGGTTCTTCCTTTATCTTTTTTTAATCTTGGAATTTATTTGCTGAGAAAATTGTGTTGTTTGTACTGTAGAGTTCCCACAGTCTGTATGTTGATGATTGCATCCCTGTGGGGCAGTTTAACAAGTTCCTCTGAGCTTATTACTTTCTGTAAATTATGAGTTGAATCTAGAAGGCTGACCAAATTTGGATTCAAATTTTTTTAGCAAGAGCAATTCATACGTGGAGCTGGGAGACTTTAACAGCCCTCTCCCAGTAATTGACAGATCAAGCAGACAAAATTATCAGTAAGGATATGGGTTTGAAACAATGACAGCTTTGTCTAGTGAACATGTATAGAACACTGCACCCAACATCATACTGCACATTCTTTTGCACACATAAGGGAACTTTACAAAAACTGACCACATACTGGAACTAAAGCAAGTCTTAACATGTTTCAGAAGATCAAAATTATTCATAGCATGATCTATGAAAACTAAGCCAGAAGCCCATGAGCAGAAAAGAACAGAACAGCAGCTCCTGACATTTGCAAGCTGGCCTGGCTCTCATTTTACTGGTTGTAAACTCTCTCACAGAATACCAATCTCAGACAAGGTTAATTTGGGACCATGATAAAATGAGATGAAGCAAACCCATTTCATGATTTTTTCCTAAGCTCAGATAAAATCGAGGTCAATATGCAACCTGCAGATACCAAACACCCCCTCTTACTTGACTTTCCCAATCAAAACTTTCACCTTGCTATATTGATCTTACTATAGAGAAGATTTATTGACATCTTCAGTCATAGAATTGTCCTTGCTTTCTGATTGCATCTAAAGCAAACCTTCGATTCCTTGGACTCTCCCCAAAATCACTCTGCTAAAAGCCCAAATGTTACAATAGGTTCTTTCTTTCTTTTAAATTTTATTTATTTATTTTTGTTTGTGCTGGGTCTTCGTTACCACAGGCAGGCTTCCTCTGGTTGTGGTGAGTGGGGGCTACTCCCTAGTTGCAGTGCACAGGCTTGTCATTGCAGTGGCTACTCTTGTGGAGCACAGGTTCTCAGCACACCAGATTCAGAAGTTGTGGTTTATGAGTTTAGGTGCCCATGGCACGTGGAATCTTCCTGGACCAGGAATCAAACCCTTGTCATCTGCATTGGTGGGCGAATTCTTAACCACTGGACCATGAGGGAAGTCCTAAGTTCTTTCTATCACTCTTATTTTCAGACCCCCCACAGTTCCCCATGGCATGCACTTCCCTCACTGCCAAGAGTAATAGGCTCATCTTGCTCACCTACAGATGTGTTCCTGGGTGTGTTGACACTCATAACAAAAAGATCACTAGGAAAACCCCCACGTGTTTAGAAATGAAGAAACATACATTTAAATACCCAGGGTTCCATGACAAAAACATGATGGACATTACATAATGTTTCATTGAATGGTTAAAAAAATACTACACATTTGAGTCAAGTCAGTGGCTCAACAGGAAACAGATGGCACATGCAAGCTAAGTAATTTGTGGAGAGTTAAATAAAAAGTTTGTTGGCTCAGATGGTAAAGTGTCTGCCTGCCAGGCAGGAGACCCTGGTTTGATCCCTGGATTGGGAAGATCCCCTGGAGAAGGAAATGGCAACCCACTCCAGTACCCTTGCCTGGAAAATCCCATGGACAGAGGAGCCTGGTAGGCTACAGTCCATGGTGTTGCAAAGAGTCAGACACGACTGAGAGACTTCACTTTCTTTCTTTTTGCTTTAAATAAAAAGTATGTTCATTTTTTTTTTTTCCCCTCAGTATACCACATGGCATGCGGGATCTTAGTTCTGCAACCAGGTGTCAAACCCATGCCCCCTGCAGTGGAAGCATGGAGTTTTAACCCCTGGACCACCAGGGAAGTCCCTGAAAGTATGTCCACTTCATTTAAAGGGCAGGAAAGGCATGTAAAACATATGATTTACACCCTTCTCTGTCATTGATGTTGTACATCACAATTTGAAAGGGTAAGACATTACAAAGCAGAATTGAAATGATGACTATTTGCAGAGGATGCATGTGCGTGTGTGCATGCTAAGTTGCTCAGTCATGTCTGACTCTTTGAGACGCAATGGAGCATAGCCTGCTAGGCTCCTCTGTCCGTGGGATTCTCCAGGCAAGAATACTGGAGTGGGTTGCCATTTCCTTCTCCAGGGGATCTTCCCAACCCAGGAATTGAACCCACGTCTCTTAGGTCTCCTGCATTGGCAGATGGTTTTTTTTTTTTTTTTACCTCTAGCACCACCTGGGAAGCCCATTTGCAGGGGACATGGATGTGAGAGTTGGACTGTGAAGAAAGCTGAGTGCCGAAGAATGGATGCTTTTGAATTGTGGTGTTGGAGAAGACTCTTGAGAGTCCCTTGGACTGCAAGAAGATCCAACCAGTCCATTCTAAAGGAGATCAGTCCTGGGTGTTCATTGGAAGGACTGATGCTGAAGCTGAAACTCCAGTACTTTGGCCACCTCATGTGAAGAGTTGACTCACTGGAAAAGACTCTGATGCTGGGAGGGATTGGGGGCAGGAGGAGAAGGGGACCACAGAGGATGAAATGGCTGGATGGCATGACCGACTCGATGGACATGAGTTTGAGTGAACTCCGGGGGTTGGTGATGGACAGGGAGGCCTGGTGTGCTGCAGTTCATGGGGTTGTAAAGAGTTGGATATGACTGAGCGACTGAACTGAACTGAACTGATGCCTTGATATATGGAAAATCCAAGAGAATCTAATTTAAAAATATTACAGGGAGTTAAGGAGAATGCAGCAAGTTGGCTGGGTACAAAATTATTTAGACAAGTGACAAACTAGAAGATGTAATGAAAGAAAAAATTCCATTCAACAAAAAAGATAAAATATCTAGAAATAAACTAAGCAAGAAATATGCAAGACCTCTGTAAAGAAACTTTAAAATGTTGCTTTGGGACATAAAAAAATCTGAACAAATGTAAAGGTCTGCCATGTTCTCAGACAGGAAAATTTAACTTCATAAAGATACAAAATCTCCCTACATTAATCTATAAGTTAAATATCATCTAAAAATACAATGATAGCAATGATAGAATTTGTTGGAACTTGACAAGGTGATTCTCATATATTATTATGGAAAACTAAAAAAGTGAAAATAGCCACAAATATTCTTAAAGGAAGACTAATGAGAGGAGGGCTCCCCAGGTGGCGCTAGTGGTAAAGAATCCACCTGCCAATGCAGGAGATGTAAGAGACGCGAGTTTGATTCCTGTGTCGGGAAGATCCCCTGGAGGATGACATGGCAACCCACTCCAGTATTCTTGTCCAGAATCCCATGGAGGAGCCTGGCGAGCTACCTTCCATGGGGTCGCAAAGAGTGGACACAACTGAGCATCTGAGCACACACAAATGAGAGGAGTACCAGTTTCATGAGATTTTAAAACATAATAAATGTATAGTAATTTTTAGAAGTATGGTAATGGTGTATGATAGAGTGACAGAATAGAAAAAAAGGAAAGTCTAAAATATACCAAAATACAAAGAAGAATTTAGTATATGCTAAAAATAGTTCAGGGGAAAATGAGTTACTCAATAAATGGTGTTGGGACACCTAGGTGGCCATCTGGGAAAAAATATAAAGGTGAATCCCTACTTCACAATATTTGTTGTTGCTGTTCAGTTGCTAAGTCACGTGCAACTCTTTGTGACCCCATGGACTGCAGGAAGCCAGGTTCCTTTGTCCTTCACTATCTCTGGGAGTTTGCTCAAACTCATCTCCATTGAGTCAGTGATGCCATCCAACCATCTCATCCTCTGTCTCCCCTTCTCTTCCTGCCCTCAATATTTCCCAGCATCACGGTCTTTTCCAATATGTCAGCTCTTTGCATCAGGTGGCCAAAGTATTGGAGCTTCAGCTTCAGCATCAGTTTTTCCAATGAATATTCAGAGTTGGTTTCTTTTAGGATTGACTGGTTTAATCTCCTTTCTGTCCAAGGAACTCTTAAGAGTCTTCTCCAGCACCACAGTTTGAAAGCATCAATTCTTCAGCACTCAGCCTTATTTATAGTCCGACTCTCACATCTGTACATGAATACTAGAAAAACCATAACTTTGACTATAAGGACCTTTCTCAGTAAAGCAATGTCTCTGTTATTTAATACGCTGTCTAGATTTGTCATAGCTTTCCTTCCAAGGAGCAAGCGTCTTTTAATTTCATGACTGCAATCACCATCCACAGTGATTTTGGAACCCAAGATAAGAAAATCTGTCACTGCTTCCACTTTCTCCCCTTCTATTTGCCCTGAGGTGATGGGACCGTATGCCATGATCTTCATTTTTTGAATGTTGAGTTTTAAGCCAGCTTTTTCACTCTCCTCAAGAGGCTCTCTAGTTCCTCTTCACTTTCTGCCATAAGGGTGGTGTTATCTGCATAACTGAAGTTATTGATATTTCTCCTGGCCATCTTGATTCCAGCTTGTGTTTCATCCAGTCCAGTGTTTCTCATGATGTACTCTGCATAGAAGTTAAATAATCAGGGTGACAATACACAGCCTTGACGTACTCCTTTGCCAATTTTGAACCAATCTGTTGTTTCATGTCTCGTTCTGTTGCTTCTTGTCCTGCATACAGGCATATACAATATAAAGCAAACTAAATTTCAGATGGATCAGATTTAAAGATTAAAAAAGCAAAACCATGAAACTACTAGAAGAAACCATGGTAGATTTAAAATATAATGTTAGAGGAGGAAAGAACTGTTAAAGTATGACTTAGACCTGAGAAGCCAGAAAAGAAAAGAAGATAAGAGATGAGATTAGCTTTTGCATTAAACAATGCATACAAAATAGGGAGAAAAATGGCAATAACTCAATAGAAAAATGGGCAAAAACTATGAATACAGCTTATATGAAAGAAATACAAATGACTTCTAAATAAGAAAAATTAAAATGACAGTGAGCTACCTTTCTCCACTTACCAGTTTGGCAGCAGTAGAAAATTGCCAGCATACCTCGTTGGCTTTCTCTTGTATGGCCAATGGGAGTTGGGGCTGGCACAATTTCTATGCAGGTACTCTGGTGACATTTCTCAAAATTGCAAATTCATATACCTTTTGCCCAAGCAATTCCACATCTAGGCGTTCATTCTACACGTACATTTGCATATGTGTGAAATGAGAAAGGAATACTAGACATTAAAGAGACATGAAGAAAATGAAGACACTAGGTACTCATATGGAACCATCTCCAGCATATATGGTTAACTTCAAAAAGGAAGGCAAAGAAGAGTGTGGCTAGTGTGCTGCATTGGTGTAAAACAAGAATATGTATGTATGTGTGCACATGTACATTCATAGAGTATTGATGGATAACTGTTGAAGCTGGATGATGGGTACATGCCATACTATTTGCTGTTTTGTGTATGCCTGAAAATTTCTATAATAAAAGTAAAAAAAAATACACCTAGGATAATGGGATAAAATGAATATCTCTAGAAGGATACACGAGAAACTAATAACACTGGTTGCCTCCATAGGCACTGGAACATAGGAACTGTGTTTGATGGAGTAACAGACACACAAAAACAGGTGGTTAAACACACCGAGTTTATTTTTCTCATGTATTGAGATGTTTGGAAGTGGGCAGTTGCTAGCTTTGGTTAGTTGCTGAAGGATACCAAGAGAGGTTTTTATTACTTTCTTGGCATTTTCGTTACTGTGCCAAGATTGCAGCTGAAGCTCTGGCCATCAAATATGTGTTCCAGGTTGGGAGAAAGAGACCAATATGTCTTATGAACACAAACAGAAAGATACTAAGCCATATCCTTTATCATGCTCAAATAGGGTTTTTCCCAAGAAATGCAAAGATAAATGAATATTGACAGGGTTATGGATTGCAGTGGGGATGTAACCTGGTCTGGAGGAAAGAGAATAAACAAGATTCAAGGACCTAAGGTCCCTGAGAGACTTGTGGGGCAGAGCTGCCCCATCAACCTGGACCCCTCAGCTCAGACTTCAATGAACAAAGAAAAATCTTTGCTCTTCCATAAACCACCACATTATTGCTGGTCTCTTTGTTGAAGGTGTCTAGAGATGCCCTACATGACAGCATCCGTCCTGGGTGATGGGGCAAGGCTGCCCATGCAGCATTAGTTTCTAAACCCCTGCTAGGCACCTGTATGTGCACTAAGGACCAGGAAAAAAAGTGGTAGTCGCTCAGTCATGTCCGATTCTTTGAGACTCCACGGACTGTAGCCCACCAGGCTCCTCTGTCCATGGAATTCTCCAGGCAAGAATACTGGAGTGAGTTGCCATTTCCTTCTGCAGGGGATCTTCCAGACCCAGGGATTAAACCCAGGTCTCCCACGTTGCAGGCAGATTCTTTACCATTTAACTGTGCTATATCCATGCTGTGAAATGCTCAGCTGTTGTTAAAACCTTTCCCAGAGATGCTTAGTTATATGAAGAGAGAAAGTTGCAGAATAATCATATAGTATGAGAAACTCTCCCATACATATATAGGTACCTTTATGCATGCAGATGTGCAGAAAATGTCAGGAAGAATACTTTGGGGCCTAGAGAGGGGCTAAAAGTATGTCTGTTTTATCCCTACTTAATATTTTATAATGAGATTATATCCATCTTTTGATTGTGTCATTAAAAATAAATTTAACAGAATATTAAGCAGAGAATGTTTGTACATTAAAAAATTATGGTAAAACAGAATAATAATGTCATCCAGTGGTTTGGTATACCAGTACAGCATTCATTGCATTGAGTAAAAGAACTTTAAGAATGAAATTTAGTATTCCGTTTGATTTATTTGATTTGTTTGTATTTCCGTTGTTTGATTCCGTTTAGGTCATAAATGTTTTCAGAAAAAGTCCTATGGGGAATTTTCATTTTGTAAAATTTTCCAGAAGGAAAATCTCCAAAGTTGTATACAACCGGGTTTGATAAATCATCTCTGATTCTGAAATAATAAAGAATGTGAATGTACGAAATAAAGAATCGAGTTTAGAGAAAAACGAGGCTCTCAAGACAAACCAGACTTTAAAAAAATGCTTAAACTGCTAAAGAAAATTTAAAGGAAATCTTGTCACATGAAGTGCTATAGAGGCCGAAGGTTCTCAGTGATTAAAGACAATGGGTTTTTGAGATTTGACCAGACTGTTAATCCTAAATACAAATTTTCTTTTGGAGAACATGCTACTGAAATCTTTCTCAAATTCTTGCAAGCATTAGAGGTCATGCCGAGGCCAGTGTAGAGCAGGCAAATGCGCAGCACAGGAACCCAGTGAATCAGTCACAGGCAACTGAGACACATGATTCCTGAAAGTTGGAGGATGAAAGCGGATCACAAAATTGTAATAATAGTTACACTTGGAGAAAATTTCAGAATGACTGAATCTCAGAAGTTCATTCCCTGACGGTGAGATATGGGGTTTGGACTTGGCCATCTTCTGTGCCCTTCTGTCAGGCTTGGTGTTGTGAGACTTTTTGAAGTTCAAGGTCAAGAGTCCCCACCCCACACAATTCAGCATATCCCATTCAGATTTCCTGAGTGTAGGTGGCTCCTGGTCTATGTTGGGACGGTGGAGGCTTCTGAGTCAAGGCTAAGGCTGCCTGTGTTCCCATCCCCTAGGCCCTGCCACTTACCCGCCATTTCCCACTGGACTTTGAAGTGGCTGTTCTGGAACATTCAGAGGCCTGGGATGAAGCCAAGCCTGAGCAGGTTTCATGGCCCCTGACATGGCTGGGGTCTGGACCTCACCCTCCTGCCCTCACCCCTACCCGGCTAGCCGGGGTCCTCCCTGCCACCCCCGCCCTACTTTCGGAGAGTTCTGGGCTGCACCTCCCTGTGTCTCCCAGTCTGTAAAATCAGCCCCTAGCTCGGAAGGTGGGTGCGGGCCCGGGGATGGGGGATGAGGGTCGCCCTGTGCCCCAGCCCCACAGGACTGGTCTGGCAGCCAGCGTCAGCCTCCTGCCCCCACCTGCACATGCCACAGAATCCTCTGAGTGCGCCAGTCCCCCAGCTCCATGGAGATGCCCACCAGCTCCTCGTCTGCCTCCCGGAGCTGCTCCACCAGGTTGAGCAGCGTCATGGACACCACCATGGACTCCCAGGCTAGGCTGAGCCAGGGTGGTCATTGGGATGTAAAATTAACAGGACCAGAGGATGGAGGGAGGGGGATTCGTTTGTTAATCTTATACACAGTGTTTGGCTCTGTAGTTTTTTTTTTTTTTTTTAAGTGAAGTGTAACCAGATTCCATTAAACTGCCCAAATCCCAGGAGCCCAGCTTGGTGAACACAGGTCCCACTTGCAGTGACGTTTTGGTTATACATCTGGCTTTCTCTGGTGCTCTGCCCCTGGGGACAGGAATTGCATCATCTCTTTTGGAGCTTGGCAAACAGAAGGTGCTCAATAAGTGCTTATTGAATGAAGCTCAGAAAAAGGGTGAGGGGTGAGGGAGTACAGGGTTTTTGTCCACTGTCCTGTCTGAAAACTTTGGGGGCCGTTTTTTATTATATATTTTAAAACATCTGAATTAAAGCAATAAATATGTGCTCAGTGGTTACAAGGTCAAACAGCTCACCAGTGGGTAAATCAGACTCACAAATGCACAAACCCAAGCAAAGCCCAAGTCCCCTCACATCCATTAATGGTGGGCAGGGCACTCTTGCCCACATGCATCTCTCCTTTCTCCCATCACCAGTGTGATGGCTTCTGCCCAGTCCTGCTAGGCCACTTCAGACTCATATCAATGATGCCCTTCAATGTGAAGTTACTGGCAGCCCAGCCGTCTCTTTTGAATGAAATGCGTTTTTAGCACAGAGCTCTGATCACGACCTGGGCCAGCAGGGTTGGTACACAGCAGATGCTCAGCTCAGCCTCTCTTGGAAGAACTGGGGAGAGTGGATCTTGAAAAAGCTCTGGAAGCATCAGGCTAGTGGGCTAGGAGACTAGGAGACTCTTGGGACTAGTCTGCATTTTAGCAGAAGCACTCCCTTTCTACTTACACACTTGCTATTGACTGAAGGTCTGTGTCTCTTCCAAATTCATACACTGAAATCCTAACCCTCAATGAGATGGGATCAATAGGTGGGGTCTTCTAGGCCAGGAAGGTCGGAGAAGGCAGTGGCACCCCACTCCAGTAAGCCTGCCTGGAAAATCCCATGGACAGAGGAGCCTGGTCGGCTGCAGTCCATGGAATCGCTGAGGGTCGGACACGACTGAGCGACTTCACTTTCACTTTTCACTTTCACACACTGGAGAAGGAAATGGCAGCCCACTCCAGTGTTCTTGCCTGGAGAATCCCAGGGATGGGGGAGCCTGGTGGGCTGCCGTCTATGGGGTCACACAGAGTCGGACACGACTGAAGTGACTTAGCAGCAGCAGCAGCAGGCCAGGAAGGTGGAGTCCCCATGAATGGAATTAGTGACCTTATAAAAGAGACCCCAGAAAGCTCCCCCACTGTTTTCAACATGGGAGGACACAGCCACATATGCATGAGGAAGCAGGTCCTCACTGGATACTAGCTCCGCCAGCCATAATTTGGACTTCCCATGCTCTGGGAACTGTGAGCAATCAACGTCTGTTGAGAAGCCACCTAGTTCATGGTATTTTTATGAAAGCAGCCTGAATGGACTAAGACAATGCCAGTGGCCCCTCTCAGGTGGTATGTGAGCTGGGCAGAAGTAGACTGGGACAGAGGGCCGTGGGTGTGAGCCTCCTTAGCAATGAGGGAGGCTCGGATGCTGGCCCATGAGGTGGGGGTCTGGGGTCAATGAACTCTCAGGTAAGACTTCTGGGAGGACTCAGAGGAGGGTGGTGTTGAGAGAAGCTCCAGGGCTCCGGAAGGCAGAGGCACTAAGAGAGGAGCAGAGATGAACACTCTCCATCCCCTACTGGAGGCCCATAGGACACCAAGATAAAAGCCCCAGCTTGTCCCCTCTCCCCGGGCCCATTCTTAACAAGTGGACCTGTGGCCTTGACTTTTGCACAAGGCAGCTTGCCCGAACAGAGCTTGCACATGTATGAAGGGAAAAGAGGTGAAATTCTTGGTGGCAAGCACATCATGATACCAGCAAAGCAAGTGAGTGGTTCAAGCAGAGATGGCTGGGCTCTTGGTTGGGTGAGGCAGTATCATACCTGCTGCCTGGAAGTTGCATTTGGGTAGAGTAATTGACAGGACCTGGGGGAAAGAAGACATAGGCCTTGCCTGTGCACCTCCAGGGAGGCAAGGTTGGTAGGTGGAGTCATGCTCCTTTCCAAAATGCAGCTCTCTCCTATTGGGGCACATTGTGGCCTGGAAGGGGCCAACCCATGCACTTCTTGGAGCCCAGTTTTCACTTGGCCTTCCAGAATGGGGCAGCTGACTCCAAGGCTGAGCTCTGTTTGCATTTCAGAGGGTCAGGGAACCAGCAGCCTGTCCTCGTTGCCTGCCTTTTCTGAGGCAACAGACACTACAGACGGGGCCAGCCACTGACCACCAAGAAGACTGACCTCCCTGCTCCTGCTCCTATGCAGCCCACAGAGGCTGGACAATTCTTAAGTCTCAGAAGCCCCTTCTGTCACCCCACTTCTGATTCCTAGCTGGAGAAGCTAAGGGGAAAGCTGGTCTTCCACTTCCACCTGGAATTTAGACCCAGGGGAGAACCTCAGCTATGGTGAAGGGAGGCACCTGGCTGAATGACAGGCCCCTTCTGCCAAGGGACAGCTCGAACTTCCAGGAAGACCAACTCTCTGTCTCCAGGGAACCCCGCTTCTCCTCTAGGCATCCAGCAGGCAGTTGCAGGGCATGGGGCGAGGCAAGACAGGGGCTGGAAGTCCAGGATGTGGAGAAAAAATGGAAGAACTGATAAACCAAGCTTTGACGAAATAAGTCAAGGACAACCAATGCCATTTAACATATATTTATTGAAATCTACTCAATGCAAGGCACTGTGCTAGATCTGGAAGGGGAATCAGACAAGAAGGGCCACCCCTGTCTTCTAAGAGCTCACAATCTAACGGGTTGGGGAGGGCGGGGAGAGCAAAGCGCTAGTGCAAGGCTGATTATAGTAACTGCTGTAAAACAGACAAGTTAAGGAGACTGGGGAAGAATGAGAAAAAAGAGCCAACAACCAAAACATGAACTGGGGCAGGGCATAACGGTTCTCAGATCTGCAAGTAACACTGAAGGCCATGTTTGTTTAAAGAGACCATTTCTACTTTAGAAAATAACCACCCGAACAGATGCAATGAGAACTACACATTGTAAGTATATTAGTTATCCAGAAGTTATCAGTTTCCCAATATGACAGTTGGAAAGTAGCTGGAAGTAACTAGACACTTCCAAAATCAAGAATAGGGTGAGTAGTGACTTAACTCATTTCCTGGGGTAAACATGGGGTCAGGAAAGAACAATGCCCAGACAGAAAAATCATTGGTCAAACTCACTGAGACTGGGAGGCATAGATTTGTATCCATGTTAGCAAACAGAATACCACATTGAAAAGAGGTGTTTAGAACAGTCAGGTGGGGCTTGGTCTGGGGACAAGGCCTGGGTAGGACATGAGGAAAGCCAACCATGTGATTCTTCTCAGGAAGTGGACAAATGGGGAAATGCAATTGCTCTTGACAGACTGTAAAAAGCAGAGGCCTACTCAAGCTGGCTCAGGTCAAGGGGGTCTACGGCAGGGACACAAGTGGACCAGGGCAGTCGCCAGAGATCCCAGAAGGGAACTGCCAGGCTCCCTTGCAGTGCTGGGGTCAAGGCCTCTCTGAGGGTGCCCAGCAGGAGTCCATAGATCTTCAAGCTGGTGCTGCCCATCAGGGCAACTCCCCTAAATCCCAGGTGGCTCCCTCTTCCTTCCAGCACAAACTAGAAACTTCTCTGTTTTCTTATTTATACTTCACAGAGAACCCTAAAGATCTGGTCCATGTCTCCAGCTCTGTCGACCAATTACTGCCTGTGAGTCAAGTGTTCAGTTCTGGTTGAATGAACATGACCTTGACGGGGTGGAGGTCACATAACAGACAACAGGGCACAGCCCCGGGAATGCGGAATGCAACCCCACATGACAGAGATGCCCACCAGGACAGAGTGGGGCTCATTTTGGAAACTGGAGAGTGGGTATGACACAACTAATCCACACAGTTCATCTTATTAAGCAGCAGAAGTGGTAAACAGTTACTTTCTTCTGAAAATTTCAGCAAGTATTCAAAACTTTAATAAAAGTGATGGAAGGTTTTTTTTTTCAGAATATAAGAAAAGGACCCATTTTGAAGGACAGCTGGCATTCTACATAATCAACCTGCTCTCCATTTGCCTTGCAAAAGGAATACATGTGATTAGAAAGAAAAATGAAATGAGGTAGATACATAAATGCATAGACAAGCACACACGACAGCAAGTCTGATCACATTTTGCATCTGATGTAGCAGTAGACCTAGAGAGTCCAAGGAAATCCACCCCCTCCCCCAGGGACCCGAGGCAAACACTGAACTCGGTGCGACTACAGGACACACGTTAAAGCCACAGAGAGAGCATGGACTTCACCCGCAAACACAGTGACAGAAAAGATGTGTTCACTCCGGCGGACAGTCTGTTCAAGAGAAAATCATAGAACTGAGAATGGAACAAAGGAAAGGAGGGCATGACAAGGTGCCAAGGTGCCAAGGTGCCAGGTCCTGGCTGGGGACAAGTGGAGTGGTGTCGACGATACTAAGTTCTGAGTTAATACTGCATCTAGATCCTTCCTAAAACCCAGGCAAGACATGGCAGGCTACTTTCAGGTTGCAATGCCAGACTTGCCCCTATGGATGCCAACATTCGTTACCAAATGACAGTTGCAGCAAATACGTCATTAATAGCTTGAAAAGAGAAAACTGATGAGACAGGAAGTAGTGATTTCAGACATAGATTTACACCTACTGCAAGAACTGAGGCCCCCTAGCAGAAAGAATCGCTATGTAACAAGAGGTGTCAGCTTTTCTCCAGCCCCGGGGGTCAGGATGGAGATGTTGCAGAGAGCCACTGGTGTGACCTGGGGGAGCCATTCCAGAGTACCTCTGGCTAAGGTCACAAGGGTCACTGTGGGACCCTGCTTCCCAGCCCCGGTGGGCCTGTCAGAAGAGTGCCCTTCCTTGGCAGGCTCTCAAGCTCCCCCTCTACCCCAGGCACAGCTGCTGAGAAGTCACGCTACAGGGGCCAGGTTCTTGGCTAGCCCTTGCTGCTGTTCCTCCTGGGGGAGGCTGCTGAAAGTGAGAGCCCAGTTCCAGGATGACCAATTTCTATTTCTATGCCACATGGGCTGTCGTCAAAAGGGCATCATTGCCCTCTGAACCCTTGTTTTAACTGCCCCTCTTGGGCAAGGCTGTGGCAAGTCACAGCCCGGGCCTGGTGTAGCCATCAGAGGGGCAGGGTTGTCTCCAAGCCTTTGTTCTGTCACCCCCTCACAGATGTGGACGCAGGAGGTGACATCAGAACAGACAGGTGAATTTCCTCCTAGTCATCAAAAGTGGAAGCCACCAAACTGCTGACCTCTTTCTAGTTCCAGAATCACTCTCTAGGAAGAGGATACCATCCACGTGACAGCCATCAGTCGGTTGAGTCTTCGTGTTTGAGATGTCTGTTGGGTGGATCTGCTGCTCAGGCACTGAATCCACGCCGAGCCATGGCCAAGGCTCCCAGGAGCTGGAAGTTTGGCCAGCTGCTGCCAAGACCAAGTTTGGACCGTCCCATTGATCCTGACCCATAAGTGAGGTCCCGCCCCACTGCTGAGGCCAGGGCTATGCTGAGGAACAGTCAAGAGTGTTCTGGCCAATCCAAGATGGAAATTCCTCTTGAGTGCCTGGGTGGCCAGGTTGGATAGTCAAGTACTGCCCACATATGTGCAGAGTCTTCATCTTGGATGAGGAGTGAGCCTGCATCTCTGGCCCATTTCCATCCAGCCTGCCCACCTGGACATCCACCTTCTGGTGGGGCAGGACTTTCAACTTTTCATTTGTAATTCAATATCTAGAAGAGAATATTATCATCTCTAACTACTGAAGCAATGGAAGTTACAATTTAACTGACAACAATGAACGCTTGGATATGTAAAAATCAAAAGCTTGCAAAACAAAAATGTAATAAAACTGCTACAAAGAGCAAAGCAATAAAACTGGCAAAGAAATCATCACAATTGATATAGAAAGAACTGCTGTATAATGTCAATATATTCAAAGATAACTTGATAACTGGTCAAAGGAGATGCACATACGATCTGCATGCGAGCAAACGGAAACAGTATTTTAAGCCATCATGTGAGAGAAAGAAGATGAGACTAGGAGTCAGGAGCCCTGGGTCTATCCCCAGTTCAGATACCAGTGAGTCACAGAACAACAGCAATAACCATGGAGGTGATGGCAGATGACTTCACTGAGTGTGTACCTCTGTGCCAGGTGAGGCATCTCGGTCCTTGCGATAACCTTAAGAGGTAGTCCTGTGATCATCCTCGTTTTATAGAGGTGGAAATGGAGGATTGGAGAAGTACCATCTAGGCCCCATATCAGGAGAGGCTATTGTTCCCCAAAAGGAGGCATCACCTTATGCTTAAGTCCTTGGGATGTCATTGTTATCATGTTGATCTTCTCTCAAATACTTGATTTTAATAGTCCTGCTTGAGGATGAGACCCATTAGCCTGAAATAAACTCCAGTCGATGCTAGTTTTGGATATGCATGGAAGTCACCAGGTTGAATTGGTTTAAGAAAAAAGGATACAAAAGAAATGTAACTCAGATTCAGTACTTCTTCTTAAGAGTATGAGCTCACAATGACAAGTTTTTAATGCTTTAAAAAAGCCTTTTAAAGTTCATTTAAAAAGGAACACCTTAAGTGGGTGCATTGTAGAACTATAGGACAAATTAAAAAAGGACAACCATCATTCTAATGTTACGTGAACAGGTACTTATGGCTTGTGGGAGGTGATTTCTAGTGAGAGCCTTGTGCAGGGATTGTCACAGTGCTACGTGGCACACAGCTCATACAGATGGAAGCCACTGGATGGGCTTTGAAAATAATGACTCCAAAGGGGCTCTGAGGTTGGTGAAGATAGTGTGGTTAGAAATGCATAGGAAGAATTAGAATAAAATGATCTCATGGAGCAGAGTCAGGCAAAAAAGGAATACTTTCTAAATTAATATATTATATATAACATGTGATTTATAATAGGTATGCATAACTAAATTAATAAATTAAATATTATAAGACATTTGATTATTCTATTTACAACCCTAAAAATTTATAAATTCAAGTAGGCCAAAAACTTTGGGGTGATTGCTCTGTTAGGGAAAGTCGGGATTCACAATCTACAGATGCTGTCATTGAATAGCTCTGGGTCTCCCTTTCCCTGAAGGGGGAGCTTGGAGGAAAACAAGCATCTCCATCCAGCTCCACTTCCCACATCCAGATTTCTCTTCTCTCATTCTCCGATTCAAGACCTGTGGGTTTAAATACCTTGAAGGTACTCAAGGCCAGTTGAACCAGCCAAAATCAATCAAAATGGTAAAAGCTACTCTCGATAGGCAAAATGGGAAACATAGACACTTTATAAATTGCTGGTGGTAGTATAAATTGATTTCAACCTTTCTGAAGAGAAAATATATAAGCATTACAAAACTGTTCATCTCCTTTGACTCTGCCCTCCCCCTCTAGGGACCTGGCCCCAGCGGGAATCCGCTGCCAGCTGTGGGGCTGTGAGCCTCGCCTACTCGTGGTGGGTTGGCTGATGCTTCTGCAGTGCCGACCGCCTCTTGAACACGCGGCCACACTCGCTGCACTCACAGCGTCTTGTTCCACTGTGGGTCCTCCGATGGCGACTCAGGCCGGAGCTCCGGCGGAAGGCCTTCCCGCATTTGTCGCATTCATAGGGTTTCAGTCCACTATGGATGCGCCGGTGTTTGATCAGGTCAGAAGGCCCCCGGAAGGCCTTGCCACAGTCGCCACAGGCGTAAGGCCGCTCCCCAGTGTGGATGCGCTGGTGCTCTAGGAGGCTGGAGCTCTGCCTGAAGGCTTTGCCGCACTGGCCACACTCGTACGGCTTCTCGCCAGTGTGGATCCGCCGATGCTTGGTGAGCTCCGAGCTCCTCCGGAAGAGCTTGCCACAGTGGGGGCAACCGTAGGGCTTTGCTCCGCTGTGGATGCGCTGGTGCTCGGCCAGGCCATTGACTCCTCGGAAGGACTTGCCGCAGTCGTCGCAGTCGAAGGGCAGGTGGCCGGTGTGTATCCGCTGGTGCTTGAGAAGTTCCTGGCGATCCAGGAAATCCCTGCTACATGTCTTACAGGCGAAGGGCTTCTCTGAAGTGTGCAGCTTCTGATGGCGGAAGAGGTGGGTATTTACCTTGAAGGAGCGGCCGCATTCCTCACAGTCAAAGGGCTTCTCTCGGCTGTGGACGCGCAGATGCTGACTGAGGCCCGCATTCTTCTTGAACCTTTTCCCGCATTCTTCACACTCGAAGGGTTTTGCCTCCTTTTCCATTTGCTCCCTATTCTCCACGGCCCCGTCGAGAACCCAGCTGGGGCCCGGCTGGGGCTCTGCAGCCACATGGCTCTTCCTGTGCTCATTTAACTCAGTCACCCCATGAAAGACCTGCCCGCAATCGCTGCACTCCCAGCCCTTCTTCTCACTGTGAATTCGCTGGTGCTGCACCAGGAGGACCTTAAGCCGAAAGGTATCCCCACACTCTTTACATGCAAAGTGATGCTCTACAGGCAAATTCTGGGGGCTTCCTCCCTTCCCCCCCGAGTCCCCATTCTGTTTGACCTCAGGGCTGGGCTCACTGGCCCTCGGGGAGCTTGTGGAAGCCATCTCCTGTGACTGTGCATTTTCATCCATCATTGGCTGTTGGGTTGCCCAGATGCTTTCTGAAATGAAAACCATAAGACACTGCAGTCTCAAGAGGAGGAAGGAATAATCACAGCAAAACGAGTGAGTGTCAACAATCACTTTGCTCCAGAGACAGCTGCTGACCAGTTGGCAGGAGGTCACCAACCAGAAATAAGGACAGTAGACAGAAAGGGCATAAGGGCCTGGTTGCTGGAAGCTCCCTCTCAAGGTGACTGAGGATCAAGCCACACCCCAAACATGTGGCTTCCTCCCCAAAGCTTCAGCTGGGCCTCCCCCATGATGCCCTGACATTTCTTCAATTTTTTTACTCACCTGAATGTTTAGCTCAATCCACGTTAGGGGATGGCTCTGACTTGCTCCAGGTGAGAGACCAAGGTGAGGGTCAAAACAGGAACTCCTTCTCATGGAAAAAGAAACAGGCAGTAGCAGCAGCCAGAGATGATATCAGGTTGGGGCCTTTGAAGGGGAAGCTTTCAATCCTCAAAGGCTGGAGTGGCTGTTCCCTTAGGCAAGTCATCCATTAATATCAAATGCCTTTCCCAATGGTCAGCTCCTTCCAGGGGCTGGATGAAGCAAGCTCTGGGTCTATCCACATAGAGCACCAGGTCGTCTTCCTGGGGGGTGGATCCTCCCTTTCCCCTGTCCACTCTCTTTAAGGTCTGCACACTGAACTTGGGGTCCTTCCATAACTATCAAAGCTGATCCTTGGCAGTCTCTCCTCCTAAGAAGCCTCCCCACCTCACACATGCAGCCCCTTGTGGTGCTAAGGAGCTTGCCATGTCAGCCTCTCTCAACACATATATACCTGTGGTGGATTCATTATGATATTTGGCAAAACTAATACAATTATGTAAAGTTTAAAAATAAAATAAAATTAAAAAAAAACAACAGTAAACTACAATAAAGTTCCCATACAATTTACATAATTTGTGGGTTAAAAAAGTATTTCATTATGGTGGCCAGTTTGTTCTAACTTCTTTATAAGCCGTTATGAGTTGGGAGGGATACCCGCTACTTTGACAGGTTGTGTGTAGCAGACCCTCTGTATTTCCTTACAGCCTATTCCCAGGGAGCATAAGCTGGAAGTTGGGCCTGTGTGGGACTAGACTGTCAGGTGCCCCCTTATCCCACTCCCAGCTCCGTAGGACCACGAAGCTGGTGGCAAATCTTGTGGAAGGGCTGGGGTCATCCTTACCCACAGATATCACGTTTCTTCAATATGCTGAGGTCCTCTGCTCAGGGTCCAGCTTCAATCACTCCGTTTGATGAGGTATTGTGCCACATTACCAAACGTCACTGAATCCTGAAAGAATTCCCAGGAACAATCTGTCTTTCCATCCATTCTAGAATGAGGCAAGGGCAATGTCAGTAACCCCAGGGATGAGAGGTGAGAGTCTAGAGTGAGTATACATGCGAACATGGAAATCTAAGTATAAGCCTCAAGAAGTCCTAGAAAGAGAACCTGACCATGTGCCAGGAGACCTGGGCTGTGGCCCTGGCTCCCATTGTCTTCCCAAGGGACGTTAGCTCAATCACTTTCGGGTACTGAAACTCAGCTCCCCAACTGGGATGATGGAAATTACAAACCCAGCAGGTATCAATTCCTTGGCAGACTCTGGGGAGAGAAGCAGAAAGAGGGAGGAAAGATAGCAGCTGGGGTTCAGGCCCAGTTGTGTGTTATGCTGGGGAAAGAAGCAGAGACCAATACTAGAATCAGGAAGCAGGGACAGATTCCCAAGCTAGGCTGAGGGAAGCACAGCTCATCTGAGCCTCAAGCACTCCAAGGGGGCATTGCCAGGACTTGGTTTCCCAGGAATGGTAAGGACTTGGGCAGGACTTGACTTCTTGGGTAAGGGCCAGACCCTGGGTATCAGGGGGAGCTAATGAAAGTGGAAAGAGCCACGAGTGACAGCAGCCCTGCCTCTGGGTCCCGTGGGATGAGACTGGTGATTTCCTTTTCACTTGTTTTAAATCTTGAGTCTTCTCTTGCACAGAGGTTGACTGACAAACTAGAACATGGACATACTAAGAAAACATATCCCAAATAGTGGGGAAACTGGGCTGGCAGAGAACTGATACAGGCAGCCCAGAGAGAATCCAGACAAGACAAATGAATGTTAGCCCAGGCACAGAGAGAAGACAAACTCAGACTGAAAGTCAGTGGCAGGAATATTGGCTCTCAGAGACAGGTCGGCCATAGGCCTCCTAGCAGTAGGCCTTGGAGAGTTTCATGCTCACACTGCACAGGAAGGCAGTGTTCCCCAAAAGAACATCAGAACAAATAACTGGGAAGTGAGAGATCTTTTTCAACTTTGTAGGGGCAACAAAGAAACAGAATGGGCTACTAAAGGTAAGGGAACAGGAGCAAGGGCTTCCTGACTAGCAGTAAGGCCCTCAAAAGTCCATACTCCACCACACCGAAACAATTCATCAGGTGACAGCTTGCAGAGAAGAACATTTCTGTGATATATTTGACAAAATGAAAAGTTGAACAATAGCTGGAAAAAGACACCTCAAAAAAAAATATCTTCAAAGACTAAGTTGCTAAATAAAAGATCTGAACCACATGTGCAAGTTGCCTTTTTCTTTCAGATCCCACCACAGGTGTGTCTGCATCACAGACCGCCCACTTCAGTGAGTTCACAGAAACAGGAACCCAGTTTCTGTTCTGCTATCAAGTCAATTTGGTTCATAGTTAAATGAAAAGAAAGCATTTTTACACTAGCTCAAGGATTACAGAACCCAGGTACTCCAGAAATAGTTTTTCATAAAATTAGATGTTATATTAAAAGGGATGGACAGAGACTTCCACTTTTGGCCATGATGGAATAACAAGGAACAGATTTAATGTCTTATAAATAAATACAAAACTGGACAAAATAGATGTGAATCAACAGTTTAAGTATTGGACAGCAGACAGCACAGGATGATGATCCTTGAGAGAAGAGAAACAAATAATATAAGCTTTATCAGTGTCCTAGATATCTTCCGGAGGCAATTTCCAGATTTAGATTACAGGGAAAGGGGGACCAAACAGAGCTTGGTGGCTTTATTACCAACACAGACCAGAATTCAGGGAAGCTAAGGCAAAGCAGAGTTCCAGAAACGAGGGAGCTATGCAGAAAAAAGAGCTCAAAAAAATCTGCACAAGATTCCCCTTGAGTCTTTCCTGACCACTAAGCCATGCATGCATACAATAAAACTCACAAAGACTAGGAAAACAATGACCAGGAAGTTGTAAGTTGAATAATTCCTAAGACACACAAAGGTAGGGAGATATTCAGGGTCCAACCAACCAGAGTATAGTTCTCAGTGATCATCTGGGGTATTCAGTAGAGAATCAGAGAGGCCATGCTTTAGTAGCAGGACTGATTTATCCCTGGAGCCAGAGTGACCCTGGATCTGCTCTAGAAAAACATAAAAATAGGGCTTGAAGGGATGAAACTATTCCATAAGCAACTACCTCCAAAAACAAAGTCTAACTCTTTTCACAGTGAAACAACAAAATCCAGACATTCAACAACATAATCTCTACAATGTTCAACATCCAATAAATAATTAAGTAAATGCCAAGAAGCAGGGAAAAAATGTGACTCATGGAAAGGAAAATAGAAACACCCAGAAATGATCGCTGACAGACAAGGATAACAGCTAGTTTAACAATGTATAACTATTTAAAGAAAAACAGGAACATAATGAAAGAAATGGATGATAAAAACAAAAACTGAATGGGACTTACTGAGGTGAAAATTGTAACATTTAAAATGAAAATTTCACTGGATGTGCTTAACAGCAGATTAGATGCAGCCTTCTCCCCCTGCCCCAAAGGATTAGGAAATCTGAAGACCTAGCAATAAAAATTTTCCCAAATGAAGATCAGAAAGAAAAAAATATTTAACAGTGTTTCATTGACTTGGAGATAACAAAAAGTGGTCTAACACACATATAATTGGAATCTGAGAAGATGAGGAAAAGCAGGGGGGGATAAAAGTATAATTGAAGAAATAATGGTTAAAATTTATTATTTTCTAAATTGGATAAAACCTATATCCAAGAAGCCCAATCACCCCCTAGCAAGACTAAACAAACACACAAAAAACAAAACCAGAAAAAAACCCCACACTTGTACACTAAGACACATCATAATCATATCGCTGAAAACTAGTGATAAAGAAAAAATCTTAAAGTAGCCAGAGAATAAAAGATGTTGTATACAAAGGAGCAAAGATAATAACTGCTGACTTCTTATCAGAAAATGTGCAAGCCAGAAAACAACTTCATGACATTTTTAAAGTGCTAAAGGGGAAAAAAAAAAACATGTCAACCAAGAATTTGATATTTAGGGAAAGTATCCTTCAAAAATGAAGGCAAAAAACAAGCTTTTTTAGACAAAGAAAAGCTGAAAGAATCTGTCACCAGCAGATCCACACAAGACGTATTTAAGAAAATTCTTCAGGTGAAGGAAATGGTACCAGATGGAAACTTGGATCACAAAGGAATGAAGAACACCAGGAACGTAAATATGTGCTGAAATATAGAACACTTTTACATCTTTAAGAGAAAGCTGAACATTTAGAGAAAAAAATAGTAAGGTAGTATGGAGTTTATAGGGCTTCCCTGGTGGCTCAGTCGTAAACGATCCACCTGCTAAAGCAGGAGACGCAGGTTCAATCCTTGGGTTGGGAGGATCCCTGGGTTGGGAGGATTCCCCTGGAGAAGGAAATGGCAATCCACCCCAGTATTCTTGCCTGGGAAATCCTATGGACAGAGGAGCCTGGCAGGCTACAATCTATGGGGTTGCAAAAGAGTTGGACACAACTTAGCAACTAAACAAAACCAACAATTGGGGTTTATAAGATATATAGAAATAAAATGTAAGACTGTGCTTTAGGAAGCCCTCCAAGCCTCTGATACACGGCAGTAGTGGAGATAAAATACAATTCTAAAAAAATAATCCAAAAGTAGGTTAAAAAAACAGATGAAAAAGAACAGTTAGGGCAAGCAGAAACAAACAGCAAGAGGCAAATGTAAACACAACCATATGGATAGTTAAGTTAAATATAAATGGACTAAACACACACCAATTAATTTGTAGAGACTATCAGATTGTATTTTTTTAAAAAAGAAACTCAAGTATGTGCTTGACGTCTACAAGAAATTTTAAAGTTAAAGACTTTAAATGTAAAGAGAGAGATAGGTTAAAAGTAAAAGGATGGAAAACAATACAGTATAACCAACATGAAGAGTGTCAGTAATCCCAATGTCATAAAAACAAGAGGGAGACCTTCCTGAAGAATCCTAGAACTCAGAGCAGGAAGAAAACTGGAGAGCTCAAGCATAAAATCAGTAGGTTGTAAGGGACAAGAAAAAAAACATAGGACAAAAGATAAATAAGTAAATGAAAAGGAAAAAAAATCAACAGGTGGCCAATACAGCATGATACACAGCAGATTACAAAAATTTGAATCCTCCATCAAAGAAGATTATAGACAGACAGTAGCTGTTTATTAAAAAATCACAGACTGTAGAGGAAGGGGAAAGAACAGTATACATTTGCATTTTAAGGAAAAAAAGGAATAAACAGAGTGACTCACAGCTAATGAGCACATCGAGACTGCAATGTGCACCACCCTGGGGTAGAGTCCAGGTCTAGAAAGGTCTTCAGGTTTCTGTTTCTGTCATGAATGTTTAGTAACCAAGCTGCATTTCTTTAGTAACCAGAAAGGAACAACAATTTTAAAAGATTTCAGTAGACTTTGGGTAAGAAGGATGCTCAGCATATGAGAAGACAGGGCCAAGGCCAAGAAGACAAGAGGGAATAGTCCTTGAAGCTGGGCAATGTCCTGAGGTGCCCACACAGGCAAGCCACAACAGAGCAGGACTGGCAGGAATGCGTGGGCAGTCCCAGAAAGCTTAGAGGCAGGTCCATGGGATTGTGAATTCCTGGGATCATCCCCCCAAACTATTAGCAATATGACAGGTGTGAGGGAAGGCTTCCTTTGGCTCCAAAGTCCACAGAAACTCTACTTCCATCTTGAAATGACTCCCCAGTGTGTGAGAGAAGCCCTAGGTGCCCAGCAGCCAAGCCTTCTGTAACCCACTGTCCCCTAGGCAGGGCTTCCTTCTTCCTGGCATACATTTGATATTTGGTTTGACCTTGGGTTCCAATACAAAATGAACCGGTCATTGATTATTTACATAGTTCATTCTAAAAAATTCACTTCTTATTGACATTGAGGTTTTGTTGTCAAATGGAATGAAGAGGAAAACATCTCACCTTCACCTTCTGAGCAAGATGGTCTGTTACAAGCCTTGCCTGACTACCCTCAGGCCAGAGACCTAAGGCCTTAACCCACTCCAAGGCCCTGGCTGAGCCCACCAGACCCATATGTCTCAGTCAGTCCTTCCACACACTCAGTTTTCATCCCGTCCTAAATATACCAAGGCAATAATCCCAAGAGCCTCTGAACCTGCCTCAAGTGGCTCCTTCGAAGAATTCGGGCCTCACTCAAGTGCCACCTCCTCCAAATGTCTTCGCTCTCCAGCTCCATCACATACTTACAATACTTTTCACTACCTAAAACTTACCCTCTGAAATTGCTTGTTTTTACCTGATTCTCCCTGGGGAAAATGTCACCTCTCACAGGACAGGGCCCTTCTCTTTCTTGGCCAACCCCGAATCCCCAGCATTCAGGGGGCAGTAGCTCTTAGCACTCAGTGGACATGTGACACCCTGTGAGGGAGGGGTGAGTTACATAACTTTCATTAACAGAGCACCTACTATGCATTTGGCACTGTGCTTCTCCCTTCACAGGCTTCCCTAGTGGTGCACTGGTAAAGAATGCACATATCAATGCATGAGACGCAGGTTCAATCCCTGGGTCGGGAAGATCCCCTGGAGGAGGGCATGGCAACCCACTCCAGTATTCTTGCCTGGAGAATCCCATGGACAGAGGACCTGGCGGGCTACAGTCTGTGGGGTCAGAAAGAATTGGACATGACTGAAGTGGCTGAGCACGTAGATACTTCTCCTTTAAATGTGTGAAGAGTCAGACACAACTGAGTGACTGCCTCCATTTTACCGAGAAGGAAGAAACGGATCTGAGGGGTGAACTAAATTGCCTAAGGTCTAGCTCCCAAGATTTGAGGCATTTTGAGCCACACCAGAGAAGAGAGAGAAGTAATCTGCCACAAAGTAATACCTAACACTGGGCCTTGTCCAAAGGCCAGGCTACTGTGTCATTGAAGCCTAATGGTATGTATGGGTTTAGGGGACTTGCTTTCAGTCCCATGCACAAAAGATACATACATCATTCTTTCATTCACAGTTTTTCCAAGCCATCCATGCTTAATTGAAAAGGTCCTCCTGAAAAGTTCCCATTTAATTGAGCAGATCCTACCAAAGTGTATTCACTTATTGGCATGAAGTCCTGGAGATACAACCCCCAAGTGAATTGTTAATTATCTTCTCCAGTGTAGCAACAGGACTGGCCCTTCCTGTACCAGGCTTGCCCAGGGGACTTAACCCAACTGCACTTCAGATCACCACCCACAGTGACAAGAGACTATGGACACATGGAGACCGTGACAGACAGAGGCCATTTCAAAGGTGTCTATAAAAATGGGAGGGGAAAAGTGAGCCCTGCTTTCATAAAAGGAAGCTAAACTCTACATAATGAATCAGGTATATTGGGGAAAACATTTACGAGACACAAAGGAAGATCATTTAAAAATGATCCACTGCAGTTAAAAATAGAATCATCATCAATCCTGAAAACAATCTGATAATTCAGAAGCTATGTCACCCAACCACTCCACTTTAAAATGGTGGAACTAATCTGGAAAAGAAGCTGGACTCCATGACACAGGTGTCTACTGCCTTCCAAAGGTGGACCTTGTGAAATCAAGGTCAAATCGATTCCAGGCACAATATGAAAACCATTGTCATGTACTCAATAGATACACAGGGAGATCCTGACCTTGAACATGAGGCACTTTCACTCACCATGGACAAGCATACCCAAATCTTATAAGTGCACTCCTTTGCCCAACCAGGAAAGAGAAGTTGGTAGAAAGACTTTGGGAAAACAAATCTTGGCCTTTTAATATAAACAATATTATCTTTCTTCTTTAAGCAAGATCTTTAGTTGTAGTCTAACAACTCCATGCTCCCAGAGAATAAAGACTCTATCAGGTTGACTGTGGATTCTACCCTGGAGCTAGCCAAGTGCCACAGACTCTGCAGCTGCTTCACAGACACATTTCTGAAACATCATGCTTCCTAAAACCTGAGAGTTCATGTCAGTGAATAAAGGTTCCTTATATGTGCTTTAGACGGCAATGTAAATTTTAACCAACTTATTTAAATCCAATTTTCTGTATCCAATCAGAAATACTGAAAACCAAAACAATCATTTCACCCTGATTTGAAAGAACAGAAATTAACAGCTGAATTTAATGGAGCCAAAAGCCAACATTTGTCACAAAAGCAGGGAATACTTTAGTGTCTTCTGGTCACTTTGGAGCTCGGGACCCCTACTGAGGGTGTCTGGTTACTAGGAAAGGTCACTTCTGAGCCTAAGAGATCAGCAGTAGACTGATTTCATGGCACAAGTAGCCAGGGTGCCTCCTCAGCAGGTGCCAGCCTTCTCTGGGCAATGGGTGCAGGGGAGAGGGAGCAAAGCCACGCAAACTAGAACTGGCAGCTTCCAGAAACTTCAAAGAGGTGCCAGAAGCACCTGATCTCCTTGGAACATCTAGATAAGGACTGAAGCAGAATGTCCCCATACCCTAGAAGATAACAGGTGGCTCACAGTGTTCAATTCAGTTGTGGGCCACAGCAAAAATGCCCTAGAGGGAATATTTATAGATCACATGAGAGACTGCACTTTCTATCATCTAATTCAGATAGGTGCCTTCAGCTCCCTCTCCCATCACTAACCCTAACCCTAACCCTAAATCATCCTATTTATCACCTGGATTCCCAATTCTCCTTGCTGGATGTCTGTTCTCCCTTGAGTTGTGCTCTCAGATCAATAGAACTATATCTGGACAAAGATCGCCCAACAGCACTGGCATATATAAAAATATAAGTGCTTCCAGAACCAAAATAATACTTCTCACCACCTTGCATCCCCATGGGGTCTTCTAACAGCATGGCCAGCTTTAAGGCCAGCAGACCTGGTCTATAAACATCCAGACTTACCCAAAAGAGACATACAGAGATGGCATCATGTCTCAGAAAAATTCTGAGAGATTACTCAGGCAGGTAAAGTCCTACCTGTTGGACTAAAATAATTTGGGAAGACAGAACTTGGGCACACCTTCTTGGAACATGTCTTTTTGGGTCACAAGTGTTCAAAGGACAGGCTGTGAGACTGAATACACTGTTGAGACACCAATCCACCCAAGTCCGGCAATTCTGGGATGCCAAGGGCCTGAGCTCTCAACCTGTCGGGCCAGGCTGTGGCTACAACGCCCATTTGGGCTCACCTTGTACTGTGCACATGCACTGCTACTAGAAGTGAATCCTAAAGGGCCAACAGAGAGGGTGTCTCACCAGGAAAGTCTGTTTCTCTCGGGATGTTTGTGTCTGTGTGTGCCTTTTTCTGTGTGCGTGGGTGGGAGGCATCTGTCTCTGTCTTCCCCAGTTTTCCTCTCTTACTCTGCCTGGGCACCTGCCCCTCTCTGTTTACGTTTCCATTTTCTTTGCCTTCTATAAAAAGCTAGAAGGTGGACCAGAAGGGGATTTTGTAGTGTTTGTTGTACTTAATTGAGGGAAGGTTTATGTTCCCATTTCCCCAAGAAAATGCATGCTATCTTACTGAAAATGAAAATAAATTGTAAGTATAGCTTCATTTAAGTTACACTGTCCTGGATATGAATGATTCTAAATGGGGATGGGGGATGCTGTGCAAATACCAAGGGGCCCTGGGCCAGTTGTGGAGCCCAAGCAAATTAGGGCCAGAGCTAGATGGGTGCGTTAGACCCTTGGCTTGGGGTGTGCTAATGACTCAAGGGGCAGAGTAGCAGGTGTAGGTGGGGACGAGAAATCTGCATTTTCAACCAGCACTCAGGAGACTGGGATGCAGACTTGTGCCTTGTTAACATTGAGCCCATCTAGAATCTGGAGGCTTCCTCACCTCCAGCACTCAGCAGACAGGTTTCTGGCCCATGAGCCTCTTGAATGGGATGCCACCCTCTGCTGACTGTCAGATTTCTGGGCAGGGAATTCACACTTTCTAGTGATTTTCTAGGAGAAGGCAATGGCACCCCACTCCAGTACTCTTGCCTGGAAAATCCCATGGATGGAGGAGCCTGGTAGGCTGCAGTCCATGGAGTCGCTAAGAGTCAGACACGACTGAGTGACTTCGCTTTCACTTTTCACTTTCATGCACTGGAGAAGGAAATGGCAACCCACTCCAGTGTTCCTGCCTGGAGAATCCCAGGGACAGTGGAGCCTGGTGGGCTGCCGTCTATGGGGTCGCACAGAGTTGGACACGGCTGAAGTGACTTAGCAGCAGCAGCAGCAGCAGTGATTTGCTAAGGGGTCTCTCACCCAAAGAAGGCTGAAAATCAGTGTTCAATAGAATTCTAAATGCAGATCCTAAGACATTTTGAGAGAATGTATTGGACTGCGCCAGGTACTGTGCAAGCTGCTTCGACTTAAAGGCCCAGTTGGGGAGGGAGGATGGGGGATGGGATGAGGCAGCATTAGCACCTAGAGGGAGTGCTGTTCTAGCAAGCCCATCTGAAATCCTTTGGTAAAAGAAAAATGTCAAGTCTGAGGTTGAAGAGGAAATATTTCACTGACCAAGGAGTCTAGAGGGGGCTGATGGCCCCCGGTTGGGCCAACGCTGGCTGGAGGGTGTCAATTGGAACAGGGTGGGACCTCTGGGAACAGGGCCAGTGGCGGGGGTGGGAGGCGGTGGTGGTGGTGGTGGTGAAAGGGACCATGGGCTTTCTGCCGCAGGCGACTGTGTTGTGAGGGAGGATGGAAAAAGACGTGTAATTAATCAACCAAATATAGACTAGTTCAGTTCAGTTCAGTTCAGTCGCTCAGTCGTGCCCGACTCTTTGCGACCCCCATGAATCGCAGCACGAGGCCTCCCTGTCCATCACTAACTCCCGGAGTTCACTCAAACTCACGTCCATCGAGTCGGTGAGGCCATCCAGCCATCTCATCCTCTGTCGTCCCCTTTTCCTCCTACCCCCAATCCCTCCCAGCATCAGGCAGCAAAGGAGTTTGGTGGTGGGCACTGGAGACAGATGTAGCCCGAGAAGGGCGACAGAAAAACCTCTTTTCAGATCCAGGGCCTTGGGCTCGTTTTCACCCAGCAAGGGCTGCCCCTCCCCCTCCCTCACAGCCCTTGGGCTCTAGGCTACCCCCTCACCCTCCCTGCCAAGCGGAGGCTCGACCCCTTCCTAAAAGGAAAAGAGGGACTCCGCCTGCAGGAACCGTCCCCAGTACAGCAGGAACTGTCCCCAGTACAGCGTCTCTGGCTGCTGTTCAACCTCTCCCCCAGATAGGGGGAAAAGCCCTTTAACACACACTCCCCCACACAACGCCCTCTTCCAGTCGGCCTTCTCCGCGCTTGGGGCGGGAGATCTCCCTCTTTTCATAGTGGCCGGTTCCCATCCCCTAGTGTCACCCCCAAAGCAGCGTAGGCCTCGGCACGTCCAGCGATTCCCGCCCCTAACCATCGCCCCCTGCCCGCCGCGGGAAGGCCTTCAGCCTCCTCATACCCACTATCTCGGACCCGTGCCCCTCTCCAGCTGGCCCCAGGGCAGAGCAGCTTCCCGAGGCAACACAAACGCTCCTCCCCAACAAGGCTTGGCCGCCTTCTGCCCCCCACCCCGCCCCCGCACACTTTCTGGAACACTCACCCCAGTTCTGCACACTCTCCTGGGCCGCCCCCTGCACATCCTCCCGGGGCCCAAACGATCACCCGGGCCCCGCACATTCATCCGCGGTCCCCAGCACATCCTCTTGCGGCCCGCACGCTCATCCTGGCCTCGCGCACCCTCCCGGGCCCCGCGCACATCCTCTTAAGGCCCGCACGCTCACCCTAGCCTGGCGGCGGCCGACGCGCGGCCCTTGGCGGAGCAGCGCTGGCGAGGCCCAGGCCTCGCGTGGCAGGAAGCGCCACGGAGCAGCTAGCGCACTGCTGAGCCTAGCAGCCCAGCGGCGCGTTTCCGGAGCCGCAGGCGCCGCCGTGGGTAGTGGGAGGGCGAGGCCCCGCCCCGACTTCGGCCCCGCCCGGGCCGCCGGTCCCGATTGGCCCGGAGAGGGGGCGGGACGGGAAGGGGGCGTGGCTAAGCCCGGGTTTAGGGTCAGGCCAGACCCCGGGGGAGCAGCAGCGCAGGCAAGAAGCTTCGGTGGAGGCAGGAGGCGTGGAATGAGAGTACTAATGAGTGAATGAATGAGTGAACTAGCGAATGAACTGACAAGCCTACGAAGGAGGGAACGAAGAAATGGACAGGACCCCTCCCTCTTGGGCGCCTTTAGAACGGGAATATGGGTGGGGGGGATGAGAAGGGAGGGCGAGGCAGAGCAAAGCCAGCCTCCACTGGAGGGATCAAAGTGGCTCACTCATTCATGCAAGGTTTCGTGAGCCCTAGCAATGCCACATACTGAGACTACAACTGTGAGCGAAACCAGGCTACATCCTTGCTATCAGGGGGGCGTGCATTCGGTTCCCAAGGGCTCCTGTGAATGTGTGTGTGCTTGGGTGTGTGTGTACGTGTGTGCCCATGTGCTCGAGTAAAGATGGAAGGGAAACACATTTGAGTAAATTTCAAAATAGCAGGTCATACTATGAAAAGAACAGGATTCTTGGATCAGGGGTGTTGCAAGTATTGACAGCTGCTTCCACATGAATATCTGCCATTCAACAAAGATCTAAGAAGCTGCAGTGCTCTGCGGTGTTCTAAGCCCATCCATGCTTTCTTGAAGATTCCTGTTTCATAAAGGTCATATAACAATAATAAACAAGGGTTAACAAACAACGCATAAGAATAAGAACTGTGAAGAACATCATTTAGGGTGGTGTTTGGGAGTGGTGGGAGGGAAACTTCAGTGAGGCTATGGTTGATATGAGACTTGAATTACAAGAAGAACTCAGCGTGAAGGTTGTTGATAGGAAGAGCATCAAAAGGAACAGCAAGTGCAAATTCCCTGTGATAGGAACCAATTAGGCATATTCTAGTATCAAAAGAAAAATGTTGGAGTAAGCCAAGGGAAAAAGAGCCACACTGAAAGGATGAAGCTGGGCACTGAAACTGAGTTTGAAGGACACAGTCTAACTTTTCATTTTTTATTAATATACCTTTATTTTATTAGTGATAATGATTATAACCAACTTCTTAAATATTCTTGTAGGAATTTTATTTACTACATGCTGCCTTTCTTATTTACCTTACACATTTTATTATGAAAGCTTTGCAACATACAGATCAATTGAAAGATGTGTACCCATGTACCAACCACCAATATTGTACAATTAGCATTATGCCATACTTGCTTGATTGCATGGTCATCCTTATATTACCAATCCATTTCAAAGTAAGTTGCAGACATACAAGCACGCTTCACACCTTAACACTCCAGCCTGCATATCATTACCTAGAGCTGCATGGCATTACCTAGCATACCTGTTTACTGCATAGCATTACCTCAGTTCAGTCACTCAGTCATGTCCGACTCTTTGTGACTCCATGAACCACAGCATACCAGGCCTCCCTGTCCATCACCAACTGCCAGAGTCTACCCAAACCCATATCCATTGAGTCAGTGATGCCATCCAACCATCTCATCCTCTTTTGTCCCCTTCTCCTCCTGCCCTCAAACTTTCCCAGCATCAGGGTCTTTGCAAATGAGTCAGCTTTACGCATCAGATGGCCAAAGTACTGGAGTTTCAGCTCCAACATCAGTCCTTCCAATGAACACCCAGGACTGACCTCCCTTAGGATGGACTGGTTGGATCTCCTTGCAGTCCAAGGGACTCTCAAGAGTCTTCTCCAACATCACAGTTCAAAAGCACCAGTTCTTTGGTGCTCAGCTTTCTTTATAGTCCAACTCTCACATCCATACATGACTACTGGAAAAACCATAGCCTTGACTAGACTGACCTTTGTTGACAAAGTGATGTCTCTGCTTTTTAATATGCTATCTAGGTTGGTCATAACCTTCCTTCCAAGGAGTAAGCGTCTTTTAATTTCATTGCTGCAATCACCATCTGCAGTGATCTTGGAGCCCAGAAAAATAAAGTCAGCCACTGTTTCCACTGTTTCTCCATCTATTTGCCATGAAGTGATGGGACCGGATGCCATGATCTTAGTTTTCTGAATGTTGAGCTTTAAGCCAACTTTTTCACTCTCCTCTTTTACTTTTCATCAAGAGGCTCTACCTAGCATTACCTAGCATACCTGTTTACTGTTATTTTCTGTTTTTTGGAGGTAAAATTTACATACAGTGAAATGCCCAAATTTTAAGTGCCCCATGCAGTGAGTTTTGACAAACATACTCTAAACTCTTGTCAGGATACTGAACATTATCAACATCCCAGAAATTTCCCTTGTGCCCATTTCCAGTCAGTGTGTGTGTGTCATCAGTTGTTAAGTCATGTCTGGCTCTGTGGGACCCCATGGACTGTAACCCACCAGGTTGCTCTGCCCATTGGATTTTCCAGGCAAGAATACTGGAGTGGGTTGCCATTTCTTCCTCCAGGGGATCTTCTTGACCCATGGATCAAATCCACATCTGTGTCTTCTGCATTGGCAGGCCGATTCTTTACCACTGAGCCACCTGGGAAGCACTTTATTCACTGTCAGTTCCCACCACAATTCAACATAGGGGCAACTGGTGTTCTAAATTTTTTCCATCTTACATTACTTTCACCAATTTGAGAACTTCATATAAATGGAATCACATGGTATGTACTATTTTGTGTCTGTCATGTTTGCCTCTTTGCAACCCCATGGACTGTAGCCCATGAGACTCCTCTGTTCATGAAATTCTCCAGGCAAGAATACTGGAGTGGGTAGCCATTCCCTTCTCCAGGGGATCTTCCCAACCCAAGAATTGAACTCAGGTCTCTTGCATTGCAGGCAGATTCTTTACCGTCTGAGCCAACAGTGTCTGGTTTCCTTCATTCAGTATGATGATTTATTTATGTTGTTTAAAGTGTTGCTTCTTTCCTTTAATTACTGAGTAGTATTCCATCTTGTGAGATGCCAGGCTGGATGAATCACAAGCTGGAATCAAGACTGAGAAATATCAACAACCTCAGGTATGCAGATACCACTCTAATGGCAGAGAGTGGAGAGGAACTAAAGAGCCTCTTGATGATGGTGAAAGAGGAGAGTGAAAAAGCTGACTTGAAACTCATCATTCAAAAACCTAAGATCATGGCATCCAGTCCCATCACTTCATGGCAAATAAAAGGGGGAAAAGTAGCAGCAGGGGCATATTTTATTTTCTTAGGCTCCAAAATCATTGTGGACGTTGACTGAAGCCGTGAAATGAAAAGATGCTTGCTCCTTGGAAGGAAAGCTATGATAAACCTAGACAGCTTATTAAAAAGCAGAGACGTCACTTTGCAGACAAAGGTCCACATAGTCAAAGCTATGGTTTTTCCAGTAGTCATGTACAGATATGAGTGTCGGACCATAAAGAAGGCTGAACACTGATGAACTGATGTCTTTGAATTGTGGTGCTGGAGAAGACTCTTGAGAGTCCCTTGGCAGCAAGGAACACAAGCCAGTCAATCTTAAAGGAAATCAACCTTGAATATTTATTGGAAGGGCTGATGCTGAAGCTCCAATCCTTTGGCCACCTGATGTGAAGAGCCGATTCATTGGAAAAGACATTGATCCTGGTAATGACTGAGGGCAGAAGAGAAGGGGATGACAGGATGAGATGGTTGGATGGCATCACCAACTCAGTGAACATGAATCTGAGCAAATTCCAGGAGATAGTGAAGTTCAGGGGAGCCTGGCATGCTGCAGTCCATGGGGTCACTAAGAGTGAGACATGACTTAGTGACTGAACAACAACAGTATCCCATTGTCTGAATGTATTTGAGTTGATTTTTATTCATTCACCAGTTTATGATCTGAGCTGTTTCCATTTTGGAGTGTTATAAATAAACTTACATGAACACTTGTGTACAACCTTTTGTAAACATATGCTTTCATTTAGTTGGATAACTACCTAGAAAGGGAACTGCCACAAAGGAGAATTGTTTTATAAGAAACTGCCAGAATATTCTCTGAAGTGGTTGTACAATTTATGTTCCCACCAGATATGTATGAGAATTCCTTTTCAATCCTCCTCTGCATTTGGGGTTGTCAGCCTTTATTTTTAGCCATTTAAGTGTGTATGAAGTGGTAATTCATTGTGATTTTAATTATCATCTCCTTGATGACTAGTCATGTTGCGTGTGATGTCTTTTTGTGCTTACTGGCCACTTCTGTATCTTCCTTTGTAAAGTATCTGTTTAATAACTTGTTCACATTTATGGGTATTTTGTCTCTTTATTACTTACTTGTAGGTTTTTTTTTTTAAACAGCCCCTTAGAGGTATATTTGGCAAACAATAACCTGGAAATGTTCAAAATGCACTGTCTGATAAGGTTTGACATATATATATATATATACATACATATATACATTCATGAAACCATCACTACAATCAAGGTAATAAAGATATCTATTACTCTCAAAGATTCCTCATGTCCCTTTGTAGTCCTTTTTGCCCTTCTCTTCTTGCTCCTCTTGTCCTAAGCAACCACTGATCTGCTTTCTGTCATTGTAAGGCAGTTTGCATTTTCTAGAGTTTTACGTAGATGGAATTGTATAATAAATGGTACTCATGTCCAAGGTAAGGAGCAGTGGCTGTGCTTTGCTGGAGCAGATGTGAAGAGATACCCCACATCCAAGGTAAGAGAAACCCAAGTAAGACGGTAGGCACTGAGAGAGGGCATCAGAGGACACACAGAGTGAAACCACAATCAGACAGCTAGCCAATCTGATCACATGGACCACAGCCTTGTCTAACTCAATGAAACTAAGCCATGCCATGTGGGGCCACCCAAGATGGGCAGGTCATGGTGGACAGGTCTGATAGAATGTGGTCCACTGGAGAAGGGAATGGCAAACCACTTCAGTGTTCTTGCCTTGAGAACCCCATGAACAGTATGAAAAGGCAAAAAGATAGGACACTGAAAGATGAACTCCCCAGGTTGGTAGGTGCCCAATATGCTACTGGAGATCAGTGGAGAAATAAGTCCAGAAAGAATGAAGGGATGGAGCCAAAGCAAAAACAACACCCAGTTGTGGATGGGACTGGTGATAGAAACAAGGTTTGATGCAGTAAAGTGCAATATTGCATAGGAACCTGGAATGTTAGGTCCATGAATCAAGGCAAATTGGAAGTGGTCAAACAGGAGATGGCAAGAGTGAACGTCGACATTCTAGCAATCAGCGAACTAAGATGGACTGGAATGGGTGAATTTAACTCAGATGACCATTATATCTACTACTGTGAGCAGGAATCCCTTGGAAGAAATGGAGTAGCCATCATAGTCAGCAAAAGAGTCCTAAATGCAGTACTTGGATGCAATCTCAAAAGTGACAGAATGATCTCTGTTCGTTTCCAAGGCAAACCATTCAATATCACAGTAATCCAAATCTATGCCCTGACCAGTAATGCTGAAGAAGCTGAAGTTGAATAGTTCTATGAAGACCTACAAGACCTTCCAGAACTAACACCCAAAAAAGATGTCCTTTTCATTATAGGGGACTGGAATGCAAAAGTAGGAAGTCAAGAAACACCTGGAGTAACAGGCAAATTTGGCCTTGGAGTACAGAATGAAGCAGGGCAAAAGCTAATAGAGTTCTGTCAAGAGAATGCACTGGTCATAGCAAACACCCTCTTCCAACAACACAAAGAATACTCTACACATGGACATCACCAGATGGTCAACACCGAAATCAGATTGATTATATTCTTTGCAGCCAAAGATGGAGAAGCTCTATACAGTCAGCAAAAATAAGACCAGGATCTGACTGTGGCTCAGATAATGAACTCCTTATTGCCAAATTCAGATTGAAATTGAAGAAAGTGGAGAAAGCCAGTAGACCATGCAGGTATGACCTAAATCAAATCACTTATGACTATACAATGGAAGTGAGAAAGATTTAAGGGACTAGATCTGATAGATAGAGTGCCTGATGAACTATGGATGGAGGTTCGTGACATTGTACAGGAGACAGGGATCAAGACCATCCTCAAGAAAAAGAAATGCAAAAAAGCAAAATGGCTGTCTGGGGAGGCCTTACAAATAGCTGTGAAAAGAAGAGAAGTGAAAAGCAAAGGAGAAAAGGAAAGATATAAGCATCTGAATGCAGAGTTCCAAAGAATACCAAGGAGAATAAGAAAGCCTTCCTCGGTGATCAATGCAAAGAAATAGAGGAAAACAACAGAATGGGAAAGACTAGAGATCTCTTCAAGAAAATTAGAGATACCAAGGGAACATTTCATGCAAAGATGGGCTCAATAAAGGAGAGAGATGGTAGGGACATAAAAGAAGCAGAAGATATTAAGAAGAGGTGGCAAGAATACACAGAAGAACTGTACAAAAAAGATCTTCACGACCCAGATAATCATGATGGTGTGATCACTCACCTAGAGCCAGACATCCTGGAATGTGAAGTCAAGTGGGCCTTAGAAAGCATCACTACGAACAAAGCAAGTGGAGGTGATGGAATTCCAGTTGAGCTATTTCAAATCCTGAAAGATGATGCTGTGAAAGTGCTGCACTCAATATGCCAGCAAATTTCGAAAACTCAGCAGTGGCCACAGGACCGGAAAAGGTCAGTTTTCATTCCAATCCCAAAGAAAGGCAATGCCAAAGAATGCTCAAACTACTGCACAGTTGCACTCATCTCACACGCTAGTAAAGTAATGCTCAAAATTCTCCAAGCCAGGCTTCAGCAATACGTGAACCGTGAACTTCCTGATGTTCAAGCTGGTTTTAGAAAAGGCAAAGGAACCAGAGATCAAATTGCCAACATCCGCTGGATCATCGAAAAAGCAAGAGAGTTCCAGAAAAACATCTATTTCTGCTTTATTAACTATGCCAAAGCCTTTGACTGTGTGGATCACAATCAACTGTGGAAAATTCTTCAAAAGATGGGAATACCAGACCACCTGATCTGCCTCTTGAGAAACCTGTTTGCAGATCAGGAAGCAACAGTTAGAACTGGACATGGAACAACAGACTGGTTCCAATAGGAAAAGGAGTACGTCAAGGCTGTATATTGTCACCCTGCTTATTTAACTTATATGCAGAGTACATCATGAGAAACCCTGGGCTGGAAGAATCACAAGCTGGAATCAAGATTTCCGGGAGAAATATCAATAAGCTCAGATATGCAGATGACACCACCCTTATGGTAGAAAGTGAAAAAGAACTAAAGAGCCTCTTGATGAAAGTGAAAAAGGAGAGTGAAAAAGTTGGCTTAAAGCTCAACATTCAGAAAACTAAGATCATGACACCTGGTCCCATCACTTCATTGCAAATGGATAGGAAAACAGTGAAAACAGTGGCTGACTTTATTTTTCTGGGCTCCAAGGTCACTGCAGATGGTGACTGCAGCCATGAAATTAAAAGACGCTTATTCCTTGGAAGGAAAGTTTTGACCAACCTAGATAGCATCTTAAAAAGCAGAGACATCACTTTGCCTACAAAGGTCTGTCTAGTCAGTGCTATTATTTTTCCAGTAGTCATGTATGGATGTGAGAGTTGGACTATAAAGAAAGCTGAGCACAGAAGAATTGATGCTTTTGAACTGTGGTGTTGGAAAAGACTCTTGAGAGTCCCTTGGACTGCAAGGAGATCCAACCAGTCCATCCTAAAGGAAATCAGTCCTGAGTGTTCATTGGAAGGACTAGTGTTGAAGCTGAAACTCCAATACTTTGGCCACCTGATGTGAAGAGCTGACTCATTTGAAAAGACCCTGATGCTGGGAAAGATTCAAGGTGAGAGGAGTAGGGGACGACAGAGGATGAGATGGTTGGATGGCATCACCGACTCAATGGACATGAGTTTGAGTAAACTTTGGGAGTTGGTGATGGACAGGGAGGCCTGGAAAGCTGCAATCCATGGGGTTACAAAGAGTTGGACATGACTGAGCAACTGAACTGACTGAACCCGAAGCCTACACATTTCTAATGCAGTGAGTGCCTTGGGTCATGCTTTCAAGTGTAAGGAGGTGTAATGGGGCTCCTGGCTTGGAAACAGCCAACTTGTGTCTGCTTAAGAGACTCCAGGCTTCTTGAGGGCAGAATATGAGTGTAGGGTGGGGCCTGTTATTAGGGTCCTCTTTCCAGCACCCCACCCCTCACAATTGGGACCGTTACTGATGGAGGCCACTTTGCTCTGGAGGGCCAGTGGGTGTACCTGTTGCTTTTGGAGGCTCCAAGCCCTGCCACCTCAAGCCCTCGCTAAGCAGGTCTCCTGGCACCAACACTGACTGACACCTCAAATGCTCTCCTGATCTAGCCATTGGCCCTGCACAGAGACCCCAAGGCCTTTGTCCCTCATCCGCCTGGGCTCTCCTGGGACACTGGGAAGCACACAGTGGCCTTAGTACAGAGGGCCTGGGACATCCCTGGACTGTGCATCCCTGAGGCTCTGACCAGGGCTCCAAGGTAGCCTCTGGAGTGTGCTCCACATCCCATAGGCAGTGAACCCAGAATTTGAAAAAGTGGGCAGGTGACCTGACCCCAGAATTACCACAGGCACCCTGGGCAGGGGCTGGATCTCTTCCTCAACAGGCAGTGGGGGCTGAAGGTGAAATAAGTCACAGGAGCCCCAGGTTAGGAAGAAGGCAAGGTGGGGGGGCCTGGGATGTTGTCTGCCTGCACCAGGCCCCTGATGCTGGGTCACAGGATAGGCCCAATTTCCCTGCACAGACCCAGAGATGAGCAGTGGCTGAGGAGTCAGGTGAGATAGGAGCCCCAGGTGAGGAAGAAGGTGCACATGAAGTAGAAGCTGCAGAGAAAGGGACTGCAGGTGAGGCAGGAGGTACAGGTGAGGCAGGAGGTACAGAGCCCCTTGGGTCCCACCACTGCCTGGATGTGAAGGGATTCCCTGGTGGTCCCAGGAAGTCCTGGCTGGGAGCCAGAGGGTCTCCCCGAGGCAGGAGACCAGGAGGCTGAGGAGGGGAAGAGACCAGCCCCCAAGGAGGGGCTCAAGTCCATTCCAGAGGAGCCTGGAAATGAGGATGGGGCTGTGGAGATGATCCCCCTAGGGTTCTCGTCGGGTCAATAGGCTCAGCAGGTCTGAGTCCCCCGCTGTGGTTCCGGGTCCTCAGCTTAGCACGTGCTTCCTCACTGCAGATTTAGGCCAAGTTCTGCTTGGTCTCCTGGAGATGTGTGTGTGTTCTTCTCTGAGCAGCTCCCCCCAACACCGTGGTGCAGAGACACCCCAACCCACTCCCAGGAACCAGTGGGAAGGAGGGGATGGACGAGAGCTGAGCGACAGAGACTTGAGGGCACAGACTGTGGCTGGTTGGGTCCCCAGGAACCTTGGGGAGCCCCCAGGAATAAGTGGGTTAGATGTGGGGGGAGGGCAGGGTCAGCAGGTAGGACACCAGGCTCTAGGATCACTGGCAGCTCCGTGGGGACCACTCCCTCCCAGCCTTTCCCTGGTTGGGGGATAATTTGAAAAGAGGAACTGCACTTTCCCTCCACTGGCTCTTCTTTTGACTTTGCCTGTTCAGTAGGACCACCCCTTCCCTACCCCAGGGCCCATCCTCCCCCGCAACCCCCGTACCCACTGGCTCCTTTGCCTAGGGCCAGTAGGCAAGGTTCAAAAGCAGACAATCTGGAGACAATTCCCCAGGCCTGGCAGAGGGACCCACACCTTCTGGTTGCTGGGGGCCCCAAGAGTTATGCACCTGACATTCCTCCCTGGCCAGGACGTGGCCCTGCACCGGGAGCTGGCTCTGCTATCAGATTTTCACCATTTGGGGGTGCATCCCTTCTCAAGGCCACCATCCTGCTCTAGAGCCTATCTCCTCCTCCTTGAGCTGGAGCGGGGCCTGTCTCCAGATTCTGAGCCTGCTGTCCCTGGGCTTGGGTGGGAGTCCTTCCCATGAGCACTGGGCCCCATAGTACCTCAGGTGCCCTGTTTCTTCCCCAGCTACCCACCTGGGCTCAAACTCATGGCTCCCATTCTCACAATAGAAAGCCATATCTTCCTATCCTCCAGCACCTGGTCACCATCACAAAGATGGAAGATTAGCCCCTAAGCAGATTGCTTCCCTATGCCAGAGTGTGTATGATGGGCCAATTTCTCTCCATCAGAGCTGCCAGCCAACCCAGATTACCATTGAGAACCCTGTGACCTGGGGCTCTGTCCCAGGACACATTGTGCTGCTGAGGACTGGACCCTGACCCTGTCCCTGAGGCCAGATCCAGGTGTCCTAGTGCATGCCCACCTGGGCCTTGTAATAGGGTGATCCCCTCTCTGTATGCCCACCACACTGTGCTTCTGTGCACTGCTCATCACAGTGCCTTCCTTGGCACTCCCACAAGGCAGCCTGAGACCCACAATGCCATCTGGTCAAATAAGGGACAACAGAAACCTGGTACTAATGGCCCTGCACCACTACTTAGGTGCTGAAGGATTTAGAGACTGGGAGAAGAGTCAGCCCCACCCCCAACAGCTTGCATCTCTGAGCACTGACTCTGCACCAGGACATGGGCTGACCCCTTGGGGCCGCAGTCACTGTTTGAGTCCTCAGAGGAGCCCTAGGGGAAGGTGGGCACTGTTAGGACTCTTCTGCTCCTGTTGAGGTCAGGAGGGTTTACAGCCTTGTCCAAAGTGCCCCAGCTTTTCCTGGGAGGCACAAGGATTCCAGGCCAGGGCCACACATTGCATGGCCCAGGCCCTGGAAACACAGCCACAGAACTGGCTGGAGGCACATGGCTAGAAGTAACAATCCAAAAATGCAGTTGAGGGCTGTGAGGCACATTGTTAGTGGTGATAAGAAGGTGGTGTCCCCTGGCCTTCTGCTCCTGCCTGCTCCCAGGCAAGACCCTGTTGTGGCCAGCCACATGCCTCCAGCCAGTCTTGCTGCTGCCTCTTCTGGGGCAGGTGTTGACATGTCTCTCCAGCATCCCCTGGGCTCTCACCACTCCCATCCTCAGAACCCTGTTGTTTGTCTCCTTGTGCTCTGTGCACACGGCCTGGATGGCTCTCAGGCAGGGAGAGCTTGTTTCACACAAGAATGCCCCATCCAAGTGTGAGGACAAGTGAGGGAGGCCAGGTCCTGCAGAAAATGGAAAATGGGAAGGAAAAGAGCAGCAGAGGGCTCAGGTGGAGCTGAGACAGGCATTCAGTTCATCTACCTGAGCCCCTGCTCCGGACAACACAGCACATGTCAGCTGGGGGCCTGTAGATATGGGCTGTGACCCCTGATCCTGACCTTGAGGGTCCCATGCCTTCCCTGGCCTGCTATGTCAGGCTGCAGCTGCCCTCAGCCCACAGGATGTAGTGACCAGTGCCTGGGCTCTGTGGGGGCCCAGGGTGAGGTGGTGCAGGTGTGCCCTGCACAGCAGGCAGGGAAGACTCTGGCCCCCACCTGCACCCCACCCATCTTGGGAGTCAGGCTCCACAGTAGAGGCCAAGGAAGGGGCCAAGAAGGGGCCTGGCATAGTCTTGTAGTTGGAGGGGGCCTGGGACCAGTGGGGATGGGGTAAGATGAAGCTCTACAAGAAGGTGGTGGGGGTGGGGGGTGGGAGCTCCCCCTGCTGGGCTGAGCTTGACTGAGGGGATGCTTCTGACCACCACATCCTGGGGGCCTGTGAGGCCCTTCCCAGGGCAGGACTGGTCCTGGGGGGAGGCCTAGGGAAGGCTCCGACTGACAGCAGGGCCTCGGGGCAAACAGGGCCTAAACACTGCCCACACATGCCTTCCAGACCCCGTGCCCCTGCCACACTGTGGGTGGCTGCCCTCAGCTGCAGCACCCGTGTGATTTGAAACAAGTTGCTCCTGTCCACCTCAGCTGTACTTGATGTTCCTAGAACTGTGCCTCCTTGACCCAGAGCCAAGAACATACTCTGTCCCTAGAGGCCCTCAGCATTGTTGGGCACAGACTCCAGGGCACTTCCCCACCCCCACCAGCCAAGCTTCTCATGTGCATCTCTGATGGCTTAGGACAATTCTTCCATCTCCTAGGTCTCCAACGGCTGCATCTCTAAGCTGGGCACAGGGCTCAGGTGTGCAGGAGGGCAGGGTCTATCCCGAAGGTCACAAAGAAGAGAGCTAGGCCCAGGGGCATCCTCCATGCAGTCCCTGTCACTCCTTGGAAGGGCCCTCCATCCTTCCCCATATAGACTACATTCCTCTTTCTCCACTTCTTTCTCTCCACCCTGTGGGATTCACACCTTCCTCCAGGATCCTTGCTCTGCAAGCAGGACCCAATCCTGTCCCTTCACCCACACTCTCTGCCTTTGCTGTAGCCTCAGACCCAGTGACTCCCACCCATGACTCATAACCTGGGGCTGGGATGGGGCAAGGGAAGGGAGATACTCCAGAAGGAAGGCAGAGGACTTGAACTGTATTTTTCAGTGGAACCACTAAGAAAATAACTCAAAAATAGAGTAAAAGAGATGAGAAGCTCAGGCGACCAGGTGCTTGGTGAGTGTACTGTCCCATGTGAGCAGTGCGTCTTAATCACCACTCTGGAAAGAGAAATTAAGGAAACAATTCCATTTACCATTGCATCGAAAAGAATAAAATACTTAAGAATAAATCTACCTAAAGAAACAAGAGACCCATACATAGAAAACTATAAAATACTGATGAAAGAAATTAAAAAATGACAAATAGATGGATAAATATACCATGTTCATGGATAAGAAAACTCAATATAGTGAAAATGAGTATACAACCCAAAGCAATCTATAGATTCAATGCAATCCCTATCAAGATACCAATGGTATTTTTCACAGAACTAGAACAAATAATTTCACAATTTGTATGGAAACACAAAAAAACCTTGAATAGCCAAAGCAATCTTGAGAAACAAGAATGGAACTGGAGGAATCAACCTGCCTGACTTCAGACTATACTACTAAGCTACAGTCATCAAGAATATGGTACTGGCATAAAGACAGAAATATAGATCAATGGAACAAATTAGAAAGCCCAGAGATAAATCCATGCACCTATGGACACCTTATCTTTGACAAAGGAGGCACGAATATAAAATGGAGAAAAGACAATCTCTTTAACAAGTGGTGTTGGGAAAACTCGGTCAACCACTTGTAAAAGAATGAAACTCGAACACTATCTAACACCGTACACCAAAATAAACTCAAAATGGATTAAAGATCTAAGTGTAAGACCAGAACCTATAAAACTCCCAGAGGAAAACATAAGCAAAACACTCTCTGACATAAATCACAGCAGGATCCTCTATGACCCACCTCCCAGAATAATGGAAATAAAAGCAAAAATAAACAAATGGGAACTAATTAAACTTAAAAGCTTTTGCACAACAAAGGGAACTATAAACAAGGCGAAAAGACAGCCTTCAGAATGGGAGAAAATAACAGCAAACGAAGCAACTGACAGAATTAATCTCAAAAAAATACAAGCAACTCCTGCAGCTCAATTCCAGAAAAATAAATGACCCAATCAAAAAATAGGCCAAAGAACTAAACAGACATTTCTCCAAAGAAAACATACAGATGGCTAACAAATACATGAAAAGATGCTCAACATCACTCATTATCAGAGAGATGCAAATCAAAACCACAGTGAGGGAGCATTTCCTGCCAGTCAGAATGGCTGCTATCCAAAAGTCTCAGTTCAGTTCAGTTCAGTCGCTCAATCATGTCCGACTCTTTGTGACCCCACGAATTGCAGCACGCCAGGCCTCCCTGCCCATCTTCAACTCCTGGAGTTCACTCAAACTCACATCCATCGAGTTGGTGATGCCATTCAGCCATCTCATCCTCTGTCGTCCCCTTCTCCTCCTGCCCCCAATCCCTCCCAGTATCAGAATCTTTTGCAATGAGTCAACTCTTTGTATGAGGTGGCCAAAGTACTGGAGTTTCAGCTTTAGCATCATTCCTTCCAAAAAACACCCAGGACTGATCTCCTTTAGAATGGACTGGTTGGACCTCCTTGCAGTCCAAGGGACTCTCAAGAGTCTTCTCCAACACCACACTTCAAAAGCATCAATTCTGTCCTCAGCCTTCTTCACAGTCGAACTCTCACATCCATACATGACTACTGGAAAAACAGTAGTAGCCTTGACTAGATGGACCTTTGTTGGCAAAGTAATGTCTCTGCTTTTGAATATGCTATCTAGGTTGGTCATAACCTTCCTTCCAAGGAGTAAGCATCTTTTAATTTCATGGCTGCAATCACCATCTGCAGTGATCTTGGAGCCCAGAAAAATAAAGTCAGCCACTGTTTCCACTGTTTCCCCATCTATTTGCCATGAAGTGATGGGACCAGATGCCATGATCTTCCTTTTCTGAATGTTGAGCTTTAAGCCAACTTTTTCACACCCTTCTTTCACTTTCATCAAGAGGCTTTTTAGTTCCTCTACACTTTCTGCCATAAGGGTGGTATCATCTGCATATCTGAGGTTATTGATATTTCTCCCGGAAATCTTGATTCCAGCTTGTGATTCTTCCAGCCCAGAGTTTCTCATGATGTACTCTGCATATAAGTTAAATAAGCAGGGTGACAATATACAGCCTTGACCTACTCCTTTTCCTATTGGAACCAGTCTGTTGTTCCATGTCCAGTTCTAACTGTTGCTTCCTGACCTGCATATAGGTTTCTCAAGAGGCAGGTCAGGTGGTCTGGTATTCCCATCTCTTTCAGAATTTTCCACAGTTTATTGTGATCCACACAGTCAAAGACTTTGGCATAGTCAATAAAGCAGAAATAGATGTTTTTCTGGAACTCTCTTGCTTTTTCGATGATCCAGCGGATGTTGGCAATCTCTGGTTCCTTTGCCTTTTCTAAAACCAGCTTGAACATCAGGAAGTTCACAGTTCACGTATTGCTGAAGCCTGGCTTGGAGAATTTTGAGCATTACTTTACTAGCGTGTGAGATGAGTGCAACTGTGCAGTAGTTTGAGCATTCTTTGGCATTGCCTTTCTTTGGGATTGGAATGAAAACTGACCTTTTCCGGTCCTGTGGCCACTGCTGAGTTTTCGAAATTTGCTGGCATATTGAGTGCAGCACTTTCACAGCATCGTCTTTCAGGATTTGAAATAGCTCAACTGGAATTCCATTACCTCCACTAGCTTTGTTTGTAGTGATGCTTTCTAAGGCCCACTTGACTTCACATTCCAGGATGTCTGGCTCTAGGTGAGTGATCACACCATCGTGATTATCTTGGTTGTGAAGATCTTTTTTGTACAGTTCTTCTGTGTATTCTTGCCACCTCTTCTTAATATCTTCTCCTTCTGTTAGGTCCATACCATCTCTCTCCTTTATTGAGCCCATCTTTGCATGAAATGTTCCCTTGGTATCTCTAATTTTCTCGAAGAGATCTCTAGTCTTTCCCATTTGTTGTTTTCCTCTATTTCTTTGCATTGATTGCTAAAGAAGGCTTTCTTGTCTCTTCTTGCTATTCTTTGGAACTCTGCATTTAAATGGGTATATCTTCCTTTTTCTCCTTTGCTTTTCGCTTCTCTTCTTTTCACAGCTATTTGTAAGGCCTCCCCAGACAGCCATTTTGCTTTTTTGCATTTCTTTTCCATGGGGATGGTCTTGATCCCTGTCTCCTGTACAATGTCAGGATCCTCCATCCATAGTTCATCAGGCACTCTATCTATCAGATCTAGTCCCTTAAATATATTTCTCACTTCCACTGTAGAATCATAAGGGATTTGATTTTAGTCATACCTGAATGGTCTAGTGGTTTTCCCTACTTTCTTCAATTTAAGTCTGAATTTGCCAATAAGGAGTTCATGATCTGAGCCACAGTCAGCTCCGGATCTTGTTTTTGCTGACTGTGTACAGCTTCTCCATCTTTGGTTGCAAAGAATGTAATCAATCTGATTTTGGTGTTGACCATCTGGTGATGTCCATGTGTAGAGTCTTCTCTTGTGTTGTTGGAAGAGGGTGTTTGCGATGACCAGTGCGTTCTGTTAGCAAAACTGTATTAGCCTTTGCCCTGCTCACTCAGTACTCCAAGGCCAAATTTGCCTGTTACTCCAGGTGTTTCTTGACTTCCTACTCTTGCATTCCAGTCCCTTGTAATGAAAAGGACATCTTTTTTGGGTGTTAGTTCTAAAAGGTCTTGTAGGTCTTCATAACACCATCCAAAAGTCTACAAACAGTAGATACTGGAGAGGGTGTGGAGAAAAGGGAACACTCTTACACTGTTGGTGGGAATGCAAACTAGTACAGCCACTATGGAGAACAGTGTGGAGATTCCTTAAAAAACTGGAAATAGAACTGCCTTATGACCCAGCAATCCCACTGCTGGGCATACACACCGAAGAAACCAGAATTGAAAGAGACACATGTACCCCAGTGTTCATCATAGCATGTTCACAGTAGCTAGGACATGGAAGCAACCTAGATGTCCATCAGAAGACAAATGTATAAGAAAGCTGTGGTACATATACACAATTGAATATTATTCAGCTTTTAAAAAGAATGCATTTGAATCAGTTCCAATGAGGTGGATGAAACTGGAGCCTATTATACAGAGTGAAATAAGTCAGAAAGAAAAACACCAATACAGTATAATAATACATATATATGGAATTTAGAAAGATGGTAATGATGACCCTATATGCAAGACAACAAATGAGACACAGATGTAAAGAACAGACTTTTGGACTCTGTGGGAGAAGGTGAGGGTGGGATGATTTGAGAGAATAGCATTGAAACATGTATATTACCATATGTGAAATAGATCACCAGTCCAGGTTTGATGCATGAGACAGAGTGCTCAGGGCTGGTGCACTGGGATGACCCAGAGGGATGGGATGGGGAGGGAGGTGGGAGGGAGGATCAGGGTGGGAACACATGTACACCCATGGCTGATTCATGTGAATGGATTGCAAAAACCACTACAATATTGTAAAGTAATTAGCCTCCGATTAAAATAAACAAAAGATTTACAAAAAAAATAAATAAACAAAAAAATGAGAAAGTGTAATATAGTACAATAGAAGTGATCTATTTAACACAAAAGAAGGCATAATGAAGGAACAGTGGAATAAAAATGACATAAGACAAGAGAATGGCTTCCCTTGTAGTTGGGCTGGTAAAGAATCCGCCTGCAATGAAGGAGACCTGGGTTCAACCCCTGGGCTGGGAAGATCCCCTGGAGAAAAGAAAGGCTACCCACCCCAGTATTTTGGCCTGGAGAATCCCATGGACTGTATAGTCCATGTGGTCGCAAAGAGTTGGTCACGACTAAGCAACTTTCACTAAGATATAAAAGAAGGGCAGGTATAATCCTGTGTTATCAGGAATTACATTAAATGTTGCTGTTCAGTTGTCTGACTGAATGGATTAAAGATTAAAGTGGCTCAACATCCTTTGTTTTTAGGGAGACAAAAATTAAAACCACAGTGAGATAGCCCTCCAGGATGTCTGGAATAAAAAAGATGAACAATAAATGTACTGTTGAGGATGCAATTAAGTTGGACCCTTCATACGCTGCTGGTAGGAGCATAAAATGGTCAGCCATTTTGGAAAACAGTCTGGTAGTTCTTCAAAAAGTTAAACATAGAGTTTAATAGGACCCAGCAATTCCAGTCCTAGGTACTTATGCAAGGGTACTTACGAAAATATATGTTGACACACACATATATATATATGTCAAAATATATATGAAATATATATATATGACATATATATGAAAATATGTTGACACAAAGACTTGCAGAAAGGCGTTCATAGCAACATTATGCATAACAGATGAAAACTGAAAACAATCCAAATGTTCAGTAACTGATGAAAGGATAAATAAAATATAGTTTATTCACACAACAGAATTTTATTCAACCAGAAAGAATTTAAAAAGTACCAATATATGCTACAAAATGGATGAACCTTGAAAACATTGTGAAAGACGCCAGGTGAAATATGCAGTATATTGTTTGATTCCATTAATGTGAAATGTTCAGAACAAGTAAATCTACAGAGCACGAAAGAGTAGTGGTTGGCAGGGCCTGGCAGGATTTGTAGGGGAACTGCCTAATGCCGATGAGGTCTTATTTGAGGGGAGGAGAATATTCTGTAGCTGGACAGAGGGGAGGCTACACAACACTGGGAATGTGCTAAATGCCACTGAGGTGTCCACTTCAAAAGAGTGACATGAATGGAATGAGATTTAAAAACAGGTGATTTCTTTATGCTGGAGGCCACCACAGCTCCTGAGTCAGCATGCAGTGGTGTACACAGAAGCGGTTGTGAGCTGCATTGGTGGTCACCACTTCTCCCTACTCACCCTGCTGCTGCTGCTGCTGCATCACTTCAGTCGTGTCCGACTCTGTGTGACCCCAGAGACGGCAGCCCACCAGGCTCCCCCATCCCTGGGATTCTCCAGGCAAGAACACTGGAGTGGGTTGCCATTTCCTACTCACCCTACACATGTGCCAAAGAGCCCTTCCTTGTGTGCATCTTGTTGTCACATCTGTGCAGGGCTTGGGGTCACCACCCAGGGCCAGTACTCGAGGTCACAGGGGAAAGGCTGCATGCAGCACTCCCAGTCCCCTCCACTAAAAAAGACAAGAGCACAGTGAGGTCACTTTGGACCACTTTCCCACCTAACCATTGCATGTTACCTTATGACAACAGCAGCTGGAGCAAACTCCCAGAAGTCCCTGTTGCCTGGTCTGGTTCAGCCCTCCTGCTTTTGCCCTCCACCACCCCACTCTGAGGACCATTGTGCAAATGTTCTGGGCAATTCGGCAGGCATGTTCTGAGATGTAGAGTTGCCCTGGGGTTAAGATGGCACTGGAGGAAGGGCAGGATTGTCCATTCACTCCATTCTCTCACCAGACCCCTGCCCTGGTGGACACGAGCTGGAACACGTGTGTATCCATTTGTGTTTCTGCATCCCTGCTGTCTGATTGACAAGGAGTTGGCCCAGGGTTGAGTCCTGACTCCTCCCAGAGGGAGTTGCTCTGAGAATGGATGAAGAAGTAGCCTGGCCATGTGGGAAAGGGCCCCTGAGAGGGGTGGGAGGTGTGCATTTCTCTCCCTCCCCCTACCTTGGTTGTCTCTCTGCAAACCATGCCAGGCCAATCTGTTGATTTAGAGGGACCAGAGGATGATTGATGGCTGACAGGCAGAGTGGCCCAAGTGGATTCTGGGAGATCCTGGAAGGGGCATGCCCAGGAGCAGGTGGGGAAGCAACTGAGCCACACACACTGGGGTGTACTTTTCTTTCCTTGTTTACCAGCAAGGGGCTACATACTCAGTGCATTCCTTCTAAGTGATGGGGGCTGTTTGTTGCTGGCCTGTTTACTCACAGCTTGGGGTAGCTGCTCTGTTTGACAGGGCCAACACCAGTGCTACCATCTGGGCACACAGAGAGAAAGGGTCAGTGCTGGAGGAGAGGCATCCTGATACAGGTGGTGGTGGCAGGGACACAACTGCCCTTGTTGAGCACTTAGGGCTGGGCACCTCCTTAGGACTCTTAGGCATTGGAGTCCTATGTTCGAGCAGCACAAAGCACCTGGGCCTGAGGGTACTTACCATGGGGTGTGTGCATAGGCCCAAGGAAGATCAGCTTTGATGACATGGGACTCAGTCTGGGGAGAATCTATGGGGACTCTCTGGACAAGAAGTGTTCTGAGCTTGGTCTTCAAGGCCCAGCCAGGGTTAAAGGGTGGGACACTAGGGGAGAAAGTGTTGCCAGTCTATCAGAGAGGAAATTCATGTGGGCCATGATGCATGTGTACTGGGAGTTCCTGGCACACCAAAAGAGGCTGGAGAGGCAAACAGGGACTGGCAATGAAATCTTACTTAATTGGCAGACAGCTCTTTTGATATCTGCTATGGAGGTGCATTCCATGAAAAATGCATAAGGTGATCTGCATCAAGAGGGAGGCAGCTAACTGCACTGTTTGCAAAGGGAACTGCTGAGATTACACGTCAAGACTGGCAACAAAGCAATTTGGAAGATCCCAGCTAGTCGACACTCTCTGTGCAGCCTTGGAAGCTAGGCCAGGTCTGGACAGCTGTGCATAATAAAAGGGCACTATTTTAAGCTTTTAAATGTGTATCAATGGGGTGAAAGTGAAAGTCACTCAGCTGTGTCTGACTCTTTGCAACCCCATGGACTATACAGTCCATGGAATTCTCCAGGCCAGAATACTAGAGTGGGTAGCTGTTCCCTTCTCCAGGGGATCTTCCCAACACAGGAATCGAACCCAGGTTTCCCCCCTTGTAGGCGGATTCTTTACCAGCTGAGCCACAGTAGAAGTTCTATGTTCCTATAGGGTACATGAGGCTGGATTAGGTAAGTGCAGCTCTTGCCCATGGGTGTGGTTTTATCAGTGAGGCCACATGCAGTGGTGGATGCTGGGCTCAGCTATCCTCAGTCTTTGGGCTCCCTTTGGTCAACTTCCAACAGTTTTCCTGGCTCAACTCACCACAACAATTTGGCAGTGTTTTTGCCCTCGTTTGTCTTTCTTTACAAGATCTCCTTCCTTCAATTCACTGACCAAACTCATTTCATTCTTAGCAACGCTTGTCATCACTGCAAGCTGCATCTTTAAATGGCCTCGAGGTCCCAAGGTTAGAAGGGTTTAGAATTTCAGAAGACTCCACTTTTCTTCTTTCTTTCCCTCTGTATCCCTCCTCCTATCCAAGAGTTTTGGCACAACAGTACTGGAATTGGTTCTAAAACTTGTAGGTCCAGATCATTTTTCCCACCTGCATCATCTAAGCAAGAATTGACTGACTTAAAAGAATGTAAATGGGCTCCCCCAGACCAGTAGGCACTCCTGGCCTCTGTGAGGTCCAACAAGAAACTTAAGAGCAGAAGACCCAGTTTCTTAAGTCACATTTCCAAGCACATGGTGACAAAGAGCAACAATACAATAAAGGAAGTTAAGGTTTTGGTCTGATAATCTCCTCACCTCTTTCTTATCATAGACTGGATTATGGAAGTAGCTTCTATGATTTGAGCTCCGTGATTTTAAGTCATACTTCTTTTCTGTATAATTTCTCTAACTTGTGCCATTGTCTATTGTGCTAGGTTGAATTGAGTTCCCCCTAAAGCATATGTTGGTATTGTCCCTGGTGACTCAGTTCTAAAGAACCAGCCTGCCAATATGGGAGATCTGGGTTTGACCCCTGGGTGGGGAATATCCCCTGGAGAAGGCAATGACAACCCACTCCAGTATTCTTGCCTGGGAAATCCCATAGACAGAGGAGCCTGGTGGGCTACAGTCCATGGGGTTGCAAAGAGTTGGACATGTCTGAGGGACTGACACACACACATATATTTCATTTATTAATGTATACCTTTCCCACATAAAAACCAAAAAAGAAAAATTTTAAAGTTAAATCATAGAAACTTAGTGCAAACATCTGATGTTTTGCATGGATTACAAAAATCTGTGCTTGCCTGCCTAAATTTGAATTCTGTGGTACCTTTCCTATCATTAAGAGGAAAAAAAAACCATAAAATCATTGTTAAAAGAGTGAAGACTGCCACCCCAATAACCTAAGATACATTGAGAAATTTTTTACTTCATTCCATTGTGGAGCATCAAATTAAATCAGTCTTTAAACTTTTAGTTCTCAGGACCCCTTTGCATTCTTAAAATTTATCGAGAACGTCAAAGAGTTCTTGTTTATGTGGGTTATAAATATCAATATTTACTGTATTAAAATTGAAAATGAGAAATTAAAATATTATTTAGTCATTTAAAGATGACAGTAATAAAGCCACTGCATGTTAACATGAATAACATATTCTATGAAAAAAATCTATACAAAACAGATGAAAGTTAGTGGAAAGAACGGCATTGCTTTACATTTTTGTAACCCTCTTTGATGTATGGCTTAATGTGAGAGAGCTGGGAAATCATGTCTGTTTCTGACTTTAGTCTGTCACAATATCACACTTTGGTTGCCTCTGGAAAATTCCACCTTACCCTGGGAAAAAGTGCAAAAAGGAAAAACATCTTAGCAGCATTATGAAGAGAGATTTGATCCTGTAGATTCCAGCTGAAAGGGTCTCAAGGACTCCAAGGGTTCCCTGGACTCTGCTTTGAGAACTGCAGTGTTACTTCGTACTTCTTGGGTCCTGAAAACATATTTATTAATTACACTGAAGCTGGTCATTGTTATAATTAATCATACTTTACATTTGTGGATGCAGTCATTCCCCCTGTACTATCTGATGCTGTTACTGGGTGGAAAGCAATCTGGAGCAGCACTGGGGAGTCGACGAATGGCAAAAGATCAGAATGAAACAGTGGTTAGGCCAGGGCTATGGAGGGACCTGAAAGTTAGCAGTGTGGAGGAATGGGTTTGTGAACAAGCATTTCTGTAAGCTTCTACTTGCAGCTGGACATGAAAAGATAAACAGGACAAGGCCATTCCCTTGGAAAATTAAGAACTCAGCATGGGGGACAGATAAAGACAAACTTAAGCATAACACACAAAACCATGAGGTCATTGTTACAAGGAGTAGCAACAGAACGTGGGAGTGGATTGTTGCAGATAGGGAACAGATCAGAGAAAGCAGTCTTCTAGGGAGGCCTGGCGTGCTGGGATTCATGGGGTCACAAAGAGTCTGACACGACTGAGCGACTGAACTGAACTGACTGATGGGTGGACCTGGAGAATTTTTCTAAGGTGACCCAGGAAGGAAACATTCTAGATGGGGTGAAGGGAGTGTCTGAAAGCATGGAGGCAGGACTAGATCTCCAGTATTGAGAGCACCACTGCTCCAGTGCTGAGGGTGGGCTGTGAGAGGAGGTAGAGGTCTAGGAACCAAAACATCAGCATCCTTGGAAAGTTTCAGAAATGCAAATCCTCAGGCCCCATACTGTTGAAGAAGTCTGATGGTCGAGAAAACAAGCACCACACTCGGAGAGTTGGAGAACTCAGGTTTATTACACCAGCAGGTCCAGAGGAGTTAACACTTCCAGCTCTGAACACTGAACAAAAGCATTACAAAGGTTTTATAGACAGTGCATGACATCAGACTGTAGTGGCAGTGCTGACTGTTAATAAGCTAGTTTATTTTATTTTATTTTTTAAATTTTATTTTATTTTTAAATTTTACATAATTATATTAGTTTTGCCAAATATCAAAATGAATCCATCACAGGTATACATGTGCTCCCCATCCTGAACCCTCCTCCCTCCTCCCTCCCCATACCATCCCTCTGGGTCGTCCCATTGCACTAGCCCCAAGCATCCAGTATCGTGCATTGAACCTGGACTGGCATCTCGTTCCATACATGATATTTTACATGTTTCAATGCCATTCTCCCAAATCTTCCCACCCTCTCCCCCTCCCACAGAGTCCATAAGACTGTTCCATACATCAGTGTCTCTTTTGCTGTCTTGTACACAGGGTTATTGTTATCATCTTTCTAAATTCCATATATATGCACTAGTATACTGTATTGGTGTTTTTCCTTCTGGCTTACTTCACTCTGTATAATAGGCTCCAGTTTCATCCACCTCATTAGAACTGATTCAAATGAATTCTTTTTAATGGCTGAGTAATACTCCATTGTGTATATGTACCACAGCTTTCTTATCCATTCATCTGCTGATGGGCATCTAGGTTGCTTCCATGTCCTGGCTATTATAAACAGTGCTGCGATGAACATTGGGGTACACATGTCTCTTTCCCTTCTGGTTTCCTCAATGTGTATGCCCAGCAGTGGGATTGCTGGATCATAAGGCAGTTCTATTTCCAGTTTTTTAAGGAATCTCCACACTGTTCTCCATAGTGGCTGTACTAGTTTGCATTCCCACCAACAGTGTAAGAGGGTTCCCTTTTCTCCACACCCTCTCCAACATAATAAGCTAGTTTAAACCGGGGGTTTCGTGCAAGTGGGAAGAGCTGTTAGGACACAGTGGGGGAGGGGGGTGCCTGACCTTTACACAAACAAACGTGGTTAAGCAGGCAGCTCCTGGCATTGTTGTAAGTTTCCATTTTCCCAAACAGTCATAACTTACGTGACTTTGCAAGGAGCAAGTTGAGTTATAGAAGCAGAAGGAGTATTTAGTTATTTCTAGCTGGGTGTAGGTTTTAAATTTTCCTCTTCAATACTTCTGGAATGGAGCCCAGCACTCTGAACTTTAACAAACTCTCCAAGTGGTTCTGACAGGGAAGAAACTTCTAAAAACACAGCAGCCCAGCATTGGTTTTAGTGTACAGGGTTTGATGTGACTGAATTCTAAGCCTAGTCCCACCACTTATCAGCTTTGTCACCCCAGCAATACTCTTCACCTTTTGGAATCCCATTTCCTGCAACTCTGAGGTGGCCACAGTAAAGATATGTCCCTGATAGGTGTTTAGGCAGGCTTGGATAGGACAGTGTGTGTATAACATTCAGGCGGGGTCTCATGCAGCCCTCAGCAGAGGGAAAGGGACACCCTCTCTTGCCCACCCTTCTCCATGTGACTGCCCTCAATATGGAACTGGGCTCACTCAAACAAGTTCTCTTGCTCAGTTGACTAGTTTTGGTGATTACCCGTTTTGCCCCAATAAACACCATTCCCTTCCCTTTTTGGTTCCTCATCAGTAGAATGGAGATCATGAGATGTGCTCTTGGGCTAGAGCTAGGACGTGAGATTATGGGGAAACAATCTCTCCCACATCCTGGTGGGCACGCTTCTCTCGCTCTTTTCCCTCACTGCTGTGATTGTCCTTCCACGTGTGCCCAACATCACCTCCTAGAGGGAGCACTCTTGCAGCATTCTTGTGGGAAGAAGCCTTACGGTTTTCTCAGAAGAGCTACGGAAAGCCCTGCTCTGCTTCCACTCCATCTCGATCTTGCCTCAGTCTCGGGGTGCCTGGGCTCGCCTCATTTTGTGCATGGGGGCGGGGCCAGGAGCTGGGAGGCTTGGGGGCATGATGGGAAGGGCTGTCAGTCACCACTCAGTCAGAAAGGCTAGTCTGGAGACTCTGAGCTGTGCGACCCTGGAAGTTGGAGGCTCAGGGAACTCCGTGCACCTTGGAGTCTACACACTGATCCCAGGGCTGATCTCAGATGAAGCAGGGCAGCCGGCACCTCCAGCATCCAGATCTTCATGTGGCATATGAAAATGCAGGTGCCAGTGTTTCAGCCCAGATCCCCAAATCAGACTCGCAAGGGTGGGACCGTGAAAGCTGCATCTGAGTCTCAGTGGCAGAGTGATACTGAGGAACATGTTTGAAACCCTGCCAGGTCAATGCTGGCAGCAGTCTCCAGTGAACCTGCCATACCAAGGTCATGGAGGGGGCATGTGCAAGGTTAAGGTCTTGAAAGATGGCTTTTGAAATCTCACATAGCTTTGGAATTGACGAAGACTCCAAGCTTCCAAATATAATTTTACAGCACAATTTTAGTGTTTCATCATATTCAAATTCCTTGGACTTAGAAATTCCCAGGTGGCTCAGACAGTAAAGAATCCGTGTGCAATTTGGGAGACCTGGGTTCCATCCCTGGGTTGGGAAGATCCCCTGGAGGAGGGCATGGTAACTGACTCCAGTATTCTTGCCTGGAGAATCCCCATGGACAGAGGAGTCTGGTGGGCTTGAGTCCATGGGATTGCAAAGAGTAGGACAGGACTGTGTGACTAAGCACATACAAGTGATGTGGGTCAGTAGCAGATAACCACAAGCCACTGGGAACCAGGTGTGCAGGATCCCGGGTGTGGATTGTGTGTGGTTTAGCACTGAATTGAATGACCTGGGCTGAGAAAGAATAAGTAAATATGTATTTGTGTGTGCTAAGAAGAAACATAGGTGAAAGAGTCATTGGATAATAGACTCATTGCTGCTAACGGATAAGGGCACATGCAGGTGATGTGGGCCAGGAGGAGGCTGAACTCCTCCTAGAGGAGGAGGAGTATTATTTAGACATTTCAACTGTGTACAATCTGAAATGTGATGAAGCGGAAGTTTGAGGTGAAAGACACAATGGTTTTATTGTGAATCAAAACAGCTCCCCTTTGCAAATTAAAAAAAAAAAATCACATGGGCATGCAATTTTATCCCCATAACCTGGGGCTACAGTTTTTTCCTGACTCATTGGAAAAGACCCTGATGCTGGGAAAGATCGAAGGCAGGAGGAGAAGGGGACAACAGAGTATGGGATGGTTGGATGGCATCACTGACTTGATGGACATGAGTTTGAGCAAGCTCCGGGAGTTGGTGATGGATAGGGAAGCCTGGCGAACTGCAGTCTATGGGGCTGCAAGAGTCAGATACAACTGAGTGACTGAACTGAACTGAGCTGAACCTGGGGCAGTGACAGTTGATTCTTTCTAAGAACAAAAACACACTCAGGTCCACGTTAAATCTTTAATGTTTATTTTCCCACTGGGTTTTACAAAATAAACTGGCTTTTCTAGCACTTTTCTTCCTCTTAAAAAAAAAAAAAGCAATAATGAAATCTTATTTCGAGTAAGTATAACAATGCATGAGCTTCAGAATTTACCTGTTAAACTACCTTTCACTGTATTCTGACAGCAGCCATGTTTAGCTGAATGGAGACTTTTTTGTAACCCATTTCCCAGACCCTCCTGGTCCACCTACTGCTCAGGCAGCCTGGAATGACTTACACATCTGCACTTACACTGCTGGAACCTGTTGGAGCTAGTTGATGAAGAAGTCAAGGGATCAAGCTTGCTTGGTTTGGGACAAATGACTGCCTTTTTGGGGGGATGTAGGTCCAGAGCAAAGCGCCTGCTTTCCTACAATGTCTGCCAACTGGATGGGCCCCCATCAGTCAGCATGGACTCCCAGGTTTAGAGAAGCTGGCCTGAGTCTATGATGGCTTGAGTCGTCTTTCACAAGGGGACAGATGATGGATGGCATGCAGGGGATCCAATCACTGTCATATAGGAAGACAGCCAGGAGTCTATCTATTTGGGGAAACCATTCAGCCATTGAAGAAGAGCACCTCCCACAAATGGAATCTCAGGAAAGCCAAGGGTGAACATTCTTGCAAGGGTTGACAAAACATTTACTGCACGCCGAGGTTTCATTCAGTCTCACATGACCACATGCAGACCACCCGTTAACTTCGTTTGGATTTCAGACTGCTTTTCCAAGAACCATTGGAAGGTAGTGGTAGTATACAGGAAACATCTCTGTCACTTGCTTCATCTCTCAGGGATTTTTTTCCAGATGGATAAGCATGGCAGGGGAAAGTCAGGGCTTATGTTAAGAAGAAATCCAATCAATCATGTATACCGATGTGCCACAGTAGGAATGGGAAGCCCATGTGGCTTTTCTGTAAGAAACATGCCTTAGATCTTAAACACGATTGCTGCTTTGTATCTGATACAAGGCTTTTTCATCTAATAAAAAAATGCATGTCCACCTTTAAAATATTAAGTAGAGTCAAAAGCCACATAGTGAAAATATCTGGAAAACTACACATCTGGGCAAGTAGAGGGAAGTGCAGCTGTTTACAATATTTTAACCACTTAGTTGTGTGAGAGTATTCAGAAGAAGAAACTCAGGATGACTCTGCCACTCGCAGGCGCTGGAGATGGATCCAGAGTGAATTCAAGAGTGTTCCAGAGGCCTCAGATTTCCAGAAGGTGTTTTCATGCCATGTGGAGTGGAAAGATCATGCAGTTCATACAGACGGGGATTGTTGCTAATGGTGTGGCTGAGACGTCTCCCCGATGCCCTGTTGGGCACAGGGGGAGAGTTTAGCCTTGTACCTCTCAGCTGATCTCTTTCTTATTTTCTTCAGTATTTTCTTATCAAACAGTTCTTTTTCCCGGGAATGCACAGGTGGCCCTTGCAGGTACTTTGCTTCTGCCTCCTTGTACTCCAATCCATCCAGTGCAGTAATTGAACAAATGATTGCTTCTGGCAGAAGAACGTCCAGAAGGAAGCTCACTGGGTCATCTCTCATCAGAGCCAGCACTTTCTTGTCTACGTGTTTGTAGATTTCTCGTAAGTGGCTTACCACCACATCCAGCTGATCGTCATCCTCCAGGTATGTTTCAATGGGGATCATGTACCTCTGTGAATTCAGAAATGATTCAAGCCACCTGGATTCTTTCCTGCCTTTGACGATGTCCAGAAGATGTGGGTCAGCCCCCTTTCTTTTCATGATGAAGTCCACCAGCTTCTGGTTGGCTCAGTCCCAAGCAGCCCTCATCCGGTCAGGGAGGATTCTCTTGCAGTGCCTCTTTAAAGCTGCAGAGGTCTCCTCCTCAGAATCTTCCAGGTCAGAATAATTCACCTTGGGGAAATCCATCTGCAGATCTCCTTCCTGGATGGCTTTCCTCAAGGGGTAAGTGATGTCAGCAGCATAATAGTCCAGGAAAGAGCCCACAAAAGACCCACTTACGAGCCCTTCTCTGTAGTTGGAAATCAGTGAGAAATACTTTGCTGGCTCTCTTCATTAGCTTTTCTTTGCCATTATAATCCAGATGCTTCAACCTTTGAAGAGGAACTTGAATACTGCTCTTCTCACAATGCATGTGGCCTCAATCAAAAGCAACCCTTGCGGTCTGCTCGGTTGGGCTGAACACTCTTGACCACGGCTGGCCAAAATGGGTGATTCTGAAACTAAACCAGACAGCATTCCTCTCTCAATGGGACACAGCTCTCTGGCGACCCATGCTTGTCAGCTGCCCACTTCCTTGCCCCCGCCCTTTCTTGATGGCACTGGTGGGCTTAATAGCCTTTGAGCCAGCTGAGGTTGAGATTCTTGCTGCTCTTCCTCACACCCTGGGCCTGCAGCTTCCTTTTCTGTTTGCTAGGCAGAGTGAATAACGCAGGCCCAGTTAGAGGCATTGGAGGATGCCTCTGCACTTCCGACCTGAGTTGCAGGTGCCCTCTCAGGGGTCAACATTCACGAGGAGGTAGCACGTTCAGGGGACCACAGCAGGGACTTTGGCAGGTGTTTGTGCACCCCTCTTCCTGAGCCTTGGGCACAAGTGAGGATGAAACCCGTGTAAGTGATGGAAGCACACGTTCACCTCTAATCTACACCCACCTCCTTCACTGTACAGGGCAAGGACATACTTTGAGGCGTCCTGCTTTTCCTTGCCTCTTTCTCACGGTCATCTTCTGAAAGTGACAGGAAGCTTGGGTGCACCCCGGAGCTCTGAGAATGAATCTGTTTGCATTTCGGTTGGGATCGGGGCGATGGGTGTGCACACCTGTGGCTTGTCCCCATATGGGCCATCCTCCCTCTCTGAAGGTACCCACGGGTGATTTGAGAGCTTTTGCTTTTCCTCACACTCCTTCGTAGGCCCCGCTTGGGCTTCTGACACCTTCACAATGTTGCTTTTGCAGCCTCCTTGGAGACTGCATCTTGGACTCTGGATCACCGCGACTCTTGCTGGAGTGAAATTTCCATTCTTATTCAGAACGTCCAGGCCATGTAATAGCAGCATATGTAGGCCCATTTCCCTCTTCTTCTGGGGCGATGGGCCTTCAGGCTGGCCGCTAGTGAGGGTGAGATTGGGATTTCAATCAGTTCGAACTCCTTTAGGGTCCTTTATCTTTGTTTTTTCACTCTGATTTTTCCATTCTATGGTAGAGTATCTGAACTTCTCTAGAGAAAGGGGGCCCTATTTTCTCTTCTGTTGTGGTGAGACGCTGGGTCTGGACAAGACCTTGGCTGGCCAAAAGCGGCCTTTCCAAACGCATAGGACATACCTGGTGTCCATCACGATTCAACTTGGGTACTGAGGATTAGTTAGCTGAGGCTGAGGGGTCTGGCCGTCATACCCACAGCTACGGCAGGTCTCCCTTAAAG